>NC_090398.1:48149391-48461353 GCF_036365525.1 Heterodontus francisci
TGAGATTGTCAGAGAATGTCAGAGAACGTCAGAGAGTGATAGAGAGTGTCTGAGAGTGTCTGAGAGTGTCTGAGAGTGTCAGAGAGTGTCAGAGGGTGTCAGAGACTGTCAGAGAGTGATAGAGAGTGTCCGAGAGTGATAGAGAGTGTCAGAGAGTGTCAGAGTGTGAGAGAGAGTATCTGAGATTGTCAGAGTGTGTCAGAGTGTGTCAGAGAGTGATAGAGAGTTTCAGAGAGTGTCAGAGAGTGTCAGAGAGTGATAGTGAGTGTCAGAGAGTATCAGATAGTGATAGTGAGTGATAGAGAGTGTCAGAGAGTGTCAGAGTGTGTCAGACTGTGTCCGAGAGTGTCAGAGAGTGTCAGAGAGTGATAGAGAGTGATAGAGAGTGTCAGAGAGTGATAGAAAGTGTCTGAGAGCGTCAGAGTCTGATAGAGAGTGTCAGAGAGTGATAGAGATTGTCTGACGGTGTCTGAGAGTGTCAGAGAGCGATAGAGAGTGTCAGAGAGTGATAGAGAGTGTCTGAGAGTGTCAGAGAGTGATAGAGAGTGACTGAGAGTGTCAGAGAGTGATAGAGAGTTTCTGAGATTGTCAGAGAATGTCAGAGAACGTCAGAGAGTGATAGAGAGTGATAGAGAGTGTCTGAGAGTGTCTCAGAGTGTCAGAGTGTGTCAGAGAGTGTCAGAGACTGATAGTGAGAGTCAGAGAGTATCAAATAGTGATAGCGAGTGATAGGGAGACTGCGAGAGACAGCGACGGAGACAGCGAGAGAGACTGCGAGGGAGTCGGCGAGGGTGACTGCGAGGGAGACGGTGAGGGAGACTGCGAGGGAGACAGCGAGGGAGACTGCGTGAGAGACTGCACGAGAGACTGCGAGGGCTACAGCGAGAGAGACTGCGAGTGAGACTGCGAGGGAGACAGCAAGGGAGACTGCAAGGGAGACTGCAAGGGAGACTGCGAGAGACAGCGAGCGAGACAGCGAGGGAGACAGCGTGAGAGACAGCGACGGAGACAGCGAGGGAGACAGCGAGGGAGACAGCGAGGGAGACAGGGAGAGTGAATGCGAGGGAGACTTCGAGAGAGACTGCGAGAGAGACTGCGAGGGAGACTGCGTGGGAGACTGCGAGGGAGACAGCGAGGGAGACTGCGAGGGAGACTGCGAGGGAGACTGCGAGAGAGACAGCGAGGGAGACTGCGAGAGAGACTGCGAGAGAGACTGCGAGGGAGACTGCGAGGGAGACTGTGAGGGAGACTGCGATAGAGACTGCGAGGGAGACTGCGAGAGAGACAGCGAGAGAGACAGCGAGGGAGACAGCGAGAGAGACAGCGAGGGAGTCAGGGAGAGTGAATGCGAGGGAGACTTCGAGAGAGACTGCGAGAGAGATTGCGAGAGAGACTGCGAGAGAGACTGAGAGGGAGACAGCGAGCGAGACAGCGAGGGAGACAGCGAGAGAGACTGCGAGGGAGACAGCGAGGGAGACTGCGAGGGAGACTGCGAGGGAGACAGCGAGCGAGAGTGCGAGAGAGACTGCGAGAGAGACTGCGATGGCTGCAGCGAGGGAAACTGCGAGGGAGACTGCAAGGGAGACTGCGAGGGAGACTGCGAGAGACAGCTAGGGAGACAGCGAGGGAGACAGGGAGAGTGAATGCGAGGGAGACAGCGAAAGAGACTGCGAGGGAGTCGGCGAGGGTGACTGCGAGGGAGACAGCGAGGGAGACTGCGAGGGAGACTGCGAGGGAGACTGCGAGGGAGACAGTGAGAGAAAATGCAAGGGAGACAGCGAGACAGACTGCGAGAGATACGGCGAGAGAGGCTGCGAGAGAGGCGGCGAGAAGGACTGCGAGAGAGACAGCGAGAGAGTCTGCGAGAGAGTCTGCGAGAGTGTCAGCGGGGGAGACAGCGAGAGAGACTGAGAGAAAGACAGCGAGAGAGACAGCGAGAGAGACTGCGAGAGAGACAGCGAGAGAGACGGCGAGAGAGACAGCGAGAGAGTGTGCGAGTGAGAATGCGAGGGAGACAGCGAGAGAGGCAGCGAGGGAGACAGGGAGAGTGAATGCGTGGGAGACTTCGAGAGAGACTGCGAGAGAGATTGCGAGAGAGACTGCGAGGGAGACTGCGAGGGAGACTGTGAGGGAGACTGCGAGAGAGACTGCGATAGAGACTGCGAGGGAGACTGCGAGAGAGACAGCGAGAGAGACAGCGAGGGAGACTGCGAGAGAGAGAGCCAGAGAGACAACGAGAGAGACAGCGAGAGAGACTGCGAGGGAGACTGCGAGGTAGACAGCGAGCGAGACAGCGAGGGAGACATCGATAGAGAATGCGAGGGAGACAGCGAGGTAGACTGCGAGGGAGACTGCGAGGGAGACTGCGAGGGAGACTGCGAAGGGAGACAGCGAGCGCGACTGCGAGAGAAACTGCGAGGGAGCCTGTGAGGGCTACAGCGAGAGAGACTGCGAGGGAGACTGCGAGGGAGACTGCGAGGGAGACTGTGAGGGAGACTGCGAGAGATGCGAGGGAGGCAGCGAGAGAGACTGCGAGGGAGTCGGCGAGGGTGACTGCGAGGGAGATGGTGAGGGAGACTGCGAGGGAGACAGCGAGGGAGACTGCGTGAGAGACTGCGCGAGAGACTGCGAGGGCTACAGCGAGAGAGACTGCGAGTGAGACGGCGAGGGAGACAGCAAGGGAGACTGCAAGGGAGACTGCAAGGGAGACTGCGAGAGACAGCGAGCGAGACAGCGAGGGAGACAGCGTGAGAGACAGCGACGGAGACAGCGAGGGAGACAGCGAGGGTGACAGCGAGGGAGACAGGGAGAGTGAATGCGAGGGAGACTTCGAGAGAGACTGCGAGAGAGACTGCGAGGGAGACTGCGTGGGAGACTGCGAGGGAGACAGCGAGGGAGACTGCGAGGGAGACTGCGAGGGAGACTGCGAGAGAGACAGCGAGGGAGACAGGGAGAGTGAATGCGAGGGACACTTCGAGAGAGACTGCGAGAGAGACTGCGAGAGAGAATGCGAGAGAGACTGCGAGGGAGACTGCGAGGGAGACTGTGAGGGAGACTGCGATAGAGACTGCAAGGGAGACTGCGAGAGAGACAGCGAGAGAGACAGCGAGGGAGACTGTGAGAGAGACAGCCAGAGAGACAGCGAGAGAGACAGCGAGAGAGACAGCGTGAGAGACAGCGAGTGAGACTGCGAGGGAGACTGCGAGAGAGACAGCGAGGGAGACAGCGAGAGAGACAGCGAGGGAGACAGGGAGAGTGAATGCGAGGGAGACTTCGAGAGAGACTGCGAGAGAGACTGCGCGAGAGACTGCGAGGGAGACTGCGAGGGAGACTGTGAGGGAGACTGCGATAGAGACTGCGAGGGAGACTGCGAGAGAGACAGCGAGAGAGACAGCGAGGGAGACTGCGAGAGAGACAGCGAGAGAGACAGCGAGAGAGACTGCGAGAGCGACTGCGAGAGAGACGGCGACACAGATGGCAAGAGAGACTGCGAGAGAGACTGCGAGAGACTGCGAGGGTGACAGCGAGGGAGACAGCGAGGGAGACAGCGAGAAAGACTGCAAGGGAGATAGCGAGAGAGACTGCGAGAGAAAATGCGAGGGAGACAGCGAGAGAGACTGCGAGAGAGACAGCGAGGCAGTCTGCGAGAGAGTCTGCGAGAAAGACAGCGAGGGAGACAGCGAGAGAGACTGCGAGAGAGACAGCGAGAGAGAAAGCGAGAGAGACTACGAGAGAGACAGCGAGAGAGACTGCGAGGGAGGCAGCGAGAGAGACTGCGAGGGAGACTGCGAGGGAGACAGCGAGGGAGACTGCGAGGGAGACAGCGAGGGAGACTGCGAGGGAGACTGCGAGGGAGACTGCGAGGGAGACAGCGAGCGAGACAACGAGGGAGACTGCGAGGGAGACTGCGAGAGACAGCGAGGGTGACAGCGAGAGAGACAGCGAGGGAGACAGCGAGGGAGAGAGGGAGAGTGAATGCGAGGGAGACAGTGAGAGAGACTGCGAGGGAGTCGGCGAGGGAGACTGCGAGGGAGACTGCGACGCAGACAGCGAGGGAGACTGCGAGTGAGACTGCGCGAGAGACAGCGAGGGCTACAGCGAGAGAGACTGCGAGTGAGACTGCGAGGGAAACTGCAAGGGAGACTGAGAGAGAGACTGCGAGAGAGACAGCGAGACAGACGGCGAGAGAGACAGCGAGAGAGTGTGCGAGGGAGAAAGCGAGAGAGACAGCGAGGGAGACAGGGAGAGTGAATGCGAGGGAGACTTCGAGAGAGACTGCGAGAGAGATTGCGAGAGAGACTGCGAGGGAGAAAGTGAGGGAGACTGCGAGAGAGACTGCGATAGAGACTGCGAGAGAGACTGCGAGTGAGACAGCGAGAGAGACAGCGAGGGAGACAACGAGAGAGAGAGCCAGAGAGACAGCGAGAGAGACAGCGAGAGAGACTGCGAGGGAGACTGCGAGGGAGACTGCGAGAGAGACAGCGAGAGAGACAGCGAGAGAGACTGCGAGAGCGACTGCGAGAGAGACGGCGAGAGAGATGGCGAGAGAGACGGCGAGGGAGATGGCGAGAGTGACTGCGAGAGAGACGGCGATGGAGACTGCGAGAGAGACTGCGAGAGAAACTGCGAGAGAGACTGCGAGAGACTGCGAGGGAGAAAGCGAGGGTGACAGCGAGAGAGACTGCGAGGGAGACAGCGAGGGAGACTGCGAGAGAGGCGGTGAGAGAGGCGGTGAGAGAGGCGGCGAGAGAGACTGCGAGAGAGTCTGCGAGAGAGTCTGCGAGAGAGCCAGCGAGGGAGAGAGCGAGGGAGACTGCGAGAGAGACTGCGAGAGAGACAGCGAGAGAGGCGGTGAGAGAGGCGGCGAGAGAGACTGCGAGAGAGTCTGCGAGAGAGTCTGCGAGAGAGTCTGCGAGAGAGCCAGCGAGGGAGAGAGCGAGGGAGACTGCGAGAGAGACTGCGAGAGAGACAGCGAGAGAGACTGCGAGAGAGACAGAGACAGAGACAGCGAGAGAGACTGAGAGGGAGACAGCGAGCGAGACAGCGAGGGAGACAGCGAGAGAGACTGCGAGGGAGACAGCGAGGGAGACTGCGAGGGAGACTGCGAGGGAGACTGCGAGGGAGACAGTGAGCGAGAGTGCGAGAGAGACTGCGAGAGAGACTGCGAGGGCGACAGCGAGGGAGACTGCGAGGGAGACTGCGAGGGAAACTGCGAGGGAGACTGCGAGAGACAGCTAGGGAGACAGCGAGGGAGACAGGGAGAGTGAATGCGAGGGAGACAGCGAGAGAGACTGCGAGGGAGTCGGCGAGGGAGACTGCGAGGGAGAGAGCGAGGGAGACTGCGAGGGAGACTGCGAGGGAGACTGCGAGAGAGACTCCGAGAGAGACAGCGAGGGCTACAGCGAGGGAGACTGCGAGGGAGACTGCGAGGGAGACAGTGAGAGAAAATGCAAGGGAGACAGCGAGAGAGACTGCGAGAGATACTGCGAGAGAGTCTGCGAGAGAGTCAGCGGGGGAGACAGCGAGAGAGACTGCGAGAGAGACAGCGAGAGAGACAGCGAGAGAGACTGCGAGAGAGACAGCGAGAGAGACGGCGAGAGAGACAGCGCGAGAGTGTGCGAGGGAGAATGCGAGGGAGACAGCGTGGGAGACTGCGAGGGAGACTGCGAGGTAGACAGCTAAGGAGACAGCGAGGGAGACATCGATAGAGACTGCTAGGGTGACAGCGAGGGAGACTGCGAGGGAGACTGCGAGGGAGACTGCGAGGGAGACAGCGAGCGGGACTGCGAGAGAAACTGCGAGGGAGACTGCGAGGGAGACTGCGAGGGAGACTGCGAGGGAGACTGCGAGGGAGACTGTGAGGGAGACTGCGAGAGACAGCGAGGGAGACAGCGAGAGAGACAGCGAGGGAGACAGGGAGAGTGAATGCGAGTGAGACAGCGAGAGAGACTGCGAGGGAGTCGGCGAGGGTGACTGCGAGGGAGACGGTGAGGGAGACTGCGAGGGAGACAGCGAGGGAGACTGCGAGAGAGACTGCGCGAGATACTGCGAGGGCTGCAGCGAGAGAGACTGCGAGTGAGACTGCGAGGGAGACTGCAAGGGAGACTGCAAGGGAGACTACAAGGGAGACTGCGAGAGACAGCGAGCGAGACAGCGAGGGAGACAGCGAGGGAGACAGCGAGGGAGACAGGGAGAGTGAATGCGAGGGAGACTTCGGGAGAGACTGCGAGAGAGACTGCGAGGGAGACTGCGTGGGAGACTGCGAGGGAGACAGCGAGGGAGACTGCGAGTGAGACTGCGAGGGAGACTGCGAGGGAGACTGCGAGAGAGACAGCGAGGGAGACAGCGAGAGAGACAGCGAGGGAGACAGGGAGAGTGAATGCGAGGGGACTTCGAGAGAGACTGCGAGAGAGACTGCGAGAGAGACTGCGAGGGAGACTGCGAGGGAGACTGTGAGGGAGACTGCGATAGAGACTGCGAGGGAGACTGCGAGAGAGACAGCGAGAGAGACAGCGAGGGAGACTGTGAGAGAGACAGCCAGAGAGACAGCGAGAGAGACTGCGAGGGAGACTGCGAGAGAGACAGCGAGAGAGACAACGAGAGAGACTGCGAGATCGACTGCGAGAGAGACGGCGAGACAGATGGCAAGAGAGACGGCGAGGGAGATGGCGAGAGTGACTGCGAGAGAGACGTCGAGAGAGACTGCGAGAGAGACTGCGAGAGAGACTGCGATCGACTGCGAGGGTGACAGCGAGGGAGACAGCGAGGGAGACAGCGAGAGAGACTGCAAGGGAGATAGCGAGTGAGACTGCGAGAGAGACTGCGAGAGTAAATGCGAGGGAGACAGCGAGAGAGACTGCGAGAGAGACGGCGAGAGAGGCGGTGAGAGAGGCGGCGAGAGAGACTGCGAGAGAGTCTGCGAGAGAGACAGCGAGGGAGAGAGCGAGAGAGACTGCGAGAGAGACAGCGAGAGAGACAGCGAGAGAGACTGCGAGGGAGACTGCGAGGGAGACAGCGAGCGATACAGCGAGGGAGACAGCGAGACAGACTGCGAGGGAGACAGCGAGGGAGACTGCGAAGGAAACTGCGAGGGAGACTGCGAGGGAGAATGCGAGGGAGACAGCGAGCGAGATGCGAGAGAGACTGCGAGAGAGACTGCGAGGGCTGCAGCGAGAGAGACTGCGAGGTTGACTGCGAGGGAGTCTGCGAGGAAGACTGCGAGGGAGACTACGGGAGACAACGATGGAGACAGCGAAGGAGACAGGGAGAGTGAATGCGAGGGAGACAGCGGCAGAGACTGCGAGGGAGTCGGCGAGGGAGACTGCGAGGGAGACAGGGAGGGAGACAGGGAGAGTGAATGCGAGGGAGACAGCGACAGAGACTGCGAGGGAGTCGGCTAGGGAGACTGCGAGGGAGACAGCGAGGGAGACTGCGAGGGCGAAAGCGAGGGAACTGCGAGGGAGACTGCAAGGGAGACTGCGAGAGACAGCGAGGGAGACAGCGAGGGAGACAGTGAGAGAGACAGCGAGAGAGACAGCGAAGGAGACAGCGAGAGAGACAGCGAGGGAGACAGCGAGGGAGGCAGCGAGGGTGAATGCGAGGGAGACTTCGAGAGAGACTGCGAGGGAGACTGCGAGGGAGACAAGGAGGGAGACTGCGAGGGAGACTGCGAGGGAGACAGCGAGGGAGACTGCGAGAGAAACTACAAGGGAGATAGCGAGAGAGACAGCGAGAGAAAATGCGAGGGAGACAGCGAGAGAGACAGCGAGAGAGACTGCGAGAGAGACAGCGAGAGAGACAGCGAGAGAGACTGCGAGGGAGACTGCGAGGGAGACAGCGAGCGATACAGCGAGGGAGACAGCGAGACAGACTGCGAGGGAGACAGCGAGGGAGACTGCGAAGGAAACTGCGAGGGAGACTGCGAGGGAGAATGCGAGGGAGACAGCGAGCGAGATGCGAGAGAGACTGCGAGAGAGACTGCGAGGGCTGCAGCGAGAGAGACTGCGAGGGTGACTGCGAGGGAGTCTGCGAGGGAGACTGCGAGGGAGACTGCGGGAGACAACGATGGAGACAGCGAAGGAGACAGGGAGAGTGAATGCGAGGGAGACAGCGGCAGAGACTGTGAGGGAGTCGGCGAGGGAGACTGCGAGGGAGACAGCGAGGGAGACAGGGAGAGTGAATGCGAGGGAGACAGCGACAGAGACTGCGAGGGAGTCGGCTAGGGAGACTGCGAGGGAGACAGCGAGGGAGACTGCGAGGGCGAAAGCGAGGGAGACTGCGAGGGAGACTGCAAGGGAGACTGCGAGAGACAGCGAGGGAGACAGCGAGGGAGACAGTGAGAGAGACAGCGAGAGAGACAGCGAAGGAGACAGCGAGAGAGACAGCGAGGGAGACAGCGAGGGAGGCAGCGAGGGTGAATGCGAGGGAGACTTCGAGAGAGACTGCGAGGGAGACTGCGAGGGAGACAAGGAGGGAGACTGCGAGGGAGACTGCGAGGGAGACTGCGAGGGAGACAGCGAGGGAGACTGCGAGAGAAACTGCAAGGGAGATAGCGAGAGAGACAGCGAGAGAAAATGCGAGGGAGACAGCGAGAGAGACAGCGAGTGAGACTGTGAGAGGGAATTCGAGGTAGACAGCGAGTTAGACAGCGATGGAGACAGCGAGAGAGACTGCAAGGGAGATAGAGAGAGAGACTGCGAGAGAGACTGCGGGGGAAATTGCGAGAGAAATTGCGAGGGAGACGGCGAGAGAGGCGGCGAGAGAGGCGGCGAGAGTGACAGCGAGGGAGAAAGCGAGAGAGACTGCGTGCAAGACAACGAGAGAGACTGCGAGGGAGACAGCGAGAGAGACAGCGAGGGAGACTGCGACGGAGACTGCAAGGGAGACTGCGAGACAGACAGCGAGGGAGACAGCGAGGGAGACAGCGAGGGAGACAGCGAGTGAGACAGCGAGAGAGACAGCGAGAAAGAAAGCGAGAGAGACGGCGAGAGAGACAGCGAGGGAGACTTCGTGAGAGCCTGCGAGGGAGACAGCAAGGGAGACTGCGAGAGAGACAGCGAGGGAGACTGCGAGGGAGACTGCGATAGAGACTGCGGGAGAGACTGCGAGTGAGACAGCGAGAGAGACAGCGAGGGAGACAACGAGAGAGAGAGCCAGAGAGACAGCGAGAGAGACAGCGAGAGAGACTGCGAGGGAGACTGCGAGGGAGACTGCGAGAGAGACAGCGAGAGAGACAGCGAGAGAGACTGCGAGAGCGACTGCGAGAGAGACGGCGAGAGAGATGGCGAGAGAGACGGCGAGGGAGATGGCGAGAGTGACTGCGAGAGAGACGGCGATGGAGACTGCGAGAGAGACTGCGAGAGAAACTGCGAGAGAGACTGCGAGAGACTGCGAGGGAGAAAGCGAGGGTGACAGCGAGAGAGACTGCGAGGGAGACAGCGAGGGAGACTGCGAGGGAGACTGCGAGAGAGGCGGTGAGAGAGGCGGTGAGAGAGGCGGCGAGAGAGACTGCGAGAGAGTCTGCGAGAGAGTCTGCGAGAGAGTCTGCGAGAGAGCCAGCGAGGGAGAGAGCGAGGGAGACTGCGAGAGAGACTGCGAGAGAGACAGCGAGAGAGGCGGTGAGAGAGGCAGCGAGAGAGACTGCGAGAGAGTCTGCGAGAGAGTCTGCGAGAGAGTCTGCAAGAGAGCCAGCGAGGGAGAGAGCGAGGGAGACTGCGAGAGAGACTGCGAGAGAGACAGCGAGAGAGACTGCGAGAGAGACAGAGACAGAGACAGCGAGAGAGACTGAGAGGGAGACAGCGAGCGAGACAGCGAGGGAGACAGCGAGAGAGACTGCGAGGGAGACAGCGAGGGAGACTGCGAGGGAGACTGCGAGGGAGACTGCGAGGGAGACAGTGAGCGAGAGTGCGAGAGAGACTGCGAGAGAGACTGCGAGGGCGACAGCGAGGGAGACTGCGAGGGAGACTGCGAGGGAAACTGCGAGGGAGACTGCGAGAGACAGCTAGGGAGACAGCGAGGGAGACAGGGAGAGTGAATGCGAGGGAGACAGCGAGAGAGACTGCGAGGGAGTCGGCGAGGGAGACTGCGAGGGAGAGAGCGAGGGAGACTGCGAGGGAGACTGCGAGGGAGACTGCGAGAGAGACTCCGAGAGAGACTGCGAGGGCTACAGCGAGGGAGACTGCGAGGGAGACTGCGAGGGAGACAGTGAGAGAAAATGCAAGGGAGACAGCGAGAGAGACTGCGAGAGATACTGCGAGAGAGTCTGCGAGAGAGTCAGCGGGGCAGACAGCGAGAGAGACTGCGAGAGAGACAGCGAGAGAGACAGCGAGAGAGACTGCGAGAGAGACAGCGAGAGAGACGGCGAGAGAGACAGCGAGGGAGACAGGGAGAGTGAATGCGAGTGAGACAGCGAGAGAGACTGCGAGGGAGTCGGCGAGGGTGACTGCGAGGGAGACGGTGAGGGAGACTGCGAGGGAGACAGCGAGGGAGACTGCGAGGGAGACTGCGAGGGAGACTGCGAGGGAGACTGTGAGGGAGACTGCGAGAGACAGCGAGGGAGACAGCGAGAGAGACAGCGAGGGAGACAGGGAGAGTGAATGCGAGTGAGACAGCGAGAGAGACTGCGAGGGAGTCGGCGAGGGTGACTGCGAGGGAGACGGTGAGGGAGACTGCGAGGGAGACAGCGAGGGAGACTGCGAGAGAGACTGCGCGAGATACTGCGAGGGCTGCAGCGAGAGAGACTGCGAGTGAGACTGCGAGGGAGACTGCAAGGGAGACTGCAAGGGAGACTACAAGGGAGACTGCGAGAGACAGCGAGCGAGACAGCGAGGGAGACAGCGAGGGAGACAGCGAGGGAGACAGCGAGGGAGACAGGGAGAGTGAATGCGAGGGAGACTTCGGGAGAGACTGCGAGAGAGACTGCGAGGGAGACTGCGTGGGAGACTGCGAGGGAGACAGCGAGGGAGACTGCGAGTGAGACTGCGAGGGAGACTGCGAGGGAGACTGCGAGAGAGACAGCGAGGGAGACAGCGAGAGAGACAGCGAGGGAGACAGGGAGAGTGAATGCGAGGGGACTTCGAGAGAGACTGCGAGAGAGACTGCGAGAGAGACTGCGAGAGAGACTGCGAGGGAGACTGCGAGGGAGACTGTGAGGGAGACTGCGATAGAGACTGCGAGGGAGACTGCGAGAGAGACAGCGAGAGAGACAGCGAGGGAGACTGTGAGAGAGACAGCCAGAGAGACAGCGAGAGAGACAGCGAGAGAGACTGCGAGGGAGACTGCGAGAGAGACAGCGAGAGAGACAACGAGAGAGACTGCGAGATCGACTGCGAGAGAGACGGCGAGACAGATGGCAAGAGAGACGGCGAGGGAGATGGCGAGAGTGACTGCGAGAGAGACGTCGAGAGAGACTGCGAGAGAGACTGCGAGAGAGACTGCGAGAGAGACTGCGATCGACTGCGAGGGTGACAGCGAGGGAGACAGCGAGGGAGACAGCGAGAGAGACTGCAAGGGAGATAGCGAGTGAGACTGCGAGAGAGACTGCGAGAGTAAATGCGAGGGAGACAGCGAGAGAGACTGCGAGAGAGATGGCGAGAGAGGCGGTGAGAGAGGCGGC
This sequence comes from Heterodontus francisci, assembly GCF_036365525.1. Classification (NCBI taxonomy): domain Eukaryota; kingdom Metazoa; phylum Chordata; class Chondrichthyes; order Heterodontiformes; family Heterodontidae; genus Heterodontus; species Heterodontus francisci. The sequence goes on from NC_090398.1 coordinate 48,161,006, forward strand.
GAGAGAGACTGCGAGAGAGACTGCGAGGGAGACTGCGAGAGAGACAGCGAGAGAGACAGCGAGAGAGACTGCGAGGGAGACTGCGAGGGAGACAGCGAGCGATACAGCGAGGGAGACAGCGAGACAGACTGCGAGGGAGACAGCGAGGGAGACTGCGAAGGAAACTGCGAGGGAGACTGCGAGGGAGAATGCGAGGGAGACAGCGAGCGAGATGCGAGAGAGACTGCGAGAGAGACTGCGAGAGTAAATGCGAGGGAGACAGCGAGAGAGACTGCGAGAGAGACAGCGAGGGAGAGAGCGAGAGAGACTGCGAGAGAGACAGCGAGAGAGACAGCGAGAGAGACTGCGAGAGAGACAGCGAGAGAGACAGCGAGAGAGACTGCGAGGGAGACTGCGAGGGAGACAGCGAGCGATACAGCGAGGGAGACAGCGAGACAGACTGCGAGGGAGACAGCGAGGGAGACTGCGAAGGAAACTGCGAGGGAGACTGCGAGGGAGAATGCGAGGGAGACAGCGAGCGAGATGCGAGAGAGACTGCGAGAGAGACTGCGAGGGCTGCAGCGAGAGAGACTGCGAGGGTGACTGCGAGGGAGTCTGCGAGGGAGACTGCGAGGGAGACTGCGGGAGACAACGATGGAGACAGCGAAGGAGACAGGGAGAGTGAATGCGAGGGAGACAGCGGCAGAGACTGCGAGGGAGTCGGCGAGGGAGACTGCGAGGGAGACAGCGAGGGAGACAGGGAGAGTGAATGCGAGGGAGACAGCGACAGAGACTGCGAGGGAGTCGGCTAGGGAGACTGCGAGGGAGACAGCGAGGGAGACTGCGAGGGCGAAAGCGAGGGAGACTGCGAGGGAGACTGCAAGGGAGACTGCGAGAGACAGCGAGGGAGACAGCGAGGGAGACAGTGAGAGAGACAGCGAGAGAGACAGCGAAGGAGACAGCGAGAGAGACAGCGAGGGAGACAGCGAGGGAGGCAGCGAGGGTGAATGCGAGGGAGACTTCGAGAGAGACTGCGAGGGAGACTGCGAGGGAGACAAGGAGGGAGACTGCGAGGGAGACTGCGAGGGAGACTGCGAGGGAGACAGCGAGGGAGACTGCGAGAGAAACTGCAAGGGAGATAGCGAGAGAGAAAGAGAGAGAAAATGCGAGGGAGACAGCGAGAGAGACAGCGAGTGAGACTGTGAGAGGGAATGCGAGGTAGACAGCGAGTTAGACAGCGATGGAGACAGCGAGAGAGACTGCAAGGGAGATAGAGAGAGAGACTGCGAGAGAGACTGCGGGAGAAATTGCGAGAGAAATTGCGAGGGAGACGGCGAGAGAGGCGGCGAGAGAGGCGGCGAGAGTGACAGCGAGGGAGAAAGCGAGAGAGACTGCGTGCAAGACAACGAGAGAGACTGCGAGGGAGACAGCGAGAGAGACAGCGAGGGAGACTGCGACGGAGACTGCAAGGGAGACTGCGAGACAGACAGCGAGGGAGACAGCGAGGGAGACAGCGAGGGAGACAGCGAGTGAGACAGCGAGAGAGACAGCGAGAAAGAAAGCGAGAGAGACGGCGAGAGAGACAGCGAGGGAGACTTCGTGAGAGCCTGCGAGGGAGACAGCAAGGGAGACTGCGAGAGAGACAGCGAGGGAGACTGCGAGAGAGACTGCGAGAGAGACTGTGAGGGAGACAGCGAGGGAGACTGCGAGGGAGTCGGCGAGGGAGACTGCGAGGGAGACTGCGAGGGAGACTGCGAGGGAGACAGCGAGGGAGACTGCGAGGGTGACAGCGAGGGAGACAGCGAGGGTGACAGCGAGGGAGACAGCGAGGGAGACAGCGAGGTAGACTGCGAGAGAAAATGCGAGGGAGACAGCGAGAGAGACTGCGAGAGAGACGGCGAGAGAGGCGGTGAGAGAGTCTGCGAGAGAGTCTGCGAGAGACACAGCGAGAGAGACTGCGAGGGAGACTGCGAGGGAGACTGCGAGGGAGACTGTGAGGGAGACTGCGAGAGACAGCGAGGGAGACAGCGAGAGAGACAGCGAGGGAGACAGGGAGAGTGAATGCGAGTGAGACAGCGAGAGAGACTGCGAGGGAGTCGGCGAGGGTGACTGCGAGGGAGACGGTGAGGGAGACTGCGAGGGAGACAGCGAGGGAGACTGCGAGAGAGACTGCGCGAGAGACTGCGAGGGCTACAGCGAGAGAGACTGTGAGTGAGACTGCGAGGGAGACTGCAAGGGAGACTGCAAGGGAGACTACAAGGGAGACTGCGAGAGACAGCGAGCGAGACAGCGAGGGAGACAGCGAGGGAGACAGCGAGGGAGACAGGGAGAGTGAATGCGATGGAGACTTCGAGAGAGACTGCGAGAGAGACTGCGAGGGAGACTGCGTGGGAGACTGCGAGGGAGACAGCGAGGGAGACTGCGAGGGAGACTGCGAGGGAGACTGCGAGGGAGACAGCGAGGGAGACAGCGAGAGAGACAGCGAGGGAGACAGGGAGAGTGAATGCGAGGGGACTTCGAGAGAGACTGCGAGAGAGACTGCGAGAGAGACTGTGAGGGAGACGGCGAGGGAGACTGCGAGGGAGTCGGCGAGGGAGACTGCGAGGGAGACTGCGAGGGAGACTGTGAGGGAGACTGCGATAGAGACTGCGAGGGAGACTGCGAGAGAGACTGTGAGGGAGACGGCGAGGGAGACTGCGAGGGAGTCGGCGAGGGAGACTGCGAGGGAGACTGCGAGGGAGACTGCGAGGGAGACAGCGAGGGAGACTGCGAGGGTGACAGCGAGGGAGACAGCGAGGTAGACTGCGAGAGAAAATGCGAGGGAGACAGCGAGAGAGACTGCGAGAGAGACGGCGAGAGTGGCGGTGAGAGAGGCGGCGAGAGAGACTGCGAGAGAGTCTGCGAGAGAGTCTGCGAGAGAGTCTGCGAGAGACACAGCGAGAGAGACTGCGAGAGAGACAGCGAGGGAGACAGCGAGGGAGACAGCGAGGGAGACAGGGAGAGTGAATGCGATGGAGACTTCGAGAGAGACTGCGAGAGAGACTGCTAGGGAGACTGCGTGGGAGACTGCGAGGGAGACAGCGAGTGAGACTGCGAGGGAGACTGCGAGGGAGACTGCGAGGGAGACTGGGAGAGAGACTGCGAGGGCTACAGCGAGGGAGACTGCGAGGGAGACTGCGAGGGAGACAGCGAGAGTAAATGCGAGGGAGACAGCGAGAGAGACTGCGAGAGATACGGCGAGAGAGGCTGCGAGAGAGGCGGCGAGAGAGACTGTGAGAGAGACAGCGAGAGAGTCTGCGAGAGAATCTGCGAGAGAGACAGCGAGGGAGACAGCGAGAGAGACTGCGAGAGAGACAGCTAGAGAGACGGCGAGAGAGACTGCGAGAGAGACAGCGAGAGAGACAGCGAGAGAGACTGCGAGGGAGACAGCGAGGGAGACTGCGAGGGAGACTGCGAGGGAGACTGCGAGGGAGACAGCGAGCGAGACAGCGAGGGAGACAGCCATAGAGACTGCGAGGGAGACAGCGAGGGAGACTGCGAGGGAGACTGCGAGGGAGACAGCGAGCGAGACTGCGGGAGAAACTGCGAGAGAGGCTGCGAGGGCTCCAGCGAGAGAGACTGCGAGGGAGACTGCGAGGGAGACTGCGAGAGACAGCGAGGGAGACAGCGAGAGAGACAGCGAGGGATACAGGGAGAGTGAGTGCGATGGAGACTGCGAGAGAGACTGCGAGGGAGACAGCGAGGGAGACTGCGAGGGAGACAGCGAGGGAGACTGCGAGAGAGACTGCGCGAGAGACTGCGAGGGCTACAGCGAGAGAGACTGCGAGTGAGACTGCGAGGGAGAATGCAAGGGAGACTGCAAGGGAGACTGCGAGAGACAGCGAGCGAGACAGCGAGGGAGACAGCGTGAGAGACAGCGTGAGAGACAGCGAGGGAGACAGCGAGGGAGACAGCGAGGGAGACAGGGAGAGTGTATGCGAGGGAGACTTCGAGAGAGACTGTGAGAGAGACTGCGAGGGAGAGTGCGTGGGAGACTGCGAGGGAGACTGCGAGGTAGACAGCGAGGGAGACTGCCAGGGAGACTGCGAGGGAGACTGCGAGGGAGACTGCGAGAGAGACAGCGAGGGAGACAGGGAGAGAGACTGCGAGGGAGACTGAGAGAGAGACAGCGAGTGAGACAGCGAGAGAGACTGCGAGAGCGACTGCGAAATAGATGGCGAGACAGATGGCAAGAGAGACGGCGAGGGAGACTGCGAGAGAGACTGCGAGAGAGACTGCGAGAGACTGCGAGGGTGACAGCGAGAGAGACTGCAAGGGAGATAGCGAGAGAGACCGCGAGAGAGGCAGCGAGAGAGACTTGCGAGGGAGACAGCGAGGGAGACAGCGAGAGAGACTGCGAGGGAGACAGCGAGGGAGACTGCGAGGGAGACTGTGAGGGAGACAGCGAGTGAGACTGCGAGAGAGACTGCGATAGAGACTGCGAGGGAGATTGCGAGAGACAGCGAGGGAGACAGCGAGAGAGACAGCGAGGCAGACAGTGAGGGAGACGGAGAGTAAATGCGAAATAGACAGCGAGAGAGACTGCGAGAGAGACTGCGAGGGAGACAGCGAGGGTGACAGCGAGGGAGACAGAGAGGGAGACAGCGAGGGAGACAGCGAGGGAGACAGCGAGAGAGACAGCGAGAGAGACTGCGAGAGAGACTGCGAGGGAGACTGGAGGGAGACTGCGAGAGAGACAGCGAGGGAGACAGCGAGAGAGACTGCGAGAGAGACTGCGAGGGAGACAGCGAGGGAGACTGCGAGGGAGACAGCGAGGGAGACTGCAAGGGAGACTGCGAGAGAGACTGCGAGAGAGACAGCGAGAGAGACTGCGAGGGAGACTGCGAGGGAGACTGCGAGGGAGACTGCGAGGGTGACAGCGAGGGAGACAGCGAGTGACGCAGCGAGAGAGACTGCAAGAGAGACTCCGAGAGAAAATGCGAGGGAGACAGCGAGAGAGACTGCAAGGGAGATAGGGAGAGAGACTGCGAGAGAAAATGCGAGGGAAACGGCGAGAGAGGCGGCGAGAGAGACTGCGAGAGTGACAGCGAGAGAGTCTGCGAGAGAGACAGCGAGAGAAAATGCGAGGGAGACAGCGAGAGAGACAGCGAGTGAGACTGTGAGAGGGAATGCGAGGTAGACAGCGAGTTAGACAGCGATGGAGACAGCGAGAGAGACTGCAAGGGAGATAGAGAGAGAGACTGCGAGAGAGACTGCGGGAGAAATTGCGAGAGAAATTGCGAGGGAGACGGCGAGAGAGGCGGCGAGAGAGGCGGCGAGAGTGACAGCGAGGGAGAAAGCGAGAGAGACTGCGTGCAAGACAACGAGAGAGACTGCGAGGGAGACAGCGAGAGAGACAGCGAGGGAGACTGCGACGGAGACTGCAAGGGAGACTGCGAGACAGACAGCGAGGGAGACAGCGAGGGAGACAGCGAGTGAGACAGCGAGAGAGACAGCGAGAAAGAAAGCAAGAGAGACGGCGAGAGAGACAGCGAGGGAGACTTCGTGAGAGCCTGCGAGGGAGACAGCAAGGGAGACTGCGAGAGAGACAGCGAGGGAGACTGCGAGGGAGACTGCGATAGAGACTGCGAGAGAGACTGCGAGTGAGACAGCGAGAGATAAAGAGAGAGAGACTGCGAGGGAGACAGCGAGAGAGACTGCGAGGGAGACAGCGAGAGAGACAGCGAGAGAGACTTGCGAGGGAGACAGCGAGGGAGACAGCGAGAGAGACTGCGAGGGAGACAGCGAGGGAGACTGCGAGGGAGACTGCGAGGGAGACAGCGAGCGAGACGGCGAGAGAGAGTGCGATAGAGACTGCGAGGGAGACTGCGAGGGAGACTGCGAGAGACAGCGAGGAGACAGCGAGAGAGACAGCGAGTGAGACAGTGAGGGAGACGGAGAGTGAATGCGAGGGAGACAGCGAGAGAGACAGCGAGTGAGACAGCGAGAGAGACAGCGAGAGAGAAAGCGAGAGAGACGGCGAGAGAGACAGCCAGGGAGACTTCGTGAGAGCCTGCGAGGGAGACAGCAAGGGAGACTGCGAGAGAGACAGCGAGGGAGACTGCAAGGGAGATAGCGAGAGAGACAGCGAGAGAAAATGCGAGGGAGACAGCGAGAGAGACAGCGAGTGAGACTGTGAGAGGGAATGCGAGGTAGACAGCGAGTTAGACAGCGATGGAGACAGCGAGAGAGACTGCAAGGGAGATAGAGAGAGAGACTGCGAGAGAGACTGCGGGAGAAATTGCGAGAGAAATTGCGAGGGAGACGGCGAGAGAGGCGGCGAGAGAGGCGGCGAGAGTGACAGCGAGGGAGAAAGCGAGAGAGACTGCGTGCAAGACAACGAGAGAGACTGCGACGGAGACTGCAAGGGAGACTGCGAGACAGACAGCGAGGGAGACAGCGAGGGAGACAGCGAGTGAGACAGCGAGAGAGACAGCGAGAAAGAAAGCGAGAGAGACGGCGAGAGAGACAGCGAGGGAGACTTCGTGAGACCCTGCGAGGGAGACAGCAAGGGAGACTGCGAGAGAGACAGCGAGGGAGACTGCGAGGGAGACTGCGATAGAGACTGCGAGAGAGACTGCGAGTGAGACAGCGAGAGAGACAGCGAGGGAGACAACGAGAGAGAGAGCCAGAGAGACAGCGAGAGAGACAGCGAGAGAGACTGCGAGGGAGACTGCGAGGGAGACTGCGAGAGAGACAGCGAGAGAGACAGCGAGAGAGACTGCGAGAGCGACTGCGAGAGAGACGGCGAGAGAGATGGCGAGAGAGACAGCGAGGGAGATGGCGAGAGTGACTGCGAGAGAGACGGCGATGGAGACTGCGAGAGAGACTGCGAGAGAAACTGCGAGAGAGACTGCGAGAGACTGCGAGGGTGAAAGCGAGGATGACAGCGAGAGAGACTGCGAGGGAGACAGCGAGGGAGACAGCGAGAGAGACTGCGAGAGCGAATGCGAGAGAGGCGGTGAGAGAGGCGGTGAGAGAGGCGGTGAGAGAGGCGGCGAGAGAGACTGCGAGAGAGTTTGCGAGAGAGTCTGCGAGAGAGTCTGCGAGAGAGCCAGCGAGGGAGAGAGCGAGGGAGACTGCGAGAGAGACTGCGAGAGAGACAGCGAGAGAGGCGGTGAGAGAGGCGGCGAGAGAGACTGCGAGAGAGTCTGCGAGAGAGTCTGCGAGAGAGTCTGCGAGAGAGCCAGCGAGGGAGAGAGCGAGGGAGACTGCGAGAGAGACTGCGAGAGAGACAGCGAGAGAGACTGCGAGAGAGACAGAGACAGAGACAGCGAGAGAGACTGAGAGGGAGACAGCGAGCGAGACAGCGAGGGAGACAGCGAGAGAGACTGCGAGGGAGACAGCGAGGGAGACTGCGAGGGAGACTGCGAGGGAGACTGCGAGGGAGACTGCGAGGGAGACAGTGAGCGAGAGTGCGAGAGAGACTGCGAGAGAGACTGCGAGGGCGACAGCGAGGCAGACAGTGAGGGAGACGGAGAGTAAATGCGAAATAGACAGCGAGAGAGACTGCGAGAGAGACTGAGAGGGAGACAGCGAGGGTGACAGCGAGGGAGACAGAGAGGGAGACAGCGAGGGAGACAGCGAGGGAGACAGCGAGAGAGACAGCGAGAGAGACTGCGAGAGAGACTGCGAGGGAGACTGGAGGGAGACTGCGAGAGAGACAGCGAGGGAGACAGCGAGAGAGACTGCGAGAGAGACTGCGAGGGAGACAGCGAGGGAGACTGCGAGGGAGACAGCGAGGGAGACTGCAAGGGAGACTGCGAGAGAGACTGCGAGAGAGACAGCGAGAGAGACTGCGAGGGAGACTGCGAGGGAGACTGCGAGGGAGACTGCGAGGGTGACAGCGAGGGAGACAGCGAGTGACGCAGCGAGAGAGACTGCAAGAGAGACTCCGAGAGAAAATGCGAGGGAGACAGCGAGAGAGACAGCGAGAGAGACTGTGAGAGAGAATGCGAGGTAGACAGCGAGTGAGACAGCGATGGAGACAGCGAGAGAGACTGCAAGGGATATAGGGAGAGAGACTGCGAGAGAAAATGCGAGGGAAACGGCGAGAGAGGCGGCGAGAGAGACTGCGAGAGTGACAGCGAGAGAGTCTGCGAGAGAGACAGCGAGAGAAAATGCGAGGGAGACAGCGAGAGAGACAGCGAGTGAGACTGTGAGAGGGAATGCGAGGTAGACAGCGAGTTAGACAGCGATGGAGACAGCGAGAGAGACTGCAAGGGAGATAGAGAGAGAGACTGCGAGAGAGACTGCGGGAGAAATTGCGAGAGAAATTGCGAGGGAGACGGCGAGAGAGGCGGCGAGAGAGGCGGCGAGAGTGACAGCGAGGGAGAAAGCGAGAGAGACTGCGTGCAAGACAACGAGAGAGACTGCGAGGGAGACAGCGAGAGAGACAGCGAGGGAGACTGCGACGGAGACTGCAAGGGAGACTGCGAGACAGACAGCGAGGGAGACAGCGAGGGAGACAGCGAGTGAGACAGCGAGAGAGACAGCGAGAAAGAAAGCAAGAGAGACGGCGAGAGAGACAGCGAGGGAGACTTCGTGAGAGCCTGCGAGGGAGACAGCAAGGGAGACTGCGAGAGAGACAGCGAGGGAGACTGCGAGGGAGACTGCGATAGAGACTGCGAGAGAGACTGCGAGTGAGACAGCGAGAGATAAAGAGAGAGAGACTGCGAGGGAGACAGCGAGAGAGACTGCGAGGGAGACAGCGAGAGAGACAGCGAGAGAGACTTGCGAGGGAGACAGCGAGGGAGACAGCGAGAGAGACTGCGAGGGAGACAGCGAGGGAGACTGCGAGGGAGACTGCGAGGGAGACAGCGAGCGAGACGGCGAGAGAGAGTGCGATAGAGACTGCGAGGGAGACTGCGAGGGAGACTGCGAGAGACAGCGAGGAGACAGCGAGAGAGACAGCGAGTGAGACAGTGAGGGAGACGGAGAGTGAATGCGAGGGAGACAGCGAGAGAGACAGCGAGTGAGACAGCGAGAGAGACAGCGAGAGAGAAAGCGAGAGAGACGGCGAGAGAGACAGCCAGGGAGACTTCGTGAGAGCCTGCGAGGGAGACAGCAAGGGAGACTGCGAGAGAGACAGCGAGGGAGACTGCAAGGGAGATAGCGAGAGAGACAGCGAGAGAAAATGCGAGGGAGACAGCGAGAGAGACAGCGAGTGAGACTGTGAGAGGGAATGCGAGGTAGACAGCGAGTTAGACAGCGATGGAGACAGCGAGAGAGACTGCAAGGGAGATAGAGAGAGAGACTGCGAGAGAGACTGCGGGAGAAATTGCGAGAGAAATTGCGAGGGAGACGGCGAGAGAGGCGGCGAGAGAGGCGGCGAGAGTGACAGCGAGGGAGAAAGCGAGAGAGACTGCGTGCAAGACAACGAGAGAGACTGCGAGGGAGACAGCGAGAGAGACAGCGAGGGAGACTGCGACGGAGACTGCAAGGGAGACTGCGAGACAGACAGCGAGGGAGACAGCGAGGGAGACAGCGAGTGAGACAGCGAGAGAGACAGCGAGAAAGAAAGCGAGAGAGACGGCGAGAGAGACAGCGAGGGAGACTTCGTGAGAGCCTGCGAGGGAGACAGCAAGGGAGACTGCGAGAGAGACAGCGAGGGAGACTGCGAGGGAGACTGCGATAGAGACTGCGAGAGAGACTGCGAGTGAGACAGCGAGAGAGACAGCGAGGGAGACAACGAGAGAGAGAGCCAGAGAGACAGCGAGAGAGACAGCGAGAGACTGCGAGGGAGACTGCGAGGGAGACTGCGAGAGAGACAGCGAGAGAGACAGCGAGAGAGACTGCGAGAGCGACTGCGAGAGAGACGGCGAGAGAGATGGCGAGAGAGACGGCGAGGGAGATGGCGAGAGTGACTGCGAGAGAGACGGCGATGGAGACTGCGAGAGAGACTGCGAGAGAAACTGCGAGAGAGACTGCGAGAGACTGCGAGGGTGAAAGCGAGGGTGACAGCGAGAGAGACTGCGAGGGAGACAGCGAGGGAGACAGCGAGAGAGACTGCGAGAGCGACTGCGAGAGAGGCGGTGAGAGAGGCGGTGAGAGAGGCGGTGAGAGAGGCGGCGAGAGAGACTGCGAGAGAGTTTGCGAGAGAGTCTGCGAGAGAGTCTGCGAGAGAGCCAGCGAGGGAGAGAGCGAGGGAGACTGCGAGAGAGACTGCGAGAGAGACAGCGAGAGAGGCGGTGAGAGAGGCGGCGAGAGAGACTGCGAGAGAGTCTGCGAGAGAGTCTGCGAGAGAGTCTGCGAGAGAGCCAGCGAGGGAGAGAGCGAGGGAGACTGCGAGAGAGACTGCGAGAGAGACAGCGAGAGAGACTGCGAGAGAGACAGAGACAGAGACAGCGAGAGAGACTGAGAGGGAGACAGCGAGCGAGACAGCGAGGGAGACAGCGAGAGAGACTGCGAGGGAGACAGCGAGGGAGACTGCGAGGGAGACTGCGAGGGAGACTGCGAGGGAGACTGCGAGGGAGACAGTGAGCGAGAGTGCGAGAGAGACTGCGAGAGAGACTGCGAGGGCGACAGCGAGGGAGACTGCGAGGGAGACTGCGAGGGAAACTGCGAGGGAGACTGCGAGAGACAGCTAGGGAGACAGCGAGGGAGACAGGGAGAGTGAATGCGAGGGAGACAGCGAGAGAGACTGCGAGGGAGTCGGCGAGGGAGACTGCGAGGGAGAGAGCGAGGGAGACTGCGAGGGAGACTGCGAGGGAGACTGCGAGAGAGACTCCGAGAGAGACTGCGAGGGCTACAGCGAGGGAGACTGCGAGGGAGACTGCGAGGGAGACAGTGAGAGAAAATGCAAGGGAGACAGCGAGAGAGACTGCGAGAGATACTGCGAGAGTGTCTGCGAGAGAGTCAGCGGGGGAGACAGCGAGAGAGACTGCGAGAGAGACAGCGAGAGAGACAGCGAGAGAGACTGCGAGAGAGACAGCGAGAGAGACGGCGAGAGAGACAGCGAGAGAGTGTGCGAGGGAGAATGCGAGGGAGACAGCGTGGGAGACTGCGAGGGAGACTGCGAGGTAGACAGCGAAGGAGACAGCGAGGGAGACATCGATAGAGACTGCTAGGGTGACAGCGAGGGAGACTGCGAGGGAGACTGCGAGCGAGACTGCGAGGGAGACTGCGAGGGAGACAGCGAGCGGGACTGCGAGAGAAACTGCGAGGGAGACTGCGAGGGAGACTGCGAGGGAGACTGCGAGGGAGACTGTGAGGGAGACTGCGAGAGACAGCGACCGAGACAGCGAGAGAGACAGCGAGGGAGACAGGGAGAGAGACTGCGAGGGAGTCGGCGAGGGTGACTGCGAGGGAGACGGTGAGGGAGACTGCGAGGGAGACAGCGAGGGAGACTGCGAGAGAGACTGCGCGAGATACTGCGAGGGCTGCAGCGAGAGAGACTGGGAGTGAGACTGCGAGGGAGACTGCAAGGGAGACTGCAAGGGAGACTACAAGGGAGACTGCGAGAGACAGCGAGCGAGACAGCGAGGGAGACAGCGAGGGAGACAGCGAGGGAGACAGCGAGGGAGACAGGGAGAGTGAATGCGAGGGAGACTTCGGGAGAGACTGCGAGAGAGACTGTGAGGGAGACTGCGTGGGAGACTGCGAGGGAGACAGCGAGGGAGACAGCGAGTGAGACTGCGAGGGAGACTGCGAGGGAGACTGCGAGAGAGACAGCGAGAGAGACAGCGAGGGAGACTGTGAGAGAGACAGCCAGAGAGACAGCGAGAGAGACAGCGAGAGAGACTGCGAGGGAGACTGCGAGAGAGACGGCGAGAGAGGCGGTGAGAGAGGCGGCGAGAGAGACTGCGAGAGAGACTGCGAGAGAGACAGCGAGAGAGACAGCGAGAGAGACTGCGAGGGAGACTGCGAGGGAGACAGCGAGCGATACAGCGAGGGAGACAGCGAGACAGACTGCGAGGGAGACAGCGAGGGAGACTGCGAAGGAAACTGCGAGGGAGACTGCGAGGGAGAATGCGAGGGAGACAGCGAGCGAGATGCGAGAGAGAATGCGAGAGAGACTGCGAGGGCTGCAGCGAGAGAGACTGCGAGGGTGACTGCGAGGGAGTCTGCGAGGGAGACTGCGAGGGAGACTGCGGGAGACAACGATGGAGACAGCGAAGGAGACAGGGAGAGTGAATGCGAGGGAGACTTCGGGAGAGACTGCGAGAGAGACTGTGAGGGAGACTGCGTGGGAGACTGCGAGGGAGACAGCGAGGGAGACAGCGAGTGAGACTGCGAGGGAGACTGCGAGGGAGACTGCGAGAGAGACAGCGAGGGAGACAGCGAGAGAGACAGCGAGGGAGACAGGGAGAGTGAATGCGAGGGGACTTCGAGAGAGACTGCGAGAGAGACTGCGAGAGAGACTGCGAGAGAGACTGCGAGGGAGACTGCGAGGGAGACTGTGAGGGAGACTGCGATAGAGACTGCGAGGGAGACTGCGAGAGAGACAGCGAGAGAGACAGCGAGGGAGACTGTGAGAGAGACAGCCAGAGAGACAGCGAGAGAGACAGCGAGAGAGACTGCGAGGGAGACTGCGAGAGAGACAGCGAGAGAGACAACGAGAGAGACTGCGAGATCGACTGCGAGAGAGACGGCGAGACAGATGGCAAGAGAGACGGCGAGGGAGATGGCGAGAGTGACTGCGAGAGAGACGTCGAGAGAGACTGCGATCGACTGCGAGGGTGACAGCGAGGGAGACAGCGAGGGAGACAGCGAGAGAGACTGCAAGGGAGATAGCGAGTGAGACTGCGAGAGAGACTGCGAGAGTAAATGCGAGGGAGACAGCGAGAGAGACTGCGAGAGAGACGGCGAGAGAGGCGGTGAGAGAGGCGGCGAGAGAGACTGCGAGAGAGTCTGCGAGAGAGACAGCGAGGGAGAGAGCGAGAGAGACTGCGAGAGAGACAGCGAGAGAGATGGCAAGAGAGATGGCGAGGGAGATGGCGAGAGTGACTGCGAGAGAGACGTCGAGAGAGACTGCGATCGACTGCGAGGGTGACAGCGAGGGAGACAGCGAGGGAGACAGCGAGAGAGACTGCAAGGGAGATAGCGAGTGAGACTGCGAGAGAGACTGCGAGAGTAAATGCGAGGGAGACAGCGAGAGAGACTGCGAGAGAGACGGCGAGAGAGGCGGTGAGAGAGGCGGCGAGAGAGACTGCGAGAGAGACTGCGAGAGAGACAGCGAGAGAGACAGCGAGCGATACAGCGAGGGAGACAGCGAGACAGACTGCGAGGGAGACAGCGAGGGAGACTGCGAAGGAAACTGCGAGGGAGACTGCGAGGGAGAATGCGAGGGAGACAGCGAGCGAGATGCGAGAGAGAATGCGAGAGAGACTGCGAGGGCTGCAGCGAGAGAGACTGCGAGGGTGACTGCGAGGGAGTCTGCGAGGGAGACTGCGAGGGAGACTGCGGGAGACAACGATGGAGACAGCGAAGGAGACAGGGAGAGTGAATGCGAGGGAGACAGCGGCAGAGACTGCGTGGGAGTCGGCGAGGGAGACTGCGAGGGAGACAGCGAGGGAGACAGGGAGAGTGAATGCGAGGGAGACAGCGACAGAGACTGCGAGGGAGTCGGCTAGGGAGACTGCGAGGGAGACAGCGAGGGAGACTGCGAGGGCGAAAGCGAGGGAGACTGCGAGGGAGACTGCAAGGGAGACTGCGAGAGACAGCGAGGGAGACAGCGAGGGAGACAGTGAGAGAGACAGCGAGAGAGACAGCGAAGGAGACAGCGAGAGAGACAGCGAGGGAGACAGCGAGGGAGGCAGCGAGGGTGAATGCGAGGGAGACTTCGAGAGAGACTGCGAGGGAGACTGCGAGGGAGACAAGGAGGGAGACTGCGAGGGAGACTGCGAGGGAGACTGCGAGGGAGACAGCGAGGGAGACTGCGAGAGAAACTGCAAGGGAGATAGCGAGAGAGAAAGAGAGAGAAAATGCGAGGGAGACAGCGAGAGAGACAGCGAGTGAGACTGTGAGAGGGAATGCGAGGTAGACAGCGAGTTAGACAGCGATGGAGACAGCGAGAGAGACTGCAAGGGAGATAGAGAGAGAGACTGCGAGAGAGACTGCGGGAGAAACTGCGAGAGAAATTGCGAGGGAGACGGCGAGAGAGGCGGCGAGAGAGGCGGCGAGAGTGACAGCGAGGGAGAAAGCGAGAGAGACTGCGTGCAAGACAACGAGAGAGACTGCGAGGGAGACAGCGAGAGAGACAGCGAGGGAGACTGCGACGGAGACTGCAAGGGAGACTGCGAGACAGACAGCGAGGGAGACAGCGAGGGAGACAGCGAGGGAGACAGCGAGTGAGACAGCGAGAGAGACAGCGAGAAAGAAAGCGAGAGAGACGGCGAGAGAGACAGCGAGGGAGACTTCGTGAGAGCTGGCGAGGGAGACAGCAAGGGAGACTGCGAGAGAGACAGCGAGGGAGACTGCGAGGGAGACTGCGAGAGAGACTGCGAGAGAGACTGTGAGGGAGACAGCGAGGGAGACTGCGAGGGAGACTGCGAGGGAGACTGCGAGGGAGACAGCGAGGGAGACTGCGAGGGTGACAGCGAGGGTGACAGCGAGGGAGACAGCGAGGGAGACAGCGAGGTAGACGGCGAGAGAAAATGCGAGGGAGACAGCGAGAGAGACTGCGAGAGAGACGGCGAGAGAGGCGGTGAGAGAGTCTGCGAGAGAGTCTGCGAGAGACACAGCGAGAGAGACTGCGAGGGAGACTGCGAGGGAGACTGCGAGGGAGACTGTGAGGGAGACTGCGAGAGACAGCGAGGGAGACAGCGAGAGAGACAGCGAGGGAGACAGGGAGAGTGAATGCGAGTGAGACAGCGAGAGAGACTGCGAGGGAGTCGGCGAGGGTGACTGCGAGGGAGACGGTGAGGGAGACTGCGAGGGAGACAGCGAGGGAGACTGCGAGAGAGACTGCGCGAGAGACTGCGAGGGCTACAGCGAGAGAGACTGTGAGTGAGACTGCGAGGGAGACTGCAAGGGAGACTGCAAGGGAGACTACAAGGGAGACTGCGAGAGACAGCGTGCGAGACAGCGAGGGAGACAGCGAGGGAGACAGCGAGGGAGACAGGGAGAGTGAATGCGATGGAGACTTCGAGAGAGACTGCGAGGGAGACTGCGTGGGAGACTGCGAGGGAGACTGCGAGGGAGACTGCGAGGGAGACTGCGAGGGAGACTGCGAGAGAGACAGCGAGGGAGACAGCGAGAGAGACAGCGAGGGAGACAGGGAGAGTGAATGCGAGGGGACTTCGAGAGAGACTGCGAGAGAGACTGCGAGAGAGACTGCGAGGGAGACTGCGAGGGAGACTGTGAGGGAGACTGCGATAGAGACTGCGAGAGAGACTGTGAGGGAGACGGCGAGGGAGACTGCGAGGGAGTCGGCGAGGGAGACTGCGAGGGAGACTGCGAGGGAGACTGCGAGGGAGACAGCGAGGGAGACTGCGAGGGTGACAGCGAGGGAGACAGCGAGGTAGACTGAGAGAGAAAATGCGAGGGAGACAGCGAGAGAGACTGCAAGAGAGACGGCGAGAGAGGCGGTGAGAGAGGCGGCGAGAGAGACTGCGAGAGAGTCTGCGAGAGAGTCTGCGAGAGAGTCTGCGAGAGACACAGCGAGAGAGACTGCGAGAGAGACAGCGAGGGAGACAGCGAGGGAGACAGCGAGGGAGACTGCGAGGGAGACTGCGAGGGAGACTGCGAGGGAGACTGGGAGAGAGACTGCGAGGGCTACAGCGAGGGAGACTGCGAGGGAGACTGCGAGGGAGACAGCGAGAGTAAATGCGAGGGAGACAGCGAGAGAGAATGCGAGAGATACGGCGAGAGAGGCTGCGAGAGAGACTGCGAGGGAGACTGCGTGGGAGACTGCGAGGGAGACAGCGAGTGAGACTGCGAGGGAGACTGCGAGGGAGACTGCGAGGGAGACTGGGAGAGAGACTGCGAGGGCTACAGCGAGGGAGACTGCGAGGGAGACTGCGAGGGAGACAGCGAGAGTAAATGCGAGGGAGACAGCGAGAGAGAATGCGAGAGATACGGCGAGAGAGGCTGCGAGAGAGGCGGCGAGAGAGACTGTGAGAGAGACAGCGAGAGAGTCTGCGAGAGAATCTGCGAGAGAGACAGCGAGGGAGACAGCGAGAGAGACTGCGAGAGAGACAGCTAGAGAGACGGCGAGAGAGACTGCGAGAGAGACAGCGAGAGAGACAGCGAGAGAGACTGCAAGGGAGACAGCGAGGGAGACTGCGAGGGAGACTGCGAGGGAGACTGCGAGGGAGACAGCGAGCGAGACAGCGAGGGAGACAGCCATAGAGACTGCGAGAGAGACAGCGAGGGAGACTGCGAGGGAGACTGCGAGGGAGACTGCGAGGGAGACAGCGAGCGAGACTGCGAGAGAAACTGCGAGAGAGGCTGCGAGGGCTCCAGCGAGAGAGACTGCGAGGGAGACTGCGAGGGAGACTGCGAGGGAGACTGCGAGGGAGACTGCGAGAGACAGCGAGGGAGACAGCGAGAGAGACAGCGAGGGATACAGGGAGAGTGAATGCGATGGAGACTGCGAGAGAGACTGCGAGGGAGTCGGCGAGGGAGACTGCGAGGGAGACAGCGAGGGAGACTGCGAGGGAGACAGCGAGGGAGACTGCGAGAGAGACTGCGCGAGAGACTGCGAGGGCTACAGCGAGAGAGACTGCGAGTGAGACTGCGAGGGAGAATGCAAGGGAGACTGCAAGGGAGACTGCGAGAGACAGCGAGCGAGACAGCGAGGGAGACAGCGTGAGAGACAGCGTGAGAGACAGCGACGGAGACAGCGAGGGAGACAGCGAGGGAGACAGGGAGAGTGAATGCGAGGGAGACTTCGAGAGAGACTGTGAGAGAGACTGCGAGGGAGAGTGCGTGGGAGACTGCGAGGGAGACTGCGAGGTAGACAGCGAGGGAGACTGCCAGGGAGACTGCGAGGGAGACTGCGAGGGAGACTGCGAGAGAGACAGCGAGAGAGACAGCGAGGGAGACAGGAAGAGAGACTGCGAGGGAGACTGAGAGAGAGACAGCGAGTGAGACAGCGAGAGAGACTGCGAGAGCGACTGCGAAATAGACGGCGAGACAGATGGCAAGAGAGACGGCGAGGGAGACTGCGAGAGAGACTGCGAGAGAGACTGCGAGAGACTGCGAGGGTGACAGCGAGAGAGACTGCAAGGGAGATAGCGAGAGAGACCGCGAGAGAGGCAGCGAGAGAGACTTGCGAGGGAGACAGCGAGGGAGACAGCGAGAGAGACTGCGAGGGAGACAGCGAGGGAGACTGCGAGGGAGACTGTGAGGGAGACAGCGAGTGAGACTGCGAGAGAGACTGCGATAGAGACTGCGAGGGAGATTGCGAGAGACAGCGAGGGAGACAGCGAGAGAGACAGCGAGGCAGACAGTGAGGGAGACGGAGAGTAAATGCGAAATAGACAGCGAGAGAGACTGCGAAAGAGACTGCGAGGGAGACAGCGAGGGTGACAGCGAGGGAGACAGAGAGGGAGACAGCGAGGGAGACAGCGAGGGAGACAGCGAGAGAGACAGCGAGAGAGACTGCGAGAGAGACTGCGAGGGAGACTGGAGGGAGACTGCGAGCGAGACAGCGAGGGAGACAGCGAGAGAGACTGCGAGAGAGACTGCGAGGGAGACAGCGAGGGAGACTGCGAGGGAGACAGCGAGGGAGACTGCAAGGGAGACTGCGAGAGAGACTGCGAGAGAGACAGCGAGAGAGACTGCGAGGGAGACTGCGAGGGAGACTGCGAGGGAGACTGCGAGGGAGACAGCGAGGGAGACAGCGAGTGACGCAGCGAGAGAGACTGCAAGAGAGACTCCGAGAGAAAATGCGAGGGAGACAGCGAGAGAGACAGCGAGAGAGACTGTGAGAGAGAATGCGAGGTAGACAGCGAGTGAGACAGCGATGGAGACAGCGAGAGAGACTGCAAGGGAGATACGGAGAGAGACTGCGAGAGAAAATGCGAGGGAAACGGCGAGAGAGGCGGCGAGAGAGACTGCGAGAGTGACAGCGAGAGAGTCTGCGAGAGAGACAGCGAGAGAGTCTGCGAGAGAGACAGCGAGAGATAAAGAGAGAGAGACTGCGAGGGAGACAGCGAGAGAGACTGCGAGGGAGACAGCGAGAGAGACAGCGAGAGAGACTTGCGAGGGAGACAGCGAGGGAGACAGCGAGAGAGACTGCGAGGGAGACAGCGAGGGAGACTGCGAGGGGGACTGCGAGGGAGACAGCGAGCGAGACGGCGAGAGAGAGTGCGATAGAGACTGCGAGGGAGACTGCGAGGGAGACTGCGAGAGACAGCGAGGAGACAGCGAGAGAGACAGCGAGTGAGACAGTGAGGGAGACGGAGAGTGAATGCGAGGGAGACAGCGAGAGAGACAGCGAGTGAGACAGCGAGAGAGACAGCGAGAGAGAAAGCGAGAGAGACGGCGAGAGAGACAGCCAGGGAGACTTCGTGAGAGCCTGCGAGGGAGACAGCAAGGGAGACTGCGAGAGAGACAGCGAGGGAGACTGCGAGGGAGACTGCGATAGAGACTGCGCGAGAGACTGTGAGGGAGACAGCGAGGGAGACTGCGAGGGAGTCGGCGAGGGAGACAGCGAGGGAGACTGCGAGGGAGACTGCGAGGGAGACAGCGAGGGAGACTGCGAGGGTGACAGCGAGGGAGACAGCGAGGGAGACAGCGAGGTAGACTGCGAGAGAAAATGCGAGGGAGAGAGCGAGAGAGACTGCGAGAGAGACGGCGAGAGAGGCGGTGAGAGAGGCGGCGAGAGAGACTGCGAGACAGTCTGCGAGAGAGTCTGCGAGAGAATCTGCGAGAGACACAGCGAGAGAGACTGCGAGAGAGACAGCGAGAGAGTCAGCGTGAGAGACAGCGAGGGAGACAGCGAGAGAGACTGCGAGGGAGACAGCGAGGGAGACTGCGAGGGAGACTTCGAGGGAGACTGCGAGGTAGACAGAGAGCGAGACTTCGAGATAGACTGCGAGAGAGACTGCGAGGGCTACAGCGAGGGAGACAGCGAGAGAGACAGCGAGAGAGACTGCGAGAGAGACTGCGAGGGAGACTGGAGGGAGACTGCGAGAGAGACAGCGAGGGAGACAGCGAGAGAGACTGCGAGAGAGACTGCGAAGGAGACAGCGAGGGAGACTGCGAGGGAGACAGCGAGGGAGACTGCAAGGGAGACTGCGAGAGAGACTGCGAGAGAGACAGCGAGAGAGACTGCGAGGGAGACTGCGAGGGAGACTGCGAGGGAGACTGCGAGGGAGACAGCGAGGGAGACAGCGAGTGACGCAGCGAGAGAGACTGCAAGAGAGACTCCGAGAGAAAATGCGAGGGAGACAGCGAGAGAGACTGTGAGAGAGAATGCGAGGTAGACAGCGAGTGAGACAGCGATGGAGACAGCGAGAGAGACTGCAAGGGAGATAGGGAGAGAGACTGCGAGAGAAAATGCGAGGGAAACGGCGAGAGAGGCGGCGAGAGAGACTGCGAGAGTGACAGCGAGAGAGTCTGCGAGAGAGACAGCGAGAGAGTCTGCGAGAGAGACAGCGAGAGATAAAGAGAGAGAGACTGCGAGGGAGACAGCGAGAGAGACTGCGAGGGAGACAGCGAGAGAGACAGCGAGAGAGACTTGCGAGGGAGACAGCGAGGGAGACAGCGAGAGAGACTGCGAGGGAGACAGCGAGGGAGACTGCGAGGGAGACTGCGAGGGAGACAGCGAGCGAGACGGCGAGAGAGAGTGCGATAGAGACTGCGAGGGAGACTGCGAGAGACAGCGAGGAGACAGCGAGAGAGACAGCGAGTGAGACAGTGAGGGAGACGGAGAGTGAATGCGAGGGAGACAGCGAGAGAGACGGCGAGAGAGACAGCCAGGGAGACTTCGTGAGAGCCTGCGAGGGAGACAGCAAGGGAGACTGCGAGAGAGACAGCGAGGGAGAATGCGAGGGAGACTGCGAGAGAGACTGCGCGAGAGACTGTGAGGGAGACAGCGAGGGAGACTGCGAGGGAGTCGGCGAGGGAGACTGCGAGGGAGACTGCGAGGGAGACTGCGAGGGAGACAGCGAGGGAGACTGCGAGGGTGACAGCGAGGGAGACAGCGAGGGAGACAGCGAGGTAGACTGCGAGAGAAAATGCGAGGGAGAGAGCGAGAGAGACTGCGAGAGAGACGGCGAGAGAGGCGGTGAGAGAGGCGGCGAGAGAGACTGCGAGACAGTCTGCGAGAGAGTCTGCGAGAGAGTCTGCGAGAGACACAGCGAGAGAGACTGCGAGAGAGAAAGCGAGAGAGACAGCGAGAGAGACAGCGAGGGAGACAGCGAGAGAGACTGCGAGGGAGACAGCGAGGGAGACTGCGAGGGAGACTTCGAGGGAGACTGCGAGGTAGACAGAGAGCGAGACTTCGAGATAGACTGCGAGAGAGACTGCGAGGGCTACAGCGAGGGAGACTGCGAGGGAGACTGCGAGGGAAACTGCGTGAGACAGCGAGGGAGACAGCGAGGGAGACAGGGAGAGTGAATGCTAGTGAGACAGCGAGAGAGACTGCGAGGGAGTCGACGAGGGAGACTGCGAGGGAGACAGCGAGGGAGACAGAGAGGGATATTGCGATGGCGGCAGCGAGGGAGACTGCGAGCGAGACTGCGAGAGAGACTGCGAGAGAGACTGCGGGAGAGACAGCGAGAGAGACGGCGAGGGAGACAGCGAGAGAGACAGCGAGAGAGACAGCGAGGGAGACAGCGAGGGAGACAGCGAGGGTGAATGCGAGGGAGACTTCGAGAGAGACTGCGAGGGAGACTGCGAGGGAGACAAGGAGGGAGACTGCGAGGGAGACTGCGAGGGAGACTGCGAGGGAGACAGCGAGGGAGACTGCGAGAGAAACTGCAAGGGAGATAGCGAGAGAGACAGCGAGAGAAAATGCGAGGGAGACAGCGAGAGAGACAGCGAGAGAGACTGCAAGGGAGATAGAGAGAGAGACTGCGAGAGAGACTGCGAGAGAAATTGCGAGAGAAATTGCGAGGGAGACGGCGAGAGAGGCTGCGAGAGAGGCGGCGAGAGTGACAGCGAGGGAGAAAGCGAGAGAGACTGCGTGCGAGACAACGAGAGAGACTGCGAGGGAGACAGCGAGAGAGACAGCGAGGGAGACTGCGACGGAGACTGCAAGGGAGACTGCGAGACAGACAGCGAGGGAGACAGCGAGGGAGACAGCGAGGGAGACAGCGAGGGAGACAGCGAGTGAGACAGCGAGAGAGACAGCGAGAGAGAAAGCGAGAGAGACGGCGAGAGAGACAGCCAGGGAGACTTCGTGAGAGCCTGCGAGGTAGACAGCAAGGGAGACTGCGAGAGAGACAGCGAGGGAGACTGCGAGGGAGACTGCGAGAGAGACTGCGAGAGAGACTGTGAGGGAGACAGCGAGGGAGACTGCGAGGGAGTCGGCGAGGGAGACTGCGAGGGAGACTGCGAGGGAGACTGCTTGGGAGACAGCGAGGGAGACTGCGAGGGTGACAGCGAGGGAGACAGCGAGGGAGACAGCGAGGTAGACTGCGAGAGAAAATGCGAGGGAGACAGCGAGAGAGATTGCGAGAGAGACGGCGAGAGAGGCGGTGAGAGAGACTGCGAGAGAGTCTGCGAGAGAGTCTGCGAGAGAGTCTGCGAGAGACACAGCGAGAGAGACGGCGAGAGAGACAGCCAGGGAGACTTCGTGAGAGCCTGCGAGGGAGACAGCAAGGGAGACTGCGAGAGAGACAGCGAGGGAGAATGCGAGGGAGACTGCGAGAGAGACTGCGCGAGAGACTGTGAGGGAGACAGCGAGGGAGACTGCGAGGGAGTCGGCGAGGGAGACTGCGAGGGAGACTGCGAGGGAGACTGCGAGGGAGACAGCGAGGGAGACTGCGAGGGTGACAGCGAGGGAGACAGCGAGGGAGACAGCGAGGTAGACTGCGAGAGAAAATGCGAGGGAGAGAGCGAGAGAGACTGCGAGAGAGACGGCGAGAGAGGCGGTGAGAGAGGCGGCGAGAGAGACTGCGAGACAGTCTGCGAGAGAGTCTGCGAGAGAGTCTGCGAGAGACACAGCGAGAGAGACTGCGAGAGAGAAAGCGAGAGAGACAGCGAGAGAGACAGCGAGGGAGACAGCGAGAGAGACTGCGAGGGAGACAGCGAGGGAGACTGCGAGGGAGACTTCGAGGGAGACTGCGAGGTAGACAGAGAGCGAGACTTCGAGATAGACTGCGAGAGAGACTGCGAGGGCTACAGCGAGGGAGACTGCGAGGGAGACTGCGAGGGAAACTGCGTGAGACAGCGAGGGAGACAGCGAGGGAGACAGGGAGAGTGAATGCTAGTGAGACAGCGAGAGAGACTGCGAGGGAGTCGACGAGGGAGACTGCGAGGGAGACAGCGAGGGAGACAGAGAGGGATATTGCGATGGCGGCAGCGAGGGAGACTGCGAGCGAGACTGCGAGAGAGACTGCGAGAGAGACTGCGGGAGAGACAGCGAGAGAGACGGCGAGGGAGACAGCGAGAGAGACAGCGAGAGAGACAGCGAGGGAGACAGCGAGGGAGACAGCGAGGGTGAATGCGAGGGAGACTTCGAGAGAGACTGCGAGGGAGACTGCGAGGGAGACAAGGAGGGAGACTGCGAGGGAGACTGCGAGGGAGACTGCGAGGGAGACAGCGAGGGAGACTGCGAGAGAAACTGCAAGGGAGATAGCGAGAGAGACAGCGAGAGAAAATGCGAGGGAGACAGCGAGAGAGACAGCGAGAGAGACTGCAAGGGAGATAGAGAGAGAGACTGCGAGAGAGACTGCGAGAGAAATTGCGAGAGAAATTGCGAGGGAGACGGCGAGAGAGGCTGCGAGAGAGGCGGCGAGAGTGACAGCGAGGGAGAAAGCGAGAGAGACTGCGTGCGAGACAACGAGAGAGACTGCGAGGGAGACAGCGAGAGAGACAGCGAGGGAGACTGCGACGGAGACTGCAAGGGAGACTGCGAGACAGACAGCGAGGGAGACAGCGAGGGAGACAGCGAGGGAGACAGCGAGGGAGACAGCGAGTGAGACAGCGAGAGAGACAGCGAGAGAGAAAGCAAGAGAGACGGCGAGAGAGACAGCCAGGGAGACTTCGTGAGAGCCTGCGAGGTAGACAGCAAGGGAGACTGCGAGAGAGACAGCGAGGGAGACTGCGAGGGAGACTGCGAGAGAGACTGCGAGAGAGACTGTGAGGGAGACAGCGAGGGAGACTGCGAGGGAGTCGGCGAGGGAGACTGCGAGGGAGACTGCGAGGGAGACTGCTTGGGAGACAGCGAGGGAGACTGCGAGGGTGACAGCGAGGGAGACAGCGAGGGAGACAGCGAGGTAGACTGCGAGAGAAAATGCGAGGGAGACAGCGAGAGAGATTGCGAGAGAGACGGCGAGAGAGGCGGTGAGAGAGACTGCGAGAGAGTCTGCGAGAGAGTCTGCGAGAGAGTCTGCGAGAGACACAGCGAGAGAGACTGCGAGAGAGACAGCGAGAGAGACAGCGAGAGAGACAGCGAGGGAGACAGCGAGAGAGACTGCGAGGGAGACAGCGAGGGAGACTGCGAGGGAGACTTCGAGGGAGACTGCGAGGTAGACAGCGAGCGAGACTTCGAGAGAGACTGCGAGAGAGACTGCGAGGGCTACAGCGAGGGAGACTGCGAGGGAGACTGCGAGGGAGACTGCGAGAGACAGCGAGGGAGACAGCGAGGGAGACAGGGAGAGTGAATGCTAGGGAGACAGCGAGAGAGACTGCGAGGGAGTCGACGAGGGAGACTGCGAGGGAGACAGAGAGGGAGATTGCGATGGCGGCAGCGAGGGAGACTGCGAGCGAGACTGCGAGAGAGACTGCGAGAGAGACTGCGAGAGAGACTGCGAGAGAGACAGCGAGAGAGACGGCGAGGGAGACAGCGAGAGAGACAGCGAGAGAGACAGCGAGGGAGACAGCGAGAGAGACAGCGAGGGAGACAGCGAGGGAGACAGCGAGGGAGACAGCGAGGGTGACAGCGAGGGAGACAGCGAGGGAGACAGCGAGGTAGACTGCGAGAGAAAATGCGAGGGAGACAGCGAGAGAGACTGCGAGAGAGACGGCGAGAGAGGCGGTGAGAGAGGCGGCGAGAGAGACTGCGAGACAGTCTGCGAGAGAGTCTGCGAGAGAGTCTGCGAGAGACACAGCGAGAGAGACTGCGAGAGAGACAGCGAGAGAGACAGCGAGAGAGACAGCGAGGGTGACAGCGAGAGAGACTGCGAGGGAGACAGCGAGGGAGACTGCGAGGGAGACTTCGAGGGAGACTGCGAGGTAGACAGAGAGCGAGACTTCGAGATAGACTGCGAGAGAGACTGCGAGGGCTACAGCGAGGGAGACTGCGAGGGAGACTGCGAGGGAAACTGCGTGAGACAGCGAGCGAGACAGCGAGGGAGACAGGGAGAGTGAATGCTAGGGAGACAGCGAGAGAGACTGCGAGGGAGTCGACGAGGGAGACTGCGAGGGAGACAGCGAGGGAGACAGAGAGGGAGATTGCGATGGCGGCAGCGAGGGAGACTGCGAGCGAGACTGCGAGAGAGACTGCGAGAGAGACTGCGAGAGAGACAGCGAGAGAGACGGCGAGGGAGACAGCGAGAGAGACAGCGAGAGAGACAGCGAGGGAGACAGCGAGAGAGACAGCGAGGGAGACAGCGAGGGAGACAGCGAGGGTGAATGCGAGGGAGACTTCGAGAGAGACTGCGAGGGAGACTGCGAGGGAGACAAGGAGGGAGACTGCGAGGGAGACTGCGAGGGAGACTGCGAGGGAGACAGCGAGGGAGACTGCGAGAGAAACTGCAAGGGAGATAGCGAGAGAGACACCGAGAGAAAATGCGAGGGAGACAGCGAGAGAGACAGCGAGAGAGACTGTGAGAGGGAATGCGAGGTAGATAGCGAGTTAGACAGCGATGGAGACAGCGAGAGAGACTGCAAGGGAGATAGAGAGAGAGACTGCGAGAGAGACTGCGAGAGAAATTGCGAGAGAAATTGCGAGGGAGACGGCGAGAGAGGCGGCGAGAGAGGCGGCGAGAGTGACAGCGAGGGAGAAAGCGAGAGAGACTGCATGCGAGACAACGAGAGAGACTGCGAGGGAGACAGCGGGAGAGACAGCGAGGGAGACTGCGAGACAGACAGCGAGGGAGACAGCGAGGGGGACAGCGAGGGATACAGCGAGGGAGACAGCGAGTGAGACAGCGAGAGAGACAGCAAGAGAGAAAGCGAGAGAGACGGCGAGAGAGACAGCGAGGGAGACTTCGTGAGAGCCTGCGAGGGAGACAGCAAGGGAGACTGCGAGAGAGACAGCGAGGGAGACTGCGAGGGAGACTGCGAGAGAGACTGCGAGAGAGACTGTGAGGGAGACAGCGAGGGAGACTGCGAGGGAGTCGGCGAGGGAGACTGCGAGGGAGACTGCGAGGGAGACTGCGAGGGAGACAGCGAGGGAGACTGCAAGGGAGACTGCGAGACAGACAGCGAGGGAGACAACGAGGGGGACAGCGAGGGATACAGCGAGGGAGACAGCGAGTGAGACAGCGAGAGAGACAGCAAGAGAGAAAGCGAGAGAGACGGCGAGAGAGACAGCGAGGGAGACTTCGTGAGAGCCTGCGAGGGAGACAGCAAGGGAGACTGCGAGAGAGACAGCGAGGGAGACTGCGAGGGAGACTGCGAGAGAGACTGCGAGAGAGACTGTGAGGGAGACAGCGAGGGAGACTGCGAGGGAGTCGGCGAGGGAGACTGCGAGGGAGACTGCGAGGGAGACTGCGAGGGAGACAGCGAGGGAGACTGCGAGGGTGACAGCGAGGGAGACAGCGAGGGAGACAGCGAGGTAGACTGCGAGAGAAAATGCGAGGGAGACAGCGAGAGAGACTGCGAGAGAGACGGCGAGAGAGGCGGTGAGAGAGGCGGCGAGAGAGACTGCGAGAGAGTCTGCGAGAGAGTCTGCGAGAGAGTCTGCGAGAGACACAGCGAGAGAGACTGCGAGAGAGACAGCGAGAGAGACAGCGAGAGAGACAGCGAGGAAGACAGCGAGAGAGACTGTGAGGGAGACAGCGAGGGAGACTGCGAGGGAGACTTCGAGGGAGACTGCGAGGTAGACAGCGAGCGAGACTTCGAGAGAGACTGCGAGAGAGACTGCGAGGGCTACAGCGAGGGAGACTGCGAGGGAGACTGCGAGGGAGACTGCGAGAGACAGCGAGGGAGACAGCGAGGGAGACAGGGAGAGTGAATGCTAGGGAGTCAGCGAGAGAGACTGCGAGGGAGTCGACGAGGGAGACTGCGAGGGAGACAGCGAGGGAGACAGAGAGGGAGACAGCGAGAGTAAATACGAGGGAGACAGCGAGAGAGACTGCGAGAGATACGGCGAGAGAGGCTGCGAGAGAGGCGGCGAGAGAGACTGTGAGAGAGACAGCGAGAGAGTCTGCGAGAGAATCTGCGAGAGAGACAGCGAGGGAGACAGCGAGAGAGACTGCGAGAGAGACAGCGAGAGAGACGGCGAGAGAGACTGCGAGAGAGACGGCGAGAGAGACTGCGAGAGAGACAGCGAGAGAGACAGCGAGAGAGACTGCGAGGGAGACAGCGAGGGAGACAGCGAGGGAGACTGCGAGGGAGACTGCGAGGGAGACAGCGAGCGAGACAGCGAGGGAGACAGCCATAGAGACTGCGAGGGAGACAGCGAGGGAGACTTAGAGGGAGACTGCGAGGGAGACTGCGAGGGAGACAGCGAGCGAGACTGCGAGAGAAACTGCGAGAGAGACTGCGAGGGAGACAGGGAGAGTGAATGCTAGGGAGACAGCGAGAGAGACTGCGAGGGAGTCGACGAGGGAGACTGCGAGGGAGACAGCGAGGGAGACAGAGAGGGAGATTGCGAGGGCGACAGCGAGGGAGACTGCGAGCGAGACTGCGAGGGAGACTGGGAGAGAGACTGCGAGGGCTACAGCGAGGGAGACTGCGAGGGAGACTGCGAGGGAGACAGCGAGAGTAAATGCGAGGGAGACAGCGAGAGAGACTGCGAGAGATACGGCGAGAGAGGCTGCGAGAGAGGCGGCGAGAGAGACTGTGAGAGAGACAGCGAGAGAGTCTGCGAGAGAATCTGCGAGAGAGACAGCGAGGGAGACTGCGAGGGAGACTGCGAGGGAGACTGCGAGGGAGACAGCGAGCGAGACTGCGAGAGAAACTGCGAGAGAGACTGCGAGGGCTACAGCGAGAGAGACTGCGAGGGAGACTGCGAGGGAGACTGCGAGGGAGACTGCGAGAGACAGCGAGGGAGACAGCGAGAGAGACAGCGAGGGATACAGGGAGAGTGAATGCGATGGAGACTGCGAGAGAGACTGCGGGGGAGTCGGCGAGGGAGACTGCGAGGGAGACAGCGAGGGAGACTGCGAGGGAGACAGCGAAGGAGACTGCGAGAGAGACTGCGCGAGAGACTGCGAGGGCTACAGCGAGAGAGACTGCGAGTGAGACTGCGAGGGAGAATGCAAGGGAGACTGCAAGGGAGACTGCGAGAGACAGCGAGCGAGACAGCGAGGGAGACAGCGTGAGAGACAGCGTGAGAGACAGCGACGGAGACAGCGAGGGTGACAGCGAGGGAGACAGGGAGAGTGAATGCGAGGGAGACTTCGAGAGAGACTGCGAGATAGACTGCGAGGGAGAGTGCGTGGGAGACTGCGAGGGAGACTGCGAGGTAGACCACGAGGGAGACTGCGAGGGAGACTGCGAGGGAGACAGCGAGAGAGACAGCGAGAGAGACAGCGAGAGAGACAGCGAGGGAGATAGGGAGAGAGACTGCGAGGGAGACTGAGAGAGAGACAGCGAGTGAGACAGCGAGAGTGACTGCGAGAGCGACTGCGAAATAGACGGCGAGACAGATGGCAAGGGAGACGGCGAGGGAGACTGCGAGAGAGACTGCGAGAGAGACTGCGAGAGACTGCGAGGGTGACAGCGAGAGAGACTGCAAGGGAGATAGCGAGAGAGACTGCGAGAGAGACAGCGAGAGAGACTTGCGAGGGAGACAGCGAGGGAGACAGCGAGAGAGACTGCGAGGGAGACTGCGAGGGAGACAGCGAGTGAGACTGCGAGAGAGACTGCGATAGAGACTGCGAGGGAGATTGCGAGAGACAGCGAGGGAGACAGCGAGAGAGATAGCGAGGGCTACAGCGAGAGAGACTGAGAGAGAGACTGCGAGGGACACTGCGAGGGAAACTGCGAGAGAGACAGAGAGGGAGACAGCGAGGGAGACAGCGAGGGAGACAGCGAGAGAGACAGCGAGAGAGACTGCGAGGGAGACAGCGAGAGAGACTGCGAGAGAGACTGCGAGGGAGACTGAGAGGGAGACAGCGAGGGAGACAGCGAGGGAGACAGCGAGAGAGACAGCGAGAGAGACTGCGAGAGAGACTGCGAGGGAGACTGCGAGGGAGACTGCGAGAGAGACAGCGAGGGAGACTGCGAGACAGACTGCGAGAGAGACTGCGAGAGAGACTGCGATAGAGACTGCGAGGGAGACAGCGAGGGAGACAGCGAGGGAGACAGCGAGTGACGCAGCGAGAGAGACTGCAAGAGAGACTCCGAGAGAAAATGCGAGGGAGACAGCGAGAGAGACAGCGAGAGAGACTGTGAGAGAGAATGCGAGGTAGACAGCGAGTGAGACAGCGATGGAGACAGCGAGAGAGACTGCAAGGGAGATAGGGAGAGAGACTGCGAGAGAAAATGCGAGGGAAACGGCGAGAGAGGCGGCGAGAGAGACTGCGAGAGTGACAGCGAGAGAGTCTGCGAGGGAGACAGCGAGAGAGACAGCGAGAGAGACTTGCGAGGGAGACAGCGAGGGAGACAGCGAGAGAGACTGCGAGGGAGACAGCGAGGGAGACTGCGAGGGAGACTGCGAGGGAGACAGCGAGGGAGACAGCGAGCGAGACTGCGAGAGAGACTGCGATAGAGACTGCGAGGGAGACTGCGAGGGAGACTGCGAGAGACAGCGAGGAGACAGCGAGAGAGACAGCGAGTGAGACAGTGAGGGAGACGGAGAGTGAATGCGAGGGAGCCAGCGAGAGAGACTGCGAGGGAGACTGCGAGGGAGACTGCGAGGGTGACAGCGAGGGAGACAGCGAGGGAGACAGCGAGGGAGATAGCGAGGGAGACAGCGAGAGAGACTGCGAGAGAGACTGCGAGGGAGACTGCGAGGGTGACTGCGAGGGAGACTGCGAGAGACAGCGAGGGAGACAGCGAGTGAGACAGAGAGTGAATGCGAGGGAGACAGCGAGAGAGACTGCGAGGGAGACAGCGAGAGAGACTGCGAGGGAGACTGGGAGGGAGACTGCGAGGGAGACAGCGAGAGAAACTGCGAGGGATTCGGCGAGAGACAGCGAGGGAGACATCGAGAGAGACAGCGAGGGAGACAGGGAGAGTGAATGCGAGAGAGATAGCGAGAGAGACTGCGAGGGAGACTGCGAGGGAGACTGCGAGAGAGACTGCGAGGGAGACTGCGAGGGAGACTGCGAGGGAGACAGTGAGAGAAAATGCGAGGAAGACAGCGAGAGAGACAGCGATAGACACAGCGAGAGAGACTGTGAGAGAGAATGCGAGGTAGACAGCGAGTTAGACAGTGATTGAGACAGCGAGAGAGACTGCAAGTGAGATAGAGAGAGAGACTGCGAGAGAGACTGCGAGAGAAAATGCGAGGGAGACGGCGAGAGAGGCGGCGAGAGAGGCGACGAGAGAGACTGCGAGAGTGACAGCGAGAGAGTCTGCGAGAGTGACAGCGAGGGAGAAAGCGAGAGAGACTGCGAGGGAGACAGCGAGAGAGACTGCGAGGGAGACAGCGAGAGAGACTTGCGAGGGAGACTGCAAGGGAGACTGCAAGGGAGACTGCGAGAGACAGCGAGGTAGACATCGAGAGAGACAGCGAGGGAGACAGGGAGAGTGAATGCGAGGGAGACAGCGAGAGAGACTGCGAGAGAGACTGCGAGGGAGACTGCGAGGGAGACTGCGAGGGAGACAGCGAGGGAGACTGCGAGGGAGACTGCGAGGGAGACAGTGAGAGAGACTGCGAGAGAGACTGCGAGAGAGACTGCAAGGTATACAGCGAGAGAGACTGCGAGGGAGACTGCGAGGGAGACTGCGAGGGTGACAGTGAGAGAGACTGCGAGAGAGACTGCAAGAGAGACTGCGAGAGAGACTGCGAGGGCTACAGCGAGAGAGACTGCGAGGGAGACTTCAAGGGAGACTGCAAGGGAGACTGCGAGAGACAGCGAGGGAGACAGCGAGAGAGACAGCGAGGGAGACAGGGAGAGTGAATGCGAGGGAGACAGCGAGAGTGACTGCGAGAGAGACTGCGAGGGAGACTGCGAGGGAGACTGCGAGGGAGACTGCGAGGGAGACAGTGAGAGAGACAGCGAGGGAGACTGCGAGGGAGACAGTGAGAGAGACAGCGAGGGCGACTGCGAGAGAGACTGCGAGAGAGTCAGCGAGAGATACTGCGAGAGAGACTGCGAGAGAAAATGCGAGGGAGACAGCGAGAGGGACAGCGAGAGAGACTGTGAGAGAGAAAGCGAGGTAGACAGCGAGTTAGACAGCGATGGAGACAGCGAGGGAGACTGCAAGGGAGATAGAGAGAGAGACTGCGAGAGAGACTGCGAGAGAAAATGCGAGGGAGACGGCGAGAGAGGCGGCGAGAGAGGCGACGAGAGAGACTGCGAGAGTGACAGCGAGGGAGAAAGCGAGAGAGACTGCGAGGGAGACAGCGAGAGAGACTGCGAGGGAGACAGCGAGAGAGACTTGCGAGGGAGACTGCGAGAGAGTCATCGAGAGAGACTGCGAGGGAGACAGCGAGGGAGACAGCGAGAGAGACTGCGAGGGAGACAGCGAGGGAGACTGCGATGGAGACTGCGAGGGAGACAGCGAGCGAGACTGCGAGAGAGACTGCGATAGAGACTGCGAGGGAGACAGCGATAGAGATTGCGAGGGCTACAGCGAGAGAGACTGAGAGGGAGACTGCGAGGGACACAGCGAGGGAGACTGCGAGAGACAGCGAGGGAGACAGCGAGGGAGACAGCGAGGGAGACTGCGAGGGAGACTGCGAGGGAGACAGTGAGAGAGACAGCGAGGGCGACTGCGAGAGAGACTGCGAGAGAGTCAGCGAGAGAGACTGCGAGAGAGACTGCGAGAGAAAATGCGAGGGAGACAGCGAGAGAGACAGCGAGAGAGACAGCGAGAGAGACTGTGAGAGAGAATGCGAGGTAGACAGCGAGTTAGACAGCGATGGAGACAGCGAGAGAGACTGCAAGGGAGATAAAGAGAGAGACTGCGAGAGAGACTGCGAGAGAAAATGCGAGGGAGACGGCGAGAGAGGCGGCGAGAGAGGCGACGAGAGAGACTGCGAGAGTGACAGCGAGAGAGTCTGCGAGAGTGACAGCGAGGGAGAAAGCGAGAGAGACTGCGAGGGAGACAGCGAGAGAGACTGCGAGGGAGACAGCGGGAGAGACTTGCGAGGGAGACAGCGAGAGAGACTGCGAGAGAGTCATCGAGAGAGACTGCGAGGGAGACAGCGAGGGAGACAGCGAGAGAGACTGCGAGGGAGACAGCGAGGGAGACTGCGATGGAGACTGCGAGGGAGACAGCGAGCGAGACTGCGAGAGAGACTGCGATAGAGACTGCGAGGGAGACAGCGATAGAGATTGCGAGGGCTACAGCGAGAGAGACTGAGAGGGAGACTGCGAGGGACACTGCGAGGGAGACTGCGAGAGACAGCGAGGGAGACAGCGAGGGAGACAGCGAGGGCGACAGCGAGAGAGACAGCGAGAGAGACAGCGAGAGACAGCGAGGGAGACAACGAGGGAGACTGCGAGGGAGACAGCGAGGGAGACTGCGAGGGAGACTGCGAGGGAGACAGTGAGAGAGACAGCGAGGGCGACTGCGAGAGAGACTGCGAGAGAGTCAGCGAGAGAGACTGCGAGAGAGAATGCGAGGTAGACAGCGAGTTAGACAGCGATGGAGACAGCGAGAGAGACTGCAAGGGAGATAAAGAGAGAGACTGCGAGAGAGACTGCGAGAGAAAATGCAAGGGAGACGGCGAGAGAGGCGGCGAGAGAGGCGACGAGAGAGACTGCGAGAGTGACAGCGAGAGAGTCTGCGAGAGTGACAGCGAGGGAGAAAGCGAGAGAGACTGCGAGGGAGACAGCGAGAGAGACTGCGAGGGAGACAGCGAGAGAGACTTGCGAGGGAGACAGCGAGAGAGACTGCGAGAGAGTCATCGAGAGAGACTGCGAGGGAGACAGCGAGGGAGACAGCGAGAGAGACTGCGAGGGAGACAGCGAGGGAGACTGCGATGGAGACTGCGAGGGA
Organism: Heterodontus francisci; assembly: GCF_036365525.1. Taxonomy (NCBI): domain Eukaryota; kingdom Metazoa; phylum Chordata; class Chondrichthyes; order Heterodontiformes; family Heterodontidae; genus Heterodontus; species Heterodontus francisci. Next base: position 48,193,370 of record NC_090398.1, read on the forward strand.
GACAGCGAGCGAGACTGCGAGAGAGACTGCGATAGAGACTGCAAGACAGACAGCGATAGAGATTGCGAGGGCTACAGCGAGAGAGACTGAGAGAGAGACTGCGAGGGACACTGCGAGGGAGACTGCGAGAGACAGTGAGGGAGAAAGCGAGGGAGACAGCGAGGGCGACAGCGAGAGAGACAGCGAGAGAGACAGCGAGAGAGACAACGAGGGAGACTGCGAGGGAGACTGCGAGGGAGACAGCGAGGGAGACAGCGAGTGACGCAGCGAGAGAGACAGCGAGAGAGACAGCCAGAGAGACAGCGAGAGAGAGAGCAAGAGAGACTTCCTGAGAGCCTGCGAGGGAGACAGCAAGGGAGACTGCGAGGGAGACAGTGAGAGATTCTGTGAGAGAGACTGCGAGAGAGATATCGAGGGAGACTGCGAGGGCGACTGCGAGGGAGACTGCGAGGGAGACTGCGACGGAGACTGCGACGGAGACTGCGAGGGAAACAGCGAGGGAGATAGCGAGGGGGACAGCGAGAGAGACAGCGAGAGAGACTGCGTGAAACACTGCGAGGGAGACATCGAGTGAGACTGCGAGTGAGACTGCGAGTGAGACTGCGAGTGAGACTGCGAGAGATACGGCGAGGGAGACGGCGAGGGAGACGGCGAGAGTGACGGCGAGAGAGACTGCGAGAGAGACTGCGAGAGAGACGGCGAGAGAGACGGCGAGAGAGACGGCGAGAGAGACGGCGAGAGAGACTGTGAGAGAGACGATGAGAGAGACTGCGAGAGAGACTGTGAGAGAGAATGCGTGGTAGACAGCGAGCTTGACAGCGATGGAGACTGCGAGGGAGACAGAGAGGGAGACAGCGAGGGGGACAGCGAGAGAGACAGCGAGCGAGACAGCGAGAGAGACTGCATGAGACACTGCGAGGGAGACAGCGAGTGAGACTGCGAGTGAGACTGCGAGTGAGACTGCGAGAGAGACAGCGAGAGAGACTGCGAGAAAGACTGTGAGAAAGACTGCGAGAGCGACTGCGAGAGCGACTGCGAGAGACTGCGAGGGTGACAGCGAGGGAGACAGCAAGGGAGACAGCGAGATAGACTGCGAGAGAGACTGCGAGAGAGACAGCGAGGGATAAAGCGAGGGAGAAAGCGAGGGAGAAAGCGAGGGAGAAAGCGAGAGAGACTGCGAGGGAGACTGCGAGAGAGACTGCGAGAGAGACTGCGAGGGAGACAGCGAGCGAGACATCGAGGTAGACAGCGAGAGAGACAGTGAGAGAGACAGCGAGGGAGACAGCGAGCGAGACATCGAGGGAGACTGCGAGAGAGACTGCGAGGGAGACAGTGAGAGAGACTGCGAGAGAGACAGCGAGAGAGAAAGCGAGAGAGACTGCGAGCGAGACATCGAGTGAGACTGCGAGAGAGACTGCGAGGGAGACAGTGAGAGAGACTGCGAGAGAGACTGCGAGAGAGACTGCGAGAGAGACTGCGAGGGAGACAGCGAGAGATTCTGCGAGAGAGACTGCGAGGGAAACTGCGAGGGGACACCGAGGTGGACAGCGAGGGGGACAGCGAGGGGGACAGCGAGGGGGACAGCGAGAGAGACTGCGTGAGACACTGCGAGGGAGACAGCGAGGGAGACAGCGAGGAGACAGCGAGAAGACAGCGAGAAGACAGCGAAAGAGACTGCGAGGGAGACAGCGATGGATAAAGCGAGAGAGACTGCGAGGGAGAAAGCGAGAGAGACTGCGAGGAAGAAAGCGAGAGAGAATGCGAGAGAAACTGCGAGAGAGACAGCGAGGGAGACAGCGAGAGAGACTGCGAGAGAGAATGCGAGGTAGACAGCAAGGGAAACTGCGAGGGAGACTGCGAGAGAGACTGCCAGAGAGACAGCGAGGGAGACAGCGAGGGATACAGCGACGGATACAGCGAGGGAGACAGCGAGAGAGACAGCGAGAGAGACAGCGAGGCAAACAGCGAGAGAGACAGCGAGGGAGACAGCGAGAGATTCTGCGAGAGAGATTGACAGGGAAACTGCGAGGGGGACAGCGAGGGGGACAGCGAGGGGGACAGCGAGGGGGACAGCGAGGATATAGCGAGAAGACAGCGAGAAGACAGCGAGAAGACAGCGAAAGAGACTGCGAGGGAGACAGCGATGGAGAAAGCGAGAGAGACTGCGAGGGAGAAAGCGAGAGAGACTGCGAGGGAGAAAGCGAGAGAGAATGCGAGAGAAACTGCGAGAGAGACAGCGAGGGAGACAGCGAGAGAGACTGCGAGAGAGAATGCGAGGTAGACAGCGAGTTCGACAGCGAGGGAGACAGCGGGAAGACAGCGAGAAGACAGCGGGAAGACAGCGAAAGAGACTGCGAGGGAGACATCGAAGGAGAAAGCGAGAGAGACTGCGAGGGAGACAGCGTGAGAGAATGCGAGAGAAACTGCGAGAGAGACTGCGAGAGAGACTGAGATGGAGACTGCGAGGGAGACATCGAGGGTGACAGCGAGGGAGACAGCGAGGGCGACAGCGAGGGAGACAGCGAGAGAGACAGCGATGGAGACTGCGAGGGAGACTGCGAGGGATACTGCGAGGGAGACAGCGAGAGAGACTGCGAGGGATTTGGCGAGGGAGACTGCGAGGGAGACAGCAAGAGAGACAGCGATGGAGACTGCGAGGGAGACTGCGAGGGATACTGCGAGGGAGACAGCGAGAGAGACTGCGAGGGATTTGGCGAGGGAGACTGCGAGGGAGACAGCGAGGGAGACAGCGAGGGAGACTGCGAGGGAGACAGCGAGGGAGTCTGCGAGGGAGACAGCGAGGAAGACAGCGTGGGAGACTGCGAGAGAGACTGCGAGAGAGACTGCGAGAGAGACTGCGAGAGAGACTGCGAGGGCTACTGCGAGAGAGACTGCGAGTGAGACTGCGAGGGAGACTGCAAGGGAGACTGCAAGGGAGACTGCGAGAAACAGCGAGGGAGACAGCGAGAGAGACAGCGACGGAGACAGGGAGAGTGAATGCGAGGGAGACAGCGAGAGAGACTGCGAGGGAGACTGCGAGGGAGACTGCGAAGGAGACAGCGAGGGAGACAGCTAGGGAGACTGCGAGGGAGACTGCAAGGGAGACAGCGAGGGAGACAGCGAGGGAGACAGCGAGAGTGACTGCGAGAGAGACTGTGAGAGAGAATGCGAGGTAGACAGCGAGTTAGACAGCGATGGAGACAGCGAGAGAATCTGCAAGGGAGATAGAGAGAGAGACTGCGAGAGAGACTGTGAGAGAAAATGCGAGGGAGACGGCGAGAGAGGCGGCGAGAGAGGCGGCGAGAGAAACAGCGAGGGAGAAAGCGAGAGAGACAGCGAGGGAGAAAGCGAGAGAGACTGCGAGGGAGACAGCGAGGGAGACAGCGAGAGAGACTGCGAGGGGGACAGCGAGAGAGACTGCGAGGGAGACAGCGAGGGAGACTGCGAGAGAGACTTGCGAGGGAGACAGCGAGAGAGACTGCGAGAGAGTCAGCGAGGGAGACGGCGACAGAGACTGCGAGAGAGACTGCGAGAGAGACTGCGAGAGACTGCGAGAGAGACTGCGAGAGAGACTGCGAGGGAGGCAGCGAGGGAGACAGCGAGGGAAAAAGCGAGGGAGAAAGCGAAGGAGAAAGCGAGAGAGACTGCGAGAGAGACAGCGCGAGAGACTGCGAAAGAGACTGCGAGGGAGGCAGCGAGGGAGACAGCGAGAGAGACTGCGAGAGAGACAGTGAGAGAGACTGCGAGGGAGACAGCGAGCGAGACATCGAGGGAGACAGCGAGAGAGACTGCGAGAGAGACTGCGAGAGAGACAGCGAGAGAGACTACGAGGGAGACAGCGAGAGAGAATGCGAGGTAGACAGCGAGTTTGACAGCGATGTAGACAGCGAGAGAGACTGCGAGAGAGACTGCGAGAGAGACAGCGAGAGAGACTGCGAGGGAGACAGCGAGAGAGACTGCGAGAGAGACTGCGAGAGAGACTGCGAGAGAGACTGCGAGGGAGACAGCGAGAGAGACAACGAGGGAGACTGCAAGAAAGACAGCGAGGGAGACAGCGAGGGAGACAGCGAGGGAGACAGCGAGGGAGACAGCGAGAGAGTCAGCGAGAGAGTCTGCGAGAGAGACTGCCAGAGAGACAGCGAGCGAGACTGCGAGAGAGAAAGCGAGAGAGACAGTGTGGTAAACAGCGAGGGAGACTGCGAGAGATACTGCCAGAGAGACAGCGAGGTAGACAGCGAGGGATACAGCGAGGGAGACAGCGAGAGAGACAGCGAGGGAGACAGTGAGAGAGACTGCGAGAGAGACAGCGAGAGAGAAGGCGAGAGAGACTGCGAGCGAGACATCGAGGGAGACTGCGAGAGAGACTGCGAGGGAGACAGTGAGAGAGACTGCGAGAGAGACTGCGAGAGAGACTGCGAGAGAGACTGCGAGGGAGACAGCGAGAGATTCTGCGAGAGAGACTGCGAGGGAAACTGCGAGGGGACACCGAGGTGGACAGCGAGGGGGACAGCGAGGGGGACAGCGAGGGGGACAGCGAGAGAGACTGCGTGAGACACTGCGAGGGAGACAGCGAGGGAGACAGCGAGGAGACAGCGAGAAGACAGCGAAAGAGACTGCGAGGGAGACAGCGATGGATAAAGCGAGAGAGACTGCGAGGGAGAAAGCGAGAGAGACTGCGAGGAAGAAAGCGAGAGAGAATGCGAGAGAAACTGCGAGAGAGACAGCGAGGGAGACAGCGAGAGAGACTGCGAGAGAGAATGCGAGGTAGACAGCAAGGGAAACTGCGAGGGAGACTGCGAGAGAGACTGCCAGAGAGACAGCGAGGGAGACAGCGAGGGATACAGCGACGGATACAGCGAGGGAGACAGCGAGAGAGACAGCGAGAGAGACAGCGAGGCAAACAGCGAGAGAGACAGCGAGGGAGACAGCGAGAGATTCTGCGAGAGAGATTGACAGGGAAACTGCGAGGGGGACAGCGAGGGGGACAGCGAGGGGGACAGCGAGGGGGACAGCGAGGATATAGCGAGAAGACAGCGAGAAGACAGCGAGAAGACAGCGAAAGAGACTGCGAGGGAGACAGCGATGGAGAAAGCGAGAGAGACTGCGAGGGAGAAAGCGAGAGAGACTGCGAGGGAGAAAGCGAGAGAGAATGCGAGAGAAACTGCGAGAGAGACAGCGAGGGAGACAGCGAGAGAGACTGCGAGAGAGAATGCGAGGTAGACAGCGAGTTCGACAGCGAGGGAGACAGCGGGAAGACAGCGAGAAGACAGCGGGAAGACAGCGAAAGAGACTGCGAGGGAGACATCGAAGGAGAAAGCGAGAGAGACTGCGAGGGAGACAGCGTGAGAGAATGCGAGAGAAACTGCGAGAGAGACTGCGAGAGAGACTGAGATGGAGACTGCGAGGGAGACATCGAGGGTGACAGCGAGGGAGACAGCGAGGGCGACAGCGAGGGAGACAGCGAGAGAGACAGCGATGGAGACTGCGAGGGAGACTGCGAGGGATACTGCGAGGGAGACAGCGAGAGAGACTGCGAGGGATTTGGCGAGGGAGACTGCGAGGGAGACAGCAAGAGAGACAGCGATGGAGACTGCGAGGGAGACTGCGAGGGATACTGCGAGGGAGACAGCGAGAGAGACTGCGAGGGATTTGGCGAGGGAGACTGCGAGGGAGACAGCGAGGGAGACAGCGAGGGAGACTGCGAGGGAGACAGCGAGGGAGTCTGCGAGGGAGACAGCGAGGAAGACAGCGTGGGAGACTGCGAGAGAGACTGCGAGAGAGACTGCGAGAGAGACTGCGAGAGAGACTGCGAGGGCTACTGCGAGAGAGACTGCGAGTGAGACTGCGAGGGAGACTGCAAGGGAGACTGCAAGGGAGACTGCGAGAAACAGCGAGGGAGACAGCGAGAGAGACAGCGACGGAGACAGGGAGAGTGAATGCGAGGGAGACAGCGAGAGAGACTGCGAGGGAGACTGCGAGGGAGACTGCGAAGGAGACAGCGAGGGAGACAGCTAGGGAGACTGCGAGGGAGACTGCAAGGGAGACAGCGAGGGAGACAGCGAGGGAGACAGCGAGAGTGACTGCGAGAGAGACTGTGAGAGAGAATGCGAGGTAGACAGCGAGTTAGACAGCGATGGAGACAGCGAGAGAATCTGCAAGGGAGATAGAGAGAGAGACTGCGAGAGAGACTGTGAGAGAAAATGCGAGGGAGACGGCGAGAGAGGCGGCGAGAGAGGCGGCGAGAGAAACAGCGAGGGAGAAAGCGAGAGAGACAGCGAGGGAGAAAGCGAGAGAGACTGCGAGGGAGACAGCGAGGGAGACAGCGAGAGAGACTGCGAGGGGGACAGCGAGAGAGACTGCGAGGGAGACAGCGAGGGAGACTGCGAGAGAGACTTGCGAGGGAGACAGCGAGAGAGACTGCGAGAGAGTCAGCGAGGGAGACGGCGACAGAGACTGCGAGAGAGACTGCGAGAGAGACTGCGAGAGACTGCGAGAGAGACTGCGAGAGAGACTGCGAGGGAGGCAGCGAGGGAGACAGCGAGGGAAAAAGCGAGGGAGAAAGCGAAGGAGAAAGCGAGAGAGACTGCGAGAGAGACAGCGCGAGAGACTGCGAAAGAGACTGCGAGGGAGGCAGCGAGGGAGACAGCGAGAGAGACTGCGAGAGAGACAGTGAGAGAGACTGCGAGGGAGACAGCGAGCGAGACATCGAGGGAGACAGCGAGAGAGACTGCGAGAGAGACTGCGAGAGAGACAGCGAGAGAGACTACGAGGGAGACAGCGAGAGAGAATGCGAGGTAGACAGCGAGTTTGACAGCGATGTAGACAGCGAGAGAGACTGCGAGAGAGACTGCGAGAGAGACAGCGAGAGAGACTGCGAGGGAGACAGCGAGAGAGACTGCGAGAGAGACTGCGAGAGAGACTGCGAGAGAGACTGCGAGGGAGACAGCGAGAGAGACAACGAGGGAGACTGCAAGAAAGACAGCGAGGGAGACAGCGAGGGAGACAGCGAGGGAGACAGCGAGGGAGACAGCGAGAGAGTCAGCGAGAGAGTCTGCGAGAGAGACTGCCAGAGAGACAGCGAGCGAGACTGCGAGAGAGAAAGCGAGAGAGACAGTGTGGTAAACAGCGAGGGAGACTGCGAGAGATACTGCCAGAGAGACAGCGAGGTAGACAGCGAGGGATACAGCGAGGGAGACAGCGAGAGAGACAGCGAGGGAGACAGCGAGAGAGTCTGCGAGAGAGACAGCGAGGGAGACTGCGAGGGAGACTGCGAGGGTGACAGCGAGGGGGACAGCGATGGGGGCAGCGAGGGGGACAGCGAGGGGTACAGCGAGAGAGATGGCGTGAGACACTGCGAGGGAGACAGCGAGCGGGACTGCGAGAGAGACAGCGAGAGAGACAGCGAGGGAGACAGCGATGGAGACTGCGAGGGAGACTGCCAGAGAGACAGCGAGGGAGACAGTGAGGGGTCCAGCGAGAGAGACTGCGAGGGAGACAGCGAGAGAGACAGCGAGAGAGAGAGCGAGGGAGACAACGAGAGAGAGAGCGAGGGAGACATCGAGAGAGTCTGCGAGTGAGACACCGAGGGGGACACCGAGGGGGACAGCGAGAGAGACTGCGGGAGAGACAGCGAGAGAGACCACGAGGGAGACAGCGAGAGAGAATGCGAGAGAAACTGCGAGAGAGACAGCGAGGGAGACAGCGAGAGAGACTGCGAGAGAAAATGCGAGGTAGACAGCGAGTTCGACAGCGATGGAGACAGCGAGAGACTGCAAGGGAGATAGCGAGAGTAAATCCGAGGGAGACAGCGAGAGAGAGAGCGAGAGACACTGCGAGAGAGACGGCGAGGGAGGCAGCGAGAGAGACTGCGAGAGAGACAGCGAGAGAGTCTGAGAGAGAGTCTGCGAGAGAGACAGCGAGGGATAAAGCGAGGGAGAAAGCGAGGGAGAAAGCGAGAGAGACTGCGAGGGAGGCTGCGAGAGAGACTGCGAGAGAGAATGCGAGAGAGAGTGCGAGAGAGACTCCGAGGGAGACAGCGAGGGAGACAGCGAGAGAAACTGCGAGGGAGACAGCGAGAGAGACTGCGAGAGAGACAGTGAGCGAGACATCGAGGGAGACAGCGAGACAGACTGCGAGAGAGACAGTGAGAGAGACTGCGAGGGAGACAGCGAGCGAGACATCTCGGGAGACAGCGAGAGAGACTGCGAGAGAGACTGCGAGAGAGTCTGCGAGAGAGTATGCGAGAGAGACAGCGAGGGATAAAGCGAGGGAGAAAGCGAGGGAGAAAGCGAGAGAGAATGCGAGGGAGTCTGCGAGAGAGACAGCGAGAGAGACTGCGAGAGAGACTGCGAGAGAGACTGCGAGGGAGACAGCGAGGGAGACAGCGAGAGAGACTGCGAGGGAGACAGCGAGAGAGACTGTGAGAGAGACAAGGAGAGAGACTGCGAGGGAGACAGCGAGCGAGACATCGAGGTAGACAGCGAGAGAGACTGCGAGAGAGACAGTGAGAGAGACTGCGAGGGAGACAGCGAGCGAGACATCGAGGGAGACAGCGAGAGAGACTGCGAGAGAGACAGCGAGAGAGACAGCGAGAGAGACTGCGAGGGAGACAGCGAGAGAGACTGCGAGAGAGACAGCGAGAGAGACTGCGAGGGAGACTGCGAGGGAGACTGTGAGGGAGACAGCGAGGGAGAAAGCGACGGCGACAGCGAGGGAGACTGTGAGAGACTGCGAGGGCTACAGTAAGAGAGACTGCGAGAGAGACTGCGTGAGAGACTGCGAGGGAGACAGCGAGAGAGACAACAAGGGAGACTGCAAGAGAGACAGCGAGGGGGACAGCGAGGGAGACAGTGAGGGAGACAGCGAGGGAGACAGCGAGAGTGTCTGCGAGAGAGTCAGCGAGCGAGACTGCGAGAGAGACAGCGAGAGAGACAGCGAGAGAGACAGCGAGGGAAACAGCGAGGGAGACGGCGAGAGAGACTGCCAGAGAGACAGCGAGGGAGACAGCGAGGGATACAGCGAGGGAAACAGCGAGAGAGACAGCAAGAGAGACAGCGAGAGAGACAGCGAGGGAGACAGCGAGAGAGTCTGCGAAAGAGTCGCGAGGGAGACTGCAAGGGGGACAGCGAGGGGGACAGCTAGGGGGACAGCGAGGGGGACAGCGAGAGAGACTGCGTGAGACACTGCGAGGGAGACAGCGAGGGAGACAGCGAGGAGACAGCGAGAAGACAGCGAGAAGACAGCGAAAGAGACTGCGAGGGAGACAGCGATGGAGAAAGCGAGAGAAACTGCGAGAGAAACTGCGAGAGAGACAGCGAGGGAGACAGCGAGAGAGACTGCGAGAGAGAATGCGAGGTAGACAGCGAGTTCGACAGCGATGGAGACAGCGAGCAGACAGCGAGAAGACAGCGAAAGAGACGGCGAGGGAGACATCGATGGAGAAAGTGAGAGAGACCGCGAGGGAGAAAGCAAGAGAGAATGCGAGAGAAACTGCGAGAGAGACTGCGAGAGAGACTTCGAGAGAGACAGCGAGAGAGACAGCGAGGGAGACTGCGTGGGAGACTGCGAGGGAGACTGCGAGGGAGACTGCGAGGGAGACAGCGAGAGAGACTGCGAGGGATTTGGCGAGGGAGACTGCGAGGGAGACAGCGAGGGAGACAGCGAGGGAGATTGCGAGGGAGACAGCGAGGGAGTCTGCGAGGGAGACAGCGAGGGAGACAGCGAGGGAGACTGCGAGTGAGACTGCGAGAGAGACTGCGAGAGAGACTGCGAGAGAGACTGCCAGGGCTACAGCGAGAGAGACTGCGAGTGAGACTGCGAGGGAGCCTGCAAGGTAGACTGCGAGAGAGACTGCCAGAGAGACAGCGAGGGAGACAGGTAGAGTGAATGCGAGGGAGACAGCGAGAGAGACAGCGAGAGAGACTGCGAGGGAGACTGCGAGGGAGACTGCGAGGGAGACAGCGAGGGAGACTGCGAGGGAGACTGCGAGAGAGACAGCGAGGGAGACAGCGAGGGAGACTGCGAGAGAAACAGCAAGGGAGATAGCGAGAGAGACTGCGAGAGACTGCGAGAGAAAATGCGAGGGAGACAGCGGGAGAGACAGCGAGAGAGACTGTGAGAGAGAATGCGAGGTAGACAGCGAGTTAGACAGCGATGGAGACAGCGAGAGAGACTGCAAGGGAGATAGAGAGAGAGACTGCGAGAGAGACTGCGAGAGAAAATGCGAGAGAGACGGCGAGAGAGGCGGCGAGAGAGGCTGCGAGAGAGGCGGCGAGTGAGACTGCGAGAGTGACAGCAAGAGAGTCTGCGAGAGAGACAGCGAGGGAGAAAGCGAGAGAGACTGCGAGGGAGACAGCGAGGGAGACTGCGAGGGAGACAGCGAGAGAGACTTGCGAGGGAGACAGCGAGAGAGACTGCGAGAGAGACAGCGAGAGAGACTGCGAGGGATTTGGCGAGGGAGACTGCGAGGGAGACAGCGAGGGAGACAGCGAGGGAGATTGCGAGGGAGACAGCGAGGGAGTCTGCGAGGGAGACAGCGAGGGAGACAGCGAGGGAGACTGCGAGAGAGACTGCGAGAGAGACTGCGAGAGAGACTGCGAGAGAGACTGCCAGGGCTACAGCGAGAGAGACTGCGAGTGAGACTGCAGGGGAGCCTGCAAGGGAGACTGCGAGATAGACTGCCAGAGAGATAGCGAGGGAGACAGGTAGAGTGAATGCGACGGAGACAGCGAGAGAGACAGCGAGAGAGACTGCGAGGGAGACTGCGAGGGAGACTGCGAGGGAGACAGCGAGGGAGACTGCGAGGGAGACTGCGAGAGAGACAGCGAGGGAGACAGCGAGGGAGACTGCGAGAGAAACAGCAAGGGAGATAGCGAGAGAGACTGCGAGAGACTGCGAGAGAAAATGCGAGGGAGACAGCGGGAGAGACAGCGAGAGAGACTGTGAGAGAGAATGCGAGGTAGACAGCGAGTTAGACAGCGATGGAGACAGCGAGAGAGACTGCAAGGGAGATAGAGAGAGAGACTGCGAGAGAGACTGCGAGAGAAAATGCGAGAGAGACGGCGAGAGAGGCGGCGAGAGAGGCTGCGAGAGAGGCGGCGAGTGAGACTGCGAGAGTGACAGCAAGAGAGTCTGCGAGAGAGACAGCGAGGGAGAAAGCGAGAGAGACTGCGAGGGAGACAGCGAGGGAGACAGCGAGAGAGACTGCGATGGAGACTGCGAGGGAGACAGCGAGCGAGACTGCGAGAGAGACTGCGATAGAGACTGCGAGGGAGACTGCGAGGGAGACAGCGATAGAGACTGCGAGGGCTACAGCGAGAGAGACTGCGAGAGAGACTGCGAGGGACACTGCGAGGGAGACTGCGAGGGAGACTGCGAGAGACAGCGAGGGAGACAGCCAGAGAGACAGCGAGGGAGACGGAGAGTGAATGCGAGGGAGACAGCGAGAGAGACTGCGAGAGACTGCGAGGGAGACTGCGAGGGAGACAGCGAGGGAGACAGTGAGGGAGACAGCGAGGGAGACAGCGAGGGCGACAGCGAGAGAGACAGCCAGAGAGACTGCGAGAGAGACTGCGAGGGAGACTGCGAAGGAGACTGCGAGGGAGACAGCGAGGGAGACAGCGAGGGAGACAGCGAGTGAGGCAGCGAGAGAGAAAGCGAGAGAGACAGCCAGAGAGACAGCGAGAGAGAGAGCGAGGGAGACTTCCTGAGAGCCTGCGAGGGAGAGAGCAAGGGAGACTGCGAGGGAGACAGCTAGATATTCTGTGAGAGAGACTGCGAGAGAGACTGCGAGAGAGATATCGAGGGAGACTGCGAGGGAGACTGCGAGGGAGACTGCGACGGAGACTGCGACGGAGACTGCGAGGGAAACAGCGAAGGAGACAGCGAGGGGGACAGCGAGAGAGACAGCAAGAGAGACTGCGTGAGACACTGGGAGGGAGACATCGAGTGAGACTGCGAGTGAGACTGCGAGTGAGACAGCGTGAGAGACAGCGAGAGAGACGGCGAGGGAGACGGCGAGGGAGACGGCGAGAGAGACTGCGAGAGAGACTGCGAGAGAGACGGCGAGAGAGACGGCGAGAGAGACTGCGAGAGAGATGGCGAGAGAGACTGCGAGAGAGACTGCGAGAGAGACTGTGAGAGAGAATGCGAGGTAGACAGCGAGTTTGACAGCGATGGAGACTGCGAGGAAGACAGCGAGGGAGACAGCGAGGGGGACTGCGAGTGAGACTGCGAGTGAGAATGCGAGAGAGACAGCGAGAGAGACAGCGAGAAAGACTGCGGGAAAGACTGCGAGAGCGACTGCGAGAGCGACTGCGAGAGACTGCGAAGGTGACAGCGAGGGAGACAGCGAGGGAGACAGCGAGAGAGACTGCGAGAGAGACGGCGAGAGAGACTGCGAGAGAGACTGCGAGAGAGACTGCGAGAGAGACTGCGAGAGACTGCGAGGGTGACAGCGAGGGAGACAGCGAGGGAGACAGCGAGGGAGACTGCGAGAGAGTCTGCGAGAGAGACTGTGAGTGAGACAGCGAGGGAGACAGTGAGGGATACAGCGAGAGAGACTGCGAGGGAGACAGCGAGAGAGACAGCGAGAGAGAGAGCGGGGGAGACAAAGAGAGAGACAGCGTGGGAGACAGCGCGAGAGTCTGCGAGAGAGACACCGAGGGGGACACCGAGGGGGACAGCGAGAGAGACTGCGAGAGAGACTGCGAGTGAGACTGCGAGAGAGACTGCGATAGAGACAGCGAGAGAGACTGCGAGAGTGAATGCGAGGTAGACAGCGAGAGACTGCAAGGGAGATAGCGAGAGAAAATGCGAGGGAGACAGCGAGAGAGAGAGCGAGAGACACTGCCAGAGAGACGGCGAGGGAGGCAGCGAGAGAGACTGCGAGAGAGACTGTGAGAGAGTCGGCGAGAGAGTCTGCGGGAGAGACAGAGAGGGATAAAGCGAGGGAGAAAGTGAGGGAGAAAGCGAGAGAGACTGCGAGGGAGACTGCGAGAGAGACTGCGAGAGAGACTGCGAGGGAGACAGCGAGGGAGACAGCGAGAGAGACTGCGAGGGAGACAGCGAGAGAGACTGCGAGAGAGACAGTGAGAGAGACTGCGAGGGAGACAGCGAGCGAGACATCGAGGTACACAGCCAGAGAGACTGCGAGAGAGACAGTGAGAGACACTGCGAGGGAGACAGCGAGCGAGACATCGAGGGAGATAGCGAGAGTGACTGCGAAGGAGACAGCGAGAGAGACTGCGAGAGAGACAGTGAGAGAGACTGCGAGGGAGACAGCGAGCGAGACATCGAGGTACACAGCGAGAGAGACTGCGAGAGAGACAGTGAGAGAGACTGCGAGGGAGACAGCGAGCGAGACATCGAGGGAGACAGCGAGAGAGACTACGAGGGAGATAGCGAGAGAGAATGCGAGGTGGACAGCGAGTTTGAGAGCGATGGAGACAGCGAGAGAGACTGCGAGAGAGACTGCGAGGGAGACTGCGAGGGAGACAGCGAGGGAGACTGTAAGAGACTGCGAGGGCTACAGCGAGAGAGACTGCGAGAGAGACTGCGAGGGAGACAGCGAGAGAGACAGCGAGGGAGACAGCGAGGGAGACAGCGAGGGAGACAGCGAGGGAGACAGCGAGAGGGTCTGCGAGAGAGTCTGCGAGAGAGACTGCGAGACAGAAAGCGAGCGAGACTGCGAGAGGGACAGCGAGGGAGACAGCGAGGGATACAGCGAGGGAGACAGCGAGAGAGACAGCGAGGGAGACTGCGAGGGAGACTGTGAGGGAGACTGCGAGGGGGACAGCGAGGGGGACAGCTAGGGGGACAGCGAGGGGGACAGCGATGGGGACAGCGAGAGAGACTGCGTGAGACACTGCGAGGGAGACAGCGAGCGAGACTGCGAGAGAGAGAGAGATGGAGACAGCGAGAGAGACAGCGAGAGAGAGAGCGAGGGAGACAACGAGAGAGACAGCGAGGGAGACAGCGAGAGAGTCTGCGAGAGAGACACCGAGGGGGACACCGAGGGGGACAGCCAGAGAGACTGCGAGAGAGACTGTGAGAGAGACTGCGAGAGAGACAGCGAGAGAGACTGCGAGGGAGACCCCGAGAGAGAATGCGAGAGAAACTGCGAGAGAGACAGCGAGGGAGACAGCGAGAGAGACAGCGAGAGAGAATGCGAGGTAGAAAGCGAGTTCGACAGCGATGGAGACAGCGAGAGACTGCAAGGGAGATAGCGAGAGAAAATGCGAGGGAGACAGCGAGAGAGAGAGCGAGAGACACTGCGAGAGTGACGGCGAGGGAGGCAGTGAGAGAGACTGCGAGAGAGAATGCGAGAGAGTCTGCGAGAGAGTCTGCGAGAGAGACAGCGAGGGATAAAGCGAGGGAGAAAGCGAGGGAGAAAGCGAGAGAGACTGCGAGGGAGACTGCGAGAGAGACTGCGAGAGAGACTGCGAGGGAGACAGCGAGGGAGACAGCGAGAGAGACTGCGAGGGAGACAGCGAGAGAGACTGCGAGAGAGACAGTGAGAGAGACTGCGAGGGAGACAGCGAACGAGACATCGAGGTACACAGCGAGAGAGACTGCGAGAGAGACAGTGAGAGAGACTGCGAGGGAGACAGCGAGAGAGACTGCGAGAGAGACTGCGAGGGAGACAGCGAGGGAGACAGCGAGAGAGACTGCGAGGGAGACAGCGAGAGAGACTGCGAGAGAGACAGTGAGAGAGACTGCGAGGGAGACAGCGAGAGAGACTGCGAGAGAGAATGCGAGGTGGACAGCGAGTTTGACAGCGATGGAGACAGCGAGAGAGACTGCGAGAGAGACTGCGAGAGAGACAGCGAGAGAGACTGCGAGGGAGACAGCGAGAGAGACTGCGAGAGAGACAGCGAGAGAGACTGCGAGAGAGACAGCGAGAGAGACTGCGAGGGAGACTGCGAGGGAGACTGCGAGGGAGACTGTGAGAGACTGCGAGGGCTACAGCGAGAGAGACTGCGAGAGAGACTGCGAGGGAGACAGTGA
This sequence comes from Heterodontus francisci, assembly GCF_036365525.1. Taxonomy (NCBI): domain Eukaryota; kingdom Metazoa; phylum Chordata; class Chondrichthyes; order Heterodontiformes; family Heterodontidae; genus Heterodontus; species Heterodontus francisci. The sequence goes on from NC_090398.1 coordinate 48,208,376, forward strand.
GAGAGACAGCGAGGGAGACAGCGAGGGAGACAGCGAGGGAGAGAGCGAGGGAGACAGCGAGAGGGTCTGCGAGAGAGTCTGCGAGAGAGACTGCGAGAGAGAAAGCGAGCGAGACTGCGAGAGGGACAGCGAGGGAGACAGCGAGGGATACATCGAGGGAGACAGCGAGAGAGACAGCGAGGGAGACAGCGAGAGAGTCTGCGAGAGAGACTGCGAGGGAGACTGTGAGGGGGACTGCGAGGGGGACAGCGAGGGGGACAGCTAGCGGGACAGCGAGGGGGACAGCGATGGGGACAGCGAGAGAGACTGCGTGAGACACTGCGAGGGAGACAGCGAGCGAGACTGCGAGAGAGAGAGCGATGGAGACAGCGAGAGAGACAGCGAGAGAGAGAGCGAGGGAGACAACGAGAGAGACAGCGAGCGAGACAGCGAGAGAGTCTGCGAGAGAGACACCGAGGGGGACACCGAGGGGGACAGCGAGAGAGACTGCGAGAGAGACTGTGAGAGAGACTGCGAGAGAGACAGCGAGAGAGACAGCGAGAGAGACAGCGAGAGAGAATGCGAGGTAGACAGCGAGTTCGACAGCGATGGAGACAGCGAGAGACTGCAAGGGAGATAGCGAGAGAAAATGCGAGGGAGACAACGAGAGAGAGAGCGAGAGACACTGCGAGAGTGACGGCGAGGGAGGCAGAGAGAGAGACTGCGAGAGAGAATGCGAGAGAGTCTGCGAGAGAGTCTGCGAGAGAGACATCGAGGGATAAAGCGAGGGAGAAAGCGAGGGAGAAAGCGAGAGAGACTGCGAGGGAGACTGCGAGAGAGACTGCGAGAGAGACTGCGAGGGAGACAGCGAGGGAGACAGCGAGAGAGACTGCGAGGGAGACAGCGAGAGAGACTGCGAGAGAGACAGTGAGAGAGACTGCGAGGGAGACAGCGAGCGAGACATCGAGGTACACAGCGAGAGAGACTGCGAGAGAGACAGTGAGAGAGACTGCGAGGGAGACAGCGAGCGAGACATCGAGGGAGATAGCGAGAGAGACTGCGAAGGAGACAGCGAGAGAGACTGCGAGAGAGACTGCGAGGGAGACAGCGAGGGAGACAGCGAGAGAGACTGCGAGGGAGACAGCGAGAGAGACTGCGAGAGAGACAGTGAGAGAGACTGCGAGGGAGACAGCGAGAGAGACTGCGAGAGAGAATGCGAGGTGGACAGCGAGTTTGAGAGCGATGGAGACAGCGAGAGAGACTGCGAGAGAGACTGCGAGAGAGACTGCGAGAGAGACAGCGAGAGAGACTGCGAGGGAGACAGCGAGAGAGACTGCGAGAGAGACAGCGAGAGAGACTGCGAGAGAGACAGCGAGAGAGACTGCGAGGGAGACTGCGAGGGAGACTGCGAGGGAGACAGCGAGGGAGACTGTGAGAGACTGCGAGGGCTACAGCGAGAGAGACTGCGAGAGAGACTGCGAGGGAGACAGCGAGAGAGACAGCGAGGGAGACAGCGAGGGAGACAGCGAGGGAGACAGCGAGGGAGACAGCGAGAGGGTCTGCGAGAGAGTCTGCGAGAGAGACTGCGAGAGAGAAAGCGAGCGAGACTGCGAGAGGGACAGCGAGGGAGACAGCGAGGGATACAGCGAGGGAGACAGCGAGAGAGACAGCGAGGGAACAGCGAGAGAGTCTGCGAGAGAGACTGCGAGGGAGACTGTGAGGGAGACTGCGAGGGGGACAGCGAGGGGGACAGCTAGCGGGACAGCGAGGGGGACAGCGATGGGGACAGCGAGAGAGACTGCGTGAGACACTGCGAGGGAGACAGCGAGCGAGACTGCGAGAGAGAGAGCGATGGAGACAGCGAGAGAGACAGCGAGAGAGAGAGCGAGGGAGACAACGAGAGAGACAGCGAGGGAGACAGCGAGAGAGTCTGTGAGAGAGACACCGAGGGGGACACCGAGGGGGACAGCGAGAGAGACTGCGAGAGAGACTGTGAGAGAGACTGCGAGAGAGACAGCGAGAGAGACTGCGAGGGAGACCCCGAGAGAGAATGCGAGAGAAACTGCGAGAGAGACAGCGAGGGAGACAGCGAGAGAGACAGCGAGAGAGAATGCGAGGTAGACAGCGAGTTCGACAGCGATGGAGACAGCGAGAGACTGCAAGGGAGATAGCGAGAGAAAATGCGAGAGAGACTGCGAGGGAGACAGCGAGCGAGACATCGAGGTACACAGCGAGAGAGACTGCGAGAGAGACAGTGAGAGAGACTGCGAGGGAGACAGCGAGCGAGACATCGAGGGAGATAGCGAGAGAGACTGCGAAGGAGACAGCGAGAGAGACTGCGAGAGAGACTGCGAGGGAGACAGCGAGGGAGACAGCGAGAGAGACTGCGAGGGAGACAGCGAGAGAGACTGCGAGAGAGACAGTGAGAGAGACTGCGAGGGAGACAGCGAGCGAGACATCGAGGTACACAGCGAGAGAGACTGCGAGAGAGACAGGGAGAGAGACTGCGAGGGAGACAGCGAGCGAGACATCGAGGGAGATAGCGAGAGAGACTGCGAAGGAGACAGCGAGAGAGACTGCGAGAGAGACAGTGAGAGAGACTGCGAGGGAGACAGCGAGCGAGACATCGAGGTACACAGCGAGAGAGTATGCGAGAGAGTCTGCGAGAGAGACAGCGAGGGATAAAGCGAGGGAGAAAGCGTGGGAGAAAGCGAGAGAGACTGCGAGGGAGACTGCGAGAGAGACTGCGAGAGAGACTGCGAGGGAGACAGCGAGGGAGACAGCGAGAGAGACTGCGAGGGAGACAGCGAGAGAGACTGCGAGAGAGACAGTGAGAGAGACTGCGAGGGAGACAGCGAGCGAGACATCGAGGTACACAGCGAGAGAGACTGCGAGAGAGACAGTGAGAGAGACTGCGAGGGAGACAGCGAGCGAGACATCGAGGGAGATAGCGAGAGAGACTGCGAAGGAGACAGCGAGAGAGACTGCGAGAGAGACTGCGAGGGAGACAGCGAGGGAGACAGCGAGAGAGACTGCGAGGGAGACAGCGAGAGAGACCGCGAGAGAGACAGTGAGAGAGACTGCGAGGGAGACAGCGAGCGAGACATCGAGGTACACAGCGAGAGAGACTGCGAGAGAGACAGGGAGAGAGACTGCGAGGGAGACAGCGAGCGAGACATCGAGGGAGATAGCGAGAGAGACTGCGAAGGAGACAGCGAGAGAGACTGCGAGAGAGACAGTGAGAGAGACTGCGAGGGAGACAGCGAGCGAGACATCGAGGTACACAGCGAGAGAGACTGCGAGAGAGACAGTGAGAGAGACTGCGAGGGAGACAGCGAGCGAGACATCGAGGGAGACAGCGAGAGAGACTGCGAGCGAGACTGCGAGAGATACAGCGAGAGAGACTACGAGGGAGATAGCGAGAGAGAATGCGAGAGAAACTGCGAGAGAGAAAGCGAGGGAGACAGCGAGAGAGACTGCGAGAGAGAATGCGAGGTGGACAGCGAGTTTGAGAGCGATGGAGACAGCGAGACAGACTGCGAGAGAGACTGCGAGAGAGACTGCGAGAGAGACAGCGAGAGAGACTGCGAGGGAGACAGCGAGAGAGACTGCGAGAGAGACAGCGAGAGAGACTGCGAGAGAGACAGCGAGAGAGACTGCGAGGGAGACTGCGAGGGAGACTGCGAGGGAGACAGCGAGGGAGACTGTGAGAGACTGCGAGGGCTACAGCGAGAGAGACTGCGAGAGAGACTGCGCGGGAGACAGCGAGAGAGACAGCGAGGGAGACAGCGAGGGAGACAGCGAGGGAGACAGCGAGGGAGACAGCGAGAGGGTCTGCGAGAGAGTCTGCGAGAGAGACTGCGAGAGAGACAGCGAGCGAGACTGCGAGAGGGTCAGCGAGGGAGACAGCGAGGGATACAGCGAGGGAGACAGCGAGAGAGACAGCGAGGGAGACAGCGAGAGAGACTGCGAGAGAGACTGCGAGTGAGACTGCGAGAGAGACAGCGAGAGAGACTGCGATGGAGACAGCGAGAGAGACTGCGAGAGTGAATGCGAGGTAGACAGCGAGAGACTGCAAGGGAGATAGCGAGAGAAAATGCGAGGGAGACAGCGAGAGAGAGAGCGAGAGACACTGCCAGAGAGACGGCGAGGGAGGCAGCGAGAGAGACTGCGAGAGAGACTGTGAGAGAGTCTGCGAGACAGTCTGCGAGAGAGACAGAGAGGGATAAAGCGAGGGAGAAAGCGAGGGAGAAAGCGAGAGAGACTGCGAGGGAGACTGCCAGAGAGACTGCGAGAGAGACTGCGAGGGAGACAGCGAGGGAGACAGCGAGAGAGACTGCGAGGGAGACAGCGAGAGAGACTGCGAGAGAGACCGTGAGAGAGACTGCGAGGGAGACAGCGAGCGAGACATCGAGGTACACAGCGAGAGAGACTGCGAGAGAGACAGTGAGAGAGACTGCGAGAGGGTCTGCGAGAGAGTCTGCAAGAGAGACTGCGAGAGAGACAGCGAGCGAGACTGCGAGAGGGACAGCGAGGGAGACAGCGAGGGATACAGCGAGGGAGACAGCGAGAGAGACAGCGAGGGATACAGCGAGAGAGACTGCGAGAGAGACTGCGAGTGAGACTGCGAGAGAGACAGCGAGAGAGACTGCGATGGAGACAGCGAGAGGGACTGCGAGAGAGACTGCGAGAGAAACAGCGAGAGAGACTACGAGGGAGATAGCGAGAGAGAATGCGAGAGAAACAGCGAGAGAGAAAGCGAGGGAGACAGCGAGAGAGACTGCGAGAGAGAATGCGAGTTAGACAGCGAGTTTGACAGCGATGGAGACAGCGAGAGAGACTGCGAGAGAGACTGCGAGAGAGACAGCGAGAGAGACTGCGAGGGAGACAGCGAGAGAGATTGCGAGAGAGACAGCGAGAGAGACTGCGAGAGAGACAGCGAGAGAGACTGCGAGGGAGACTGCGAGGGAGACTGCGAGGGAGACTGCGAGGGAGACAGCGAGGGAGACTATGAGAGACTGCGAGGGCTACAGCGAGAGAGACTGCGAGAGAGACTGCGAGGTAGACAGCGAGAGAGACAGCGAGAGAGACAGCGAGGGAGACAGCGAAGGAGACAGCGAGGGAGACAGCAAGGGAGACAGCGAGAGGGTCTGCGAGAGAGTCTGCGAGAGAGACTGCGAGAGAGACAGCGAGCGAGACTGCGAGAGGGACAGCGAGAGAGACAGCGAGGGAAACAGCGAGGGAGACTGCGAGAGAGACTGCCAGAGAGACAGCGAGGGAGACAGCGAGGGATACAGCGAGGGAGACAGCGAGAGAGACAGCGAGGGAGACAGCGAGAGAGTCTGCGAGAGAGACTGCGAGGGAGACTGTGAGGGAGACTGCGAGGGGGACAGCGAGGGGGGCAGCTCGGGGGACAGCGAGGGGGACAGCGAGGGGGACAGCGAGAGAGACTGCGTGAGACAGTGCGAGGGAGACAGCGAGCGAGACTGCGAGAGAGACAGCGAGAGAGACAGCGATGGAGACAGCGAGAGAGAGAGCGAGGGAGACAGCGAGAGAGACAGCGAGAGAGAGAGCGAGGGAGACAACGAGAGAGACAGCGAGGGAGACAGCGACAGAGTCTGCGAGAGAGACACCGAGGGGGACACCGAGGGGGACAGCGAGAGAGACTGCGAGAGAGACTGTGAGAGAGACTGCGATAGAGAGAGCGAGAGAGACTGCGAGGGAGACCCCGAGAGAGAATGCGAGAGAAACTGCGAGAGAGACAGCGAGGGAGACAGCGAGAGAGACAGCGAGAGAGAATGCGAGGTAGACAGCGAGTTCGACAGCGATGGAGACAGCGAGAGACTGCAAGGGAGATAGCGAGAGAAAATGCGAGGGAGACAGCGAGAGAGAGAGCGAGAGACACTGCGAGAGTGATGGCGAGGGAGGCAGTGAGAGAGACTGCGAGAGAGAATGCGAGAGAGTCTGCGAGAGAGTCTGCGAGAGAGATGGCGAGGGATAAAGCGAGGGAGAAAGCGAGGGAGAAAGCGAGAGAGACTGCGAGGGAGACTGCGAGAGAGACTGCGAGAGAGACTGCGACAGAGACTGCGAGAGAGACTCCGAGGGAGACAGCGAGGGAGACAGCGAGAGAGACTGCGAGAGAGACAGTGAGAGAGACTGCGAGGGAGACAGCGAGTGAGACATCGAGGGAGACAGCGAGAGAGACTGCGAGAGAGACAGTGAGAGAGATTGCGAGCGAGACAGCGAGTGAGACATCGAGGGAGACAGCGAGAGAGACTGCGAGAGAGACTGCGAGAGAGACAGCGAGAGAGACTGCGAGGGAGACAGCGAGAGAGACTGGGAGAGAGACAGCGAGAGAGACTGCGAGGGAGACCGCGAGGGGGACTGCGAGGGAGACTGCGAGGGAGACTCTGAGAGACTGCGAGGGCGACAGCGAGAGAGACTGCGAGAGAGACTGCCAGAGAGACAGCGAGGGAGACAGCGAGGGATACAGCGAGGGAGACAGCGAGAGAGACAGCGAGAGAGACAGCGAGGGAGAAAGCGTGAGAGACAGCGAGAGAGACAGCGAGTGAGTCGGCGAGAGAGTCTGCGAGAGAGACTGCGAGGGAGACTGCGAGGGAGACTGCGAGGGGGACAGCGAGGGGGACAGCGAGAGAGACTGCGTGAGAGACTGCGAGGGAGACAGCGAGGGATACAGCGAGGAGACAGCGAGAAGACAGCGAAAGAGACTGCGAGGGAGACAGCGATGGAGACTGCGAGGGAGACTGCGAGGGAGACTGCGAGGGAGACTGCGAGGGGGACAGCGAGAGAGACTGTGAGGGATTTGGCGAGGGAGACTGCGAAGGAGACAGCGAGGGAGACAGCGAGGGAGACAGCGAAGGAGACTGCGAGAGAGACTGCGAGTTTGACTGCGAGGGAGACTGCAAGGGAGACTGCGAGAGACAGCGAGGGAGACAGCGCGAGAGTCTGCGAGAGAGACACCGAGGGGGACACCGAGGGGGACAGCGAGAGAGACTGCGAGAGAGACTGCGAGTGAGACTGCGAGAGAGACAGCGAGCGAGACTGCGATGGAGACAGCGAGAGAGACTGCGAGAGTGAATGCGAGGTAGACAGCGAGTTCGACAGCGATGGAGACAGCAAGAGACTGCAAGGGAGATAGCGAGAGAAAATGCGAGGCAGACAGCGAGAGAGAGAGCGAGAGACACTGCCAGAGAGACGGCGAGGGAGGCAGCGAGAGAGACTGCGAGAGAGACTGTGAGAGAGTCTGCGAGAGAGTCTGCGAGAGAGACAGCGAGGGATAAAGCGCGGGAGAAAGCGAGAGAGACATTGAGAGAGACTGCGAGAGAGACAGTGAGAGAGACTGCGAGGGAGACAGCGGGCGAGACATCGAGGTACACAGCGAGAGAGACTGCGAGAGAGACAGTGAGAGAGACTGCGAGGGAGACAGCGAGCGAGACATCGAGGGAGACAGCGCGAGAGACTGCGAGAGAGACTGCGAGAGAAACAGCGAGAGAGGCTACGAGGGACATAGCGAGAGAGAATGCGAGATAAACTGCGAGAGAGAAAGCGAGGGAGACAGCGAGAGAGACTGCGAGAGAGAATGCGAGGTAGACAGCGAGTTTGACAGCGATGGAGACAGCGAGAGAGACTGCAAGAGAGACTGCGAGAGAGACAGCGAGAGAGACTGCGAGGGAGACAGCGAGAGAGACTGCGAGAGAGACAGCGAGAGAGACTGCGAGAGAGACAGCGAGAGAGACTGCGATGGAGACTGCGAGGGAGACTGCGAGGGAGACAGCGAGGGAGACTGTGAGAGACTGCGAGGGCTACAGCGAGAGAGACTGCGAGAGAGACTGCGAGGGAGACAGCGAGAGAGACAGCGAGGGAGACAGCGAGGGAGACAGCGAGGGAGACAGCGAGAGGGTCTGCGAGAGAGTCTGCGAGAGAGACTGCGAGAGAGACTGCGAGGGAAACTGCGAGGGGGACACCGAGGTGGACAGCGAGGGGGACAGCGAGGGGGACAGCGAGGGGGACAGCGAGAGAGACTGCGTGAGACACTGCGAGGGAGACAGCGAGGGAGACAGCGAGGAGACAGCGAGAAGACAGCGAGGGGGACAGCGAGAGAGACTGCGAGAGAGACTGCGAGTGAGACTGCGAGAGAGACAGCGAGCGAGACTGCGATGGAGACAGCGAGAGAGACTGCGAGAGTGAATGCGAGGTAGACAGCGAGTTCGACAGCGATGGAGACAGCAAGAGACTGCAAGGGAGATAGCGAGAGAAAATGCGAGGGAGACAGCGAGAGAGAGAGCGAGAGACACTGCCAGAGAGACGGCGAGGGAGGCAGCGAGAGAGACTGCGAGAGAGACTGTGAGAGAGTCTGCGAGAGAGTCTGCGAGAGAGACAGCGAGGGATAAAGCGAGGGAGAAAGCGAGAGAGACAGTGAGAGAGACTGCGAGAGAGACAGTGAGAGAGACTGCGAGGGAGACAGCGGGCGAGACATCGAGGTACACAGCGAGAGAGACTGCGAGAGAGACAGTGAGAGAGACTGCGAGGGAGACAGCGAGCGAGACATCGAGGGAGACAGCGCGAGAGACTGCGAGAGAGACTGCGAGAGAAACAGCGAGAGAGACTACGAGGGAGATAGCGAGAGAGAATGCGAGAGAAACTGCGAGAGAGAAAGCGAGGGAGACAGCGAGAGAGACTGCGAGAGAGAATGCGAGGTAGACAGCGAGTTTGACAGCGATGGAGACAGCGAGAGAGACAGCGAGAGAGACTGCGATGGAGACTGCGAGGGAGACTGCGAGGGAGACAGCGAGGGAGACTGTGAGAGACTGCGAGGGCTACAGCGAGAGAGACTGCGAGAGAGACTGCGAGGGAGACAGCGAGAGAGACAGCGAGGGAGACAGCGAGGGAGACAGCGAGGGAGACAGCGAGAGGGTCTGCGAGAGAGTCTGCGAGAGAGACTGCGAGAGAGACAGCGAGGGAGAGAGCGAGGAGACAGCGAGAAGACAGCGAGAAGACAGCGAGGGAGACTGCGAGGGAGACAGCGATGGATAAAACGAGAGAGACTGCGAGGGAGAAAGCGAGAGAGACTGCGAGGGAGAAAGCGAGAGAGAATGCGAGAGAAACTGCGAGCGAGACAGCGAGGGAGACAGCGAGAGAGACTGCGAGAGAGAATGCGAGGTAGACAGCGAGGGAAACAGCGAGGGAGACTGCGAGAGAGACTGCCAGAGAGACAGCGAGGGAGACAGCGAGGAATACAGCGACGGATACAGCGATGGAGACAGAGAGAGACAGCGAGGGAGACAGCGAGAGATTCTGCGAGAGAGACTGCGAGGGAAACTGCGAGGGGGACAGCGAGGGGGACAGCGAGGGGGACAGCGAGGGGGACAGCGAGGATATAGCGAGAAGACAGCGAGAAGACAGCGAGAAGACAGCGAGAAGACAGCGAAAGAGACTGCGAGGGAGACAGCGATGGAGAAAGCGAGAGAGACTGCGAGGGACAAAGCGAGAGAGACTGCGAGGGAGAAAGCGAGAGAGAATGCGAGAGAAACTGCGAGAGAGACAGCGAGGGAGACAGCGAGAGAGACTGCGAGAGAGAATGCGATGTAGACAGCGAGTTCGACAGCGAGGGAGACAGCGAGAAGACAGCGAGAAGACAGCGAAAGAGACTGCGAGGGAGACATCGATGGAGAAAGCGAGAGAGACTGCGAGGGAGACAGCGAGACAGAATGCGAGAGAAACTGCGAGAGAGACTGCGAGAGAGACTGAGAGGGAGACTGCGAGGGAGACAGCGAGGGTGACAGCGAGGGAGACAGCGAGGGCGACAGCGAGAGAGACAGCGAGAGAGACAGCGATGGAGACTGCGAGGGAGATTGCGAGGGAGACTGTGAGGGATACTGCGAGGGAGACAGCGAGAGAGACTGCGAGGGATTTGGCGAGGGAGACTGCGAGGGAGACAGCGAGGGAGACAGCGAGGGAGTCTGCGAGGGAGAAAGCGAGGAAGACAGCGAGGGAGACTGCGAGAGAGACTGCGAGAGAGACTGCGAGAGAGACTGCGAGGGCTACTGCGAGAGAGACTGCGAGTGAGACTGCGAGGGAGACTGCAAGGGAGACTGCAAGGGAGACTGCGAGAAACAGCGAGGGAGACAGCGAGAGAGACAGCGACGGAGACAGGGAGAGTGAATGCGAGGGAGACAGCGAGAGAGACTGCGAGGGAGACTGCGAGGGAGACTGCGAAGGAGACAGCGAGGGAGACAGCTAGGGAGACTGCGAGGGAGACTGCAAGTGAGACAGCGAGGGAGACAGCGTGGGAGACAGCGAGAGAAACTGCAAGGGAGATGGCGAGAGTGACTGCGAGAGAGACTGTGAGAGAGAATGCGAGGTAGACAGCGAGTTAGACAGCGATGGAGACAGCGAGAGAGACTGCAAGGGAGATAGAGAGAGAGACTGCGAGAGAGACTGTGAGAGAAAATGCGAGATAGACGGCGAGAGAGGCGGCGAGAGAGGCGGCGAGAGAGACTGCGGAAGTGACAGCGAGAGAGTCTGCGAGAGAGACAGCGAGGGAGAAAGCGAGAGAGACAGCGAGGGAGAATGCGAGAGAGTCTGCGAGGGAGACAGCGAGGGAGACAGCGAGAGAGACTGCGAGGGGGACAGCGAGAGAGACTGCGAGAGAGACAGTGAGAGAGACTGCGAGGGAGACAGCGAGCGAGACAGCGAGAGAGACTGCGAGAGAGTCAGCGAGAGAGACTGCGAGGGAGACAGCGAGGGAGACGGCGACAGAGACTGCGAGAGAGACTGCGAGAGAGACTGCGAGAGACTGCGAGGGTGACAGCGAGGGAGACAGCGAGGGAGACTGCGAGAGAGTCTGCGAGAGAGACTGCGAGAGAGACAGTGAGCGAGACTGCGAGAGAGACAGCGAGAGAGACAGCGAGGGAGACAGCGAGGGAGACTGCGAGAGAATGCCAGAGAGACAGCGAGGGAGACAGTGAGGGATACAGCGAGAGAGACTGCGAGGGAGACAGCGAGAGAGACAGCGAGAGAGAGAGCGAGGGAGACAACGAGAGAGACAGCGAGGGAGACAGCGAGAGAGTCTGCGAGAGAGACACCGAGGGGGAGACCGAAGGGGACAGCGAGAGAGACTGCGAGAGAGACTGCGAGAGAGACTGCGAGAGAGACAGCGAGAGAGACTGCGAGGGAGACAGCGAGAGAGAATGCGAGAGAAACTGCGAGAGAGACAGCGAGGGAGACAGCGAGAGAGACTGCGAGAGAGAATGCGAGGAAGACAGCTAGTTCGACAGCCATGGATACAGCGAGAGACTGCAAGGGAGATAGCGAGAGAAAATGCGAGGGAGACAGCGAGAGAGAGAGCGAGAGACACTGCGAGAGAGACGGCGAGGGAGGCAGCGAGAGAGACTGCGAGAGAGACTGCGAGAGAGTCTGCGAGAGAGACAGCGAGGGAAAAAGCGAGGGAGAAAGCGAAGGAGAAAGCGAGAGAGACTGCAAGAGAGACTGCGAGAGAGACTGCGAGAGAGACTGCGAGGGAGGCAGCGAGGGAGACAGCGAGAGAGACTGCGAGAGAGACAGTGAGAGAGACTGCGAGGGAGACAGCGAGCGAGACATCGAGGGAGACAGCGAGAGAGACTGCGAGAGAGACTGCGAGAGAGACAGCGAGAGAGACTACGAGGGAGACAGCGAGAGAGAATGCGAGAGAAACTGCGATAGAGACAGCGAGGGAGACAGCGAGAGAGACTGCGAGAGGGAATTCGAGGTAGACAGCGAGTTTGACAGCGATGGAGACAGCGAGAGAGACTGCGAGAGAGACTGCGAGAGAGACTGCGAGAGAGACAGCGAGAGAGACAGCGAGAGAGACTGCGAGGGAGACAGCGCGAGAGACAGCGAGAGAGACAGCGAGAGAGACTGCGAGAGAGACAGCGAGAGAGACTGCGAGGGAGACTGCGAGGGAGACTGCAAGGGAGACAGCGAGGGAGACTGTGAGAGACTGCGAGGGCTACAGCTAGAGAGACTGCGAGAGAGACTGCGAGGGAGACAGCGAGAGAGACAACGAGGGAGACTGCAAGAAAGACAGCGAGGGAGACAGCGAGGGAGACAGCGAGAGAGTCAGCGAGAGAGTCTGCGAGAGAGACTGCCAGAGAGACAGCGAGCGAGACTGCGAGAGAGAAAGCGAGAGAGAGAGCGTGGTAAACAGCGAGGGAGACTGCGACAGAGACTGCCAGAGAGACAGCAAGGGAGACAGCGAGGGATACAGCGAGGGAGACAGCGAGAGAGACAGCGAGGGAGACAGCGAGAGAGTCTGCGAGAGAGACAGCGAGGGAGACTGCGAGGGAGACGGCGAGGGTGACAGCGAGGGTGACAGCGAGGGGGACAGCGAGGTGGGCAGCGAGGGGGACAGCGAGGGGGACAGCGAGAGAGACGGCGTGAGACACTGCGAGGGAGACAGCGAGCGAGACTGCGAGAGAGACAGCGAGAGAGACAGCGAGGGAGACAGCGATGGAGACTGCGAGAGAGACTGCCAGAGAGACAGCGAGGGAGACAGTGAGGGATCCAGCGAGAGAGACTGCGAGGGAGACATCGAGAGAGACAGCGAGAGAGAGAGCGAGGGAGACAACGAGAGAGACAGCGAGGGAGACATCGAGAGAGTCTGCGAGAGAGACACCGAGGGGGACACCGAGGGGGACAGCGAGAGAGACTGCGAGAGAGACAGCGAGAGAGACCGCGAGGGAGACAGCGAGAGAGAATGCGAGAGAAACTGCGAGAGAGACAGCGAGGGGAACAGCGAGAGAGACTGCGAGAGAAAATGCGGGGTAGACAGCGAGTTCGACAGCGATGGAGACAGCGAGAGACTGCAAGGGAGATAGCGAGAGTAAATCCGAGGGAGACAGCGAGAGAGAGAGCGAGAGACACTGCGAGAGAGACGGCGAGGGAGGCAGCGAGAGAGACTGCGAGATTGACAGCGAGAGAGTCTGACAGAGAGTCTGCGAGAGAGACAGCGAGGGATAAAGCGGGGGAGAAAGCGAGGGAGAAAGCGAGATAGACTGCGAGGGAGGCTGCGAGAGAGACTGCGAGAGAGACTGCGAGAGAGAGTGCGAGAGAGAGTCCGATTGAGAGAGCGAGGGAGACAGCGAGAGAAACTGCGAGGGAGACAGCGAGAGAGACTGCGAGAGAGACAGTGAGCGAGACATCGAGGGAGACAGCGAGACAGACTGCGAGAGAGACAGTGAGAGAGACTGCGAGGGAGACAGCGAGCGAGACATCTAGGGAGACAGCGAGAGAGACTGCGAGAGAGACTGCGAGAGAGACAGCGAGAGAGTATGCGAGAGAGACAGCGAGGGATAAAGCGAGGGAGAAAGCGAGGGAGAAAGCGAGAGAGAATGCGAGGGAGACTGCGAGAGAGACTGCGAGAGAGACTGCGAGAGAGACTGCGAGAGAGACTGCGAGGGAGACAGCGAGGGAGAAAGCGAGGGAGACAGCGAGGGAGACTGTGAGAGAGACAGCGAGAGAGACAGCGAGAGAGACAGCGAGGGAAACAGCGAGGGAGACTGCGAGAGAGACTGCCAGAGAGACAGCGAGGGAGACAGCGAGGGATACAGCGAGGGACACAGCGAGGGAGACAGCGAGAGAGACAGCGAGAGAGACAGTGAGGGAGACAGCGAGAGAGTCTGCGAGAGAGTCGCGAGGGAGACTGCGAGGGGGACACCGAGGGGGACAGCGATGGGGACAGCGAGGGGGACAGCGAGAGAGACTGCGTGAGACACTGCGAGGGAGACAGCGAGGGAGACAGCGAGGAGACAGCGAGAAGACAGCGAGAAGACAGCGAAAGAGACTGCGAGGGAGACAGCGATGGAGAAAGCGAGAGAGACTGCGAGGGCGAAAGCGACCGAGACTGCGAGGGAGAAAGCGAGAGAGAATGCGAGAGAAACTGCGAGGTAGACAGCGAAATCGACAGCGAAGGAGACAGCGAGCAGACAGCGAAGGAGACTGCGAGGGAGACATCGATGGAGAAAGCGAGAGAGACAGTGAGGGAGACAGCGAGAGAGACTGCGAGAGAAAATGCGAGGTAGACAGCGAGTTCGACAGCGATGGAGACAGCGAGAGACTGCAAGGGAGATAGCGAGAGTAAATCCGAGAGAAAATGCGAGAGAGACTGCGAGAGAGACTGAGAGGGAGACTGCGAGGGAGACAGCGAGGGAGACAGCGAGTGAGACAGCGAGGGAGACATCGAGGGCGACAGCGAGAGAGACAGCGAGAGTGACAGCGAGAGAGACAGCGAGGGAGACTGCGTGGCAGACTGCCAGGGAGACTGCGAGGGAGTCTGCGAGGGAGACAGCGAGAGAGACTGCGAGGGATTTGGCGAGGGAGACTGCGAGGGAGACAGCGAGGGAGACAGCGAGGGAGATTGCGAGGGAGACAGCGAGGGAGTCTGCGAGGGAGACAGCGAGGGAGACAGCGAGGGAGACTGCGAGAGAGACTGCGAGAGAGACTGCCAGGGCTACAGCGAGAGAGACTGCGGGTGAGACTGCGAGGGAGACTGCAAGGGAGACTGCGAGAGACAGCGAGGGAGACAGCGAGAGAGACAGCGAGGGAGACAGCGAGAGAGAATGCGAGAGAAACTGCGAGAGAGACAGCGAGGGAGACAGCGAGAGAGACTGCGAGAGAAAATGCGAGGTAGACAGCGAGTTCGACAGCGATGGAGACAGCGAGAGACTGCAAGGGAGATAGCGAGAGTAAATCCGAGGGAGACAGCGAGAGAGAGAGCGAGAGACACTGCGAGAGAGACGGCGAGGGAGGCAGCGAGAGAGACTGCGAGAGAGACAGCGAGAGAGTCTGAGAGAGAATCTGCGAGAGAGACAGCGAGGGATGAAGCGGGGGAGAAAGCGAGGGAGAAAGCGAGATAGACTGCGAGGGAGGCTGCGAGAGAGACTGCGAGAGAGAGTGCGAGAGAGACTCCGATTGAGACAGCGAGGGAGACAGCGAGAGAAACTGCGAGGGAGACAGCGAGAGAGACTGCGAGAGAGACAGTGAGCGAGACAGCGAGGGAGACAGCGAGACAGACTGCGAGAGAGACAGTGAGAGAGACTGCGAGGGAGACAGCGAGCGAGACATCTCGGGAGACAGCGAGAGAGACTGCGAGAGAGACTGCGAGAGAGTCTGCGAGAGAGTATGCGAGAGAGACAGCGAGGGATAAAGCGAGGGAGAAAGCGAGGGAGAAAGCGAGAGAGAATGCGAGGGAGACTGCGAGAGAGACTGCGAGAGAGACTGCGGGAGAGACTGCGAGAGAGACTGCGAGGGAGACAGCGAGGGAGACAGCGAGGGAGACTGCGTGGGAGACTGCGAGAGAGACTGTGAGAGAGACTGCGAGAGAGACTGCGAGGAAGACAGCGAGAGAGACAGCGAGGGAGACTGCGTGGGAGACTGCCAGGGAGACTGCGAGGGTGACTGCGAGGGAGACAGCGAGAGAGACTGCGAGGGATTTGGCGAGGGAGACTGCGAGGGAGACAGCGAGGGAGACAGCGAGGGAGATTGCGAGGGAGACAGCGAGGGAGTCTGCGAGGGAGACAGCGAGGGAGACAGCGAGGGAGACTGCGAGAGAGACTGCAAGAGAGACTGCGAGAGAGACTGCCAGGGCTACAGCGAGAGAGACTGCGGGTGAGACTGCGAGGGAGACTGCAAGGGAGACTGCGAGAGACAGCGAGGGAGACAGCGAGAGAGACAGCGAGGGAGACAGCGAGAGAGAATGCGAGAGAAACTGCGAGAGAGACAGCGAGGGAGACAGCGAGAGAGACTGCGAGAGAAAATGCGAGGTAGACAGCGAGTTCGACAGCGATGGAGACAGCGAGAGACTGCAAGGGAGATAGCGAGAGTAAATCCGAGGGAGACAGCGAGAGAGAGAGCGAGAGACACTGCGAGAGAGACGGCGAGGGAGGCAGCGAGAGAGACTGCGAGAGAGACAGCGAGAGAGTCTGAGAGAGAATCTGCGAGAGAGACAGCGAGGGATGAAGCGGGGGAGAAAGCGAGGGAGAAAGCGAGATAGACTGCGAGGTAGGCTGCGAGAGAGACTGCGAGAGAGACTGCGAGAGAGCGTGCGAGAGAGACTCCGATTGAGACAGCGAGGGAGACAGCGAGAGAAACTGCGAGGGAGACAGCGAGAGAGACTGCGAGAGAGACAGTGAGCGAGACATCGAGGGAGACAGCGAGACAGACTGCGAGAGAGACAGTGAGAGAGACTGCGAGGGAGACAGCGAGCGAGACATCTCGGGAGACAGCGAGAGAGACTGCGAGAGAGACTGCGAGAGAGTCTGCGAGAGAGTATGCGAGAGAGACAGCGAGGGATAAAGCGAGGGAGAAAGCGAGGGAGAAAGCGAGAGAGAATGCGAGGGAGACTGCGAGAGAGACTGCGAGAGAGACTGCGAGAGAGACTGCGAGAGAGACTGCGAGGGAGACAGCGAGAGAGACTGCGAGAGAGACAAGGAGAGAGACTGCGAGGGAGACAGCGAGCGAGACATCGAGGTAGACAGCGAGAGAGACTGCGAGAGAGACAGTGAGAGAGACTGCGAGGGAGACAGCGAGCGAGACATCGAGGGAGACAGCGAGAGAGACTGCGAGAGAGACAGCGAGAGAGACAGCGAGAGAGACTGCGAGGGAGACAGCGAGAGAGACTGCGAGAGAGACAGCGAGAGAGACTGCGAGGGAGACTGCGAGGGAGACTGTGAGGGAGACAGCGAGGGAGAAAGCGAGGGAGACAGCGAGGGAGACTGTGAGAGAGACAGCGAGAGAGACATCGAGAGAGACAGCGAGGGAAACAGCGAGGGAGACTGCGAGAGAGACTGCCAGAGAGACAGCGAGGGAGACAGCGAGGGATACAGCGCGGGATACAGCGAGGGAGACAGCGAGAGAGACAGCGAGAGAGACAGTGAAGGAGACAGCGAGAGAGACAGCGAGGGAGACTGCGTGGGAGACTGCCAGGGAGACTGCGAGGGAGACTGCGAGGGAGACAGCGAGAGAGACTGCGAGGGATTTGGCGAGGGAGACTGCGAGGGAGACAGCGAGGGAGACAGCGAGGGAGATTGCGAGGGAGACAGCGAGGGAGTCTGCGAGGGAGACAGCGAGGGAGACAGCGAGGGAGACTGCGAGAGAGACTGCGAGAGAGACTGCGAGAGAGACTGCCAGGGCTACAGCGAGAGAGACTGCGGGTGAGACTGCGAGGGAGACTGCAAGGGAGACTGCGAGAGACAGCGAGGGAGACAGCGAGAGAGACAGCGAGGGAGACAGGTTGAGTGAATGCGAGGGAGACAGCGAGAGAGACAGTGAGGGAGACAGCGAGAGAGTCTGCGAGAGAGTCGCGAGGGAGACTGCGAGGGGGACACCGAGGGGGACAGCGATGGGGACAGCGAGGGGGACAGCGAGAGAGACTGCGTGAGACACTGCGAGGGAGACAGCGAGGGAGACAGCGAGGAGACAGCGAGAAGACAGCGAGAAGACAGCGAAAGAGACTGCGAGGGAGACAGCGATGGAGAAAGCGAGAGAGACTGCGAGGGCGAAAGCGACCGAGACTGCGAGGGAGAAAGCGAGAGAGAATGCGAGAGAAACTGCGAGGTAGACAGCGAAATCGACATCGAATGAGACAGCGAGCAGACAGCGAAAGAGACTGCGAGGGAGACATCGATGGAGAAAGCGAGAGAGACAGCGAGGGAGACAGCGAGAGAGACTGCGAGAGAAAATGCGAGGTAGACAGCGAGTTCGACAGCGATGGAGACAGCGAGAGACTGCAAGGGAGATAGCGAGAGTAAATCCGAGAGAAACTGCGAGAGAGACTGCGAGAGAGACTGAGAGGGAGACTGCGAGGGAGACAGCGAGGGAGACAGCGAGTGAGACAGCGAGGGAGACATCGAGGGCGACAGCGAGAGAGACAGCGAGAGTGACAGCGAGAGAGACAGCGAGGGAGACTGCGTGGGAGACTGCCAGGGAGACTGCGAGGGAGACTGCGAGGGAGACAGCGAGAGAGACTGCGAGGGATTTGGCAAGGGAGACTGCGAGGGAGACAGCGAGGGAGACTGCGAGGGAGATTGCGAGGGAGACAGCGAGGGAGTCTGCGAGGGAGACAGCGAGGGAGACAGCGAGGGAGACTGCGAGAGAGACTGCGAGAGAGACTGCGAGAGAGACTGCCAGGGCTACAGCGAGAGAGACTGCGGGTGAGACTGCGAGGGAGACTGCAAGGGAGACTGCGAGAGACAGCGAGGGAGACAGCGAGAGAGACAGCGAGGGAGACAGGTTGAGTGAATGCGAGGGAGACAGCGAGAGAGACAGCGAGAGAGACTGCGAGGGAGACTGCGAGAGAGACAGCGAGGGAGACAGGGAGGGAGACTGCGAGAGACTGCGAGAGAAAATGCGAGGGAGACAGCGGGAGAGACAGCGAGAGAGACTGTGAGAGAGAATGCGAGGTAGACAGCGAGTTAGACAGCGATGGAGATAGCGAGAGAGACTGCAAGGGAGATAGAGAGAGAGACTGCGAGAGAGACTGCGAGAGAAAATGCGAGGGAGACTGCGAGAGAGAAAGCGAGAGAGACTGCGAGGGAGACCGAGAGAGAGACTTGCGAGGGAGACAGCGAGAGAGACTGCGAGAGAGTCAGCGAGAGAGACAACGAGGGAGACAGCGAGGGAGACAGCGAGAGAGACTGCGAGGGAGACAGCGAGGGAGACTGCGATGGAGACTGCGAGGGAGACAGCGAGCGAGACTGCGAGAGAGACTGCGATAGAGACTGCGAGGGAGACTGCGAGTGAGACAGCGATAGAGACTGCGAGGGCTACAGCGAGAGAGACTGTGAGAGAGACTGCGAGGGACACTTCGAGGGAGACTGCGAGGGAGACTGCGAGGGACAGCGAGGGAGACAGCCAGAGAGACAGCGAGGGAGACAGAGAGTGAATGCGAGGGAGACAGCGAGAGAGACAGCGAGGGAGACAGTGAGGGAGACAGCGAGGGAGACAGCGAGGGCGACAGCGAGAGAGACAGCGAGAGAGACTGCGAGAGAGACTGCGAGTGAGACTGCGAGGGAGACTGCGAGGGAGACAGCGAGGTAGACAGCGAGGGAGACAGCGAGTGAGGCAGCGAGAGAGAAAGCGAGAGAGACAGCCAGAGAGACAGCGAGAGAGAGAGCGAGAGAGACTTCCTGAGAGCCTGCGAGCGAGACAGCAAGGGAGACTGCGAGGGCGACAGCTCGATATTCTGTGAGAGAGACTGCGAGAGAGACTGCGAGAGAGATATCGAGGGAGACTGCGATGGAGACTGCGAGGGAGACTGCGACGGAGACTGCGACGGAGACTGCGAGGGAAACAGCGAAGGAGACAGCGAGGGGGACAGCGAGAGAGACAGCAAGAGAGACTGCGTGAGACACTGGGAGGGAGACATCGAGTGAGACTGCGAGTGAGACTGCGAGTGAGACAGCGAGATAGACAGCGAGAGAGACGGCGAGGGAGACGGCGAGGGAGACGGCGAGAGAGACTGCGAGAGAGACTGCGAGAGAGACGGCGAGAGAGACGGCGAGAGAGACTGCGAGAGAGACTGCGAGAGAGACTGTGAGAGAGAATGCGAGGTAGACAGCGAGTTTGACAGCGATGGAGACTGCGAGGAAGACAGCGAGGGAGACAGCGAGGGGGACAGCGAGAGAGACTGCGAGTGAGACTGCGAGTGAGAATGCGAGAGAGACAGCGAGAGAGACAGCGAGAAAGACTGCGGGAAAGACTGCGAGAGCGACTGCGAGAGCGACTGCGAGAGACTGCGAGGGTGACAGCGAGGGAGACAGCGAGGGAGACAGCGAGAGAGACGGCGAGAGAGACGGCGAGAGAGACTGCGAGAGAGACTGCGAGAGAGACTGCGAGAGACTGCGAGGGTGACAGCGAGGGAGACAGCGAGGGAGACTGCGAGAGAGTCTGCGAGAGAGACTGTGAGTGAGACAGCGAGGGAGACAGTGAGGGATACAGCGAGAGATACTGCGAGGGAGACAGCGAGAGAGACAGCGAGAGAGAGAGCGGGGGAGACAAAGAGAGAGACAGCGAGGGAGACAGTGCGAGAGTCTGCGAGAGAGACACCGAGGGGGACACCGAGGGGGACAGCGAGAGAGACTGCGAGAGAGACTGCGAGTGAGACTGCGAGAGAGACAGCGAGAGAGACTGCGATGGAGACAGCGAGAGAGACTGCGAGAGTGAATGCGAGGTAGACAGCGAGTTCGACAGCGATGGAGACAGCGGGAGACTGCAAGGGAGATAGCGAGAGAAAATGCGAGGGAGACAGCGAGAGAGAGAGCGAGAGAGACTGCCAGAGAGACGGCGAGGGAGGCAGCGAGAGAGACTGCGAGAGAGACTGTGAGAGAGTCTGCGACAGAGTCTGCGAGAGAGACAGCGAGGGATAAAGCGAGGGATAAAGCGAGGGAGAAAGCGAGAGAGACTGCGAGGGAGACTGCGAGAGAGACTGCGAGAGAGACTGCGAGGGAGACAGCGAGGGAGACAGCGAGAGAGACTGCGAGAGAGACAGCGAGAGAGACTGCGAGAGAGACAGTGAGAGAGACTGCGAGGGAGACAGCGAGAGAGACTGCGAGAGTGAATGCGAGGTAGACAGCGAGTTCGACAGCGATGGAGACAGCGGGAGACTGCAAGGGAGATAGCGAGAGAAAATGCGAGGGAGACAGCGAGAGAGAGAGCGAGAGACACTGCCAGAGAGACGGCGAGGGAGGCAGCGAGAGAGACTGCGAGAGAGACTGTGAGAGAGTCTGCGAGAGAGTCTGCGAGAGAGACAGCGAGGGATAAAGCGAGGGAGAAAGCGAGGGAGAAAGCGAGAGAGACTGCGAGGGAGACTGCGAGAGAGACTGCGAGAGAGACTGCGAGGGAGACAGCGAGGGAGACAGCGAGAGAGACTGCGAGGGAGACAGCGAGAGAGACTGCGAGAGAGACAGTGAGAGAGACTGCGAGGGAGACAGCGAGCGAGACATCGTGGTACACAGCGAGAGAGACTGCGAGAGAGACAGTGAGAGAGACTGCGAGGGAGACAGCGAGCGAGACATCGAGGGAGATAGCGAGACAAACTGCAAAGGAGACAGCGAGAGAGACTGCAAGAGAGACAGTGAGAGAGACTGCGAGGGAGACAGCGAGCGAGACATCGAGGTACATAGTGAGAGAGACTGCGAGAGAGACAGTGAGAGAGACTGCGAGGGAGACAGCGAGCGAGACATCGAGGGAGACAGCGAGAGAGACTGCGAGAGAGACTGCGAGAGAAACAGCGAGAGAGACTACGAGGGAGATAGCGAGAGAGAATGCGAGAGAAACTGCGAGAGAGAAAGCGAGGGAGACAGCGAGAGAGACTGCGAGAGAGAATGCGAGGTAGACAGCGAGTTTGACAGCGATGGAGGCAGCGAGAGAGACTGCGAGAGAGACTGCGAGAGAGACAGCGAGAGAGACTGCGAGGGAGACAGCGAGAGAGATTGCGAGAGAGACAGCGAGAGAGACTGCGAGAGAGACAGAGAGAGAGACTGCGAGGGAGACTGCGAGGGAGACTGCGAGGGAGACAGCGAGGGAGACTGTGAGAGACTGTGAGGGCTACAGCGAGAGAGACTGCGAGAGAGACTGCGAGGGAGACAGCGAGAGAGACAGCGAGGGAGATAGAGAGAGAGACTGCGAGAGAGACTGCGAGAGAAAATGCGAGGGAGACGGCGAGAGAGAAAGCGAGAGAGACTGCGAGGGAGACAGAGAGAGAGACTTGCGAGGGAGACAGCGAGAGAGACTGCGAGAGAGTCAGCGAGAGAGACAACGAGGGAGACAGCGAGGGAGACAGCGAGAGAGACTGCGAGGGAGACAGCGAGAGAGACTGCGATGGAGACTGCGAGGGAGACAGCGAGCGAGACTGCGAGAGAGACTGCGATAGAGACTGCGAGGGAGACTGCGAGGGAGACAGCGATAGAGACTGCGAGGGCTACAGCGAGAGAGACTGAGAGAGACTGCGAGGGACACTTCGAGGGAGACTGCGAGGGAGACTGCGAGAGACAGCGAGGGAGACAGCCAGAGAGACAGCGAGGGAGACGGAGAGTGAATGCGAGGGAGACAGCGAGAGAGACTGCGAGAAACTGCGAGGGAGACTGCGAGGGAGACAGCGAGGGAGACAGTGAGGGAGACAGCGAGGGAGACAGCGAGGGCGACAGCGAGAGAGACAGCGAGAGAGACTGCGAGAGAGACTGCGAGGGAGACTGCGAGGGAGACAGCGAGGGAGACAGCGAGGGAGACAGCGAGTGAGGCAGCGAGAGAGAAAGCGAGAGAGACAGCCAGAGAGACAGCGAGAGAGAGAGCGAGAGAGACTTCCTGAGAGCCTGGAGCGAGACAGCAAGGGAGACTGCGAGGGAGACAGCTAGATATTCTGTGAGAGAGACTGCGAGAGAGACTGCGAGAGAGATATCGAGGGAGACTGCGAGGGAGACTGCGATGGAGACTGCGACGGAGACTGCGACGGAGACTGCGAGGGAAACAGCGAAGGAGACAGCGAGGGGGACAGCGAGAGAGACTGCGAGAGAGACGGCGAGAGAGACGGCGAGAGAGACTGCGAGAGAGACTGCGAGAGAGACTGCGAGAGACTGCGAGGGTGACAGTGAGGGAGACAGCGAGGGAGACTGTGAGAGAGTCTGCGAGAGAGACTGTGAGTGAGACAGCGAGGGAGACAGTGAGGGATACAGCGAGAGATACTGCGAGGGAGACAGCGAGAGAGACAGCGAGAGAGAGAGCGGGGGAGACAAAGAGAGAGACAGCGAGGGAGACAGCGCGAGAGTCTGCGAGAGAGACACCGAGGGGGCACCGAGGGGGACAGCGAGAGAGACTGCGAGAGAGACTGCGAGTGAGACTGCGAGAGAGACAGCGAGAGAGACTGCGATGGAGACAGCGAGAGAGACTGCGAGAGTGAATGCGAGGTAGACAGCGAGTTCGACAGCGATGGAGACAGCGGGAGACTGCAAGAGAGATAGCGAGAGAAAATGCGAGGGAGACAGCGAGAGAGAGAGCGAGAGACACTGCCAGAGAGACGGCGAGGGAGGCAGCGAGAGAGACTGCGAGAGAGACTGTGAGAGAGTCTGCGACAGAGTCTGCGAGAGAGACAGCGAGGGATAAAGCGAGGGAGAAAGCGAGGGAGAAAGCGAGAGAGACTGCGAGGGAGACTGCGAGAGAGACTGCGAGAGAGACTGCGAGGGAGACAGCGAGGGAGACAGCTAGATATTCTGTGAGAGAGACTGCGAGAGAGACTGCGAGAGAGATATCGAGGGAGACTGCGAGGGAGACTGCGACGGAGACTGCAACGGAGACTGCGAGGGAAACAGCGAAGGAGACAGCGAGGGGGACAGCGAGAGAGACAGCAAGAGAGACTGCGTGAGACACTGGGAGGGAGACATCGAGTGAGACTGCGAGTGAGACTGCGAGTGAGACAGCGAGATAGACAGCGAGAGAGACGGCGAGGGAGACGGCGAGGGAGACGGCGAGAGAGACTGCGAGAGAGACTGCGAGAGAGACGGCGAGAGAGACGGCGAGAGAGACTGCGAGAGAGACTGCGAGAGAGACTGTGAGAGAGAATGCGAGGTAGACAGCGAGTTTGACAGCGATGGAGACTGCGAGGAAGACAGCGAGGGAGACAGCGAGGGGGACAGCGAGAGAGACTGCGAGTGAGACTGCGAGTGAGAATGCGAGAGAGACAGCGAGAGAGACAGCGAGAAAGACTGCGGGAAAGACTGCGAGAGCGACTGCGAGAGCGACTGCGAGAGACTGCGAGGGTGACAGCGAGGGAGACAGCGAGGGAGACAGCGAGAGAGACTGCGAGAGAGACGGCGAGAGAGACTGCGAGAGAGACTGCGAGAGAGACTGCGAGAGACTGCGAGGGTGACAGCGAGGGAGACAGCGAGGGAGACTGCGAGAGAGTCTGCGAGAGAGACTGTGAGTGAGACAGCGAGGGAGACAGTGAGGGATACAGCGAGAGATACTGCGAGGGAGACAGCGAGAGAGACAGCGAGAGAGAGAACGGGGGAGACAAAGAGAGAGACAGCGAGGGAGACAGCGCGAGAGTCTGCGAGAGAGACACCGAGGGGGACACCGAGGGGGACAGCGAGAGAGACTGCGAGAGAGACTGCGAGTGAGACTGCGAGAGAGACAGCGAGAGAGACTGCGATGGAGACAGCGAGAGAGACTGCGAGAGTGAATGCGAGGTAGACAGCGAGTTCGACAGCGATGGAGACAGCGGGAGACTGCAAGGGAGATAGCGAGAGAAAATGCGAGGGAGACAGCGAGAGAGAGAGCGAGAGACACTGCCAGAGAGACGGCGAGGGAGGCAGCGAGAGAGACTGCGAGAGAGACTGTGAGAGAGTCTGCGAGAGAGTCTGCGAGAGAGACAGCGAGGGATAAAGCGAGGGAGAAAGCGAGGGAGAAAGCGAGAGAGACTGCGAGGGAGACTGCGAGAGAGACTGCGAGAGAGACTGCGAGGGAGACAGCGAGGGAGACAGCTAGATATTCTGTGAGAGAGACTGCGAGAGAGACTGCGAGAGAGATATCGAGGGAGACTGCGAGGGAGACTGCGAGGGAGACTGCGACGGAGACTGCGATGGAGACTGCGAGGGAAACAGCGAAGGAGACAGCGAGGGGGACAGCGAGAGAGACAGCAAGAGAGACTGCGTGAGACACTGGGAGGGAGTCATCGAGTGAGACTGCGAGTGAGACTGCGTGTGAGACAGCGAGATAGACAGCGAGAGAGACGGCGAGGGAGACGGCGAGGAAGACGGCGAGAGAGACTGCGAGAGAGACTGCGAGAGAGACGGCGAAAGAGACGGCGAGAGAGACTGCGAGAGAGACTGCGAGAGAGACTGTGAGAGAGAATGCGAGGTAGACAGCGAGTTTGACAGCGATGGAGACTGCGAGGAAGACAGCGAGGGAGACAGCGAGGGGGACAGCGAGAGAGACTGCGAGTGAGACTGCGAGTGAGAATGCGAGAGAGACAGCGAGAGAGACAGCGAGAAAGACTGCGGGAAAGACTGCGAGAGCGACTGCGAGAGCGACTGCGAGAGACTGCGAGGGTGACAGCGAGGGAGACAGCGAGGGAGACAGCGAGAGAGACTGCGAGAGAGACGGCGAGAGAGACTGCGAGAGAAACTGCGAGAGAGACTGCGAGAGACTGCGAGGGTGACAGCGAGGGAGACAGCGAGGGAGACTGCGAGAGAGTCTGCGAGAGAGACTGTGAGTGAGACAGCGAGGGAGACAATGAGGGATACAGCGAGAGATACTGCGAGGGAGACAGCGAGAGAGACAGCGAGAGAGAGAGCGGGGGAGACAAAGAGAGAGACAGCGAGGGAGACAGCGCGAGAGTCTGCGAGAGAGACACCGAGGGGGACACCGAGGGGGACAGCGAGAGAGACTGCGAGAGAGACTGCGAGTGAGACTGCGAGAGAGACAGCGAGAGAGACTGCGATGGAGACAGCGAGAGAGACTGCGAGAGTGAATGCGAGGTAGACAGCGAGTTCGACAGCGATGGAGACAGTGGGAGACTGCAAGGGAGATAGCGAGAGAAAATGCGAGGGAGACAGCGAGAGAGAGAGCGAGAGACACTGCCAGAGAGACGGCGAGGGAGGCAGCGAGAGAGACTGCGAGAGAGACTGTGAGAGAGTCTGCGAGAGAGTCTGCGAGAGAGACAGCGAGGGATAAAGCGAGGGAGAAAGCGAGGGAGAAAGCGAGAGAGACTGCGAGGGAGACTGCGAGAGAGACTGCGAGAGAGACTGCGAGGGAGACAGCGAGGGAGACAGCGAGAGAGACTGCGAGGGAGACAGCGAGAGAGACTGCGAGAGAGACAGTGAGAGAGACTGCGAGGGAGACAGCGAGCGAGACATCGTGGTACACAGCGAGAGAGACTGCGAGAGAGACAGTGAGAGAGACTGCGAGAGAGACAGCGAGCGAGACATCGAGGGAGATAGCGAGAGAGACTGCGAAGGAGACAGCGAGAGAGACTGCGAGAGAGACAGTGAGAGAGACTGCGAGGGAGACAGCGAGCGAGACATCGAGGTACACAGCGAGAGAGACTGCGAGAGAGACAGTGAGAGAGACTGCGAGGGAGACAGCGAGCGAGACATCGAGGGAGACAGCGAGAGAAACTGCGAGAGAGACTGCGAGAGAAACAGCGAGAGAGACTACGAGGGAGATAGCGAGAGAGAATGCGAGAGAAACTGCGAGAGAGAAAGCGAGGGAGACAGAGAGTTTGACAGCGATGGAGGCAGCGAGAGAGACTGCGAGAGAGACTGCGAGAGAGACAGCGAGAGAGACTGCGAGGGAGACAGCGAGAGAGATTGCGAGAGAGACAGCGAGAGAGACTGTGAGAGAGACAGCGAGAGAGACTGCGAGGGAGACAGCGAGGGAGACTGCGAGGGAGACAGCGAGGGAGACTGTGAGAGACTGTGAGGGCTACAGCGAGAGAGACTGCGAAAGAGACTGCGAGGGAGACAGCGAGAGAGACAGCGAGGGAGACAGCGAGGGAGACAGCGAGGGAGACAGCGAGGGAGACAGCGAGAGGGTCTGTGAAAGAGTCTGCGAGAGAGACTGCGAGAGAGACAGCGAGCGAGACTGCGAGAGGGACAGCGAGAGAGACAGCGAGGGAAACAGCGAGGGAGACTGCGAGAGAGACTGCCAGAGAGACAGCGAGGGAGACAGCGAGGGATACAGCGAGGGAGACAGCGAGAGAGTCTGCGAGAGAGACTGCGAGGGAGACTGTGAGGGAGACTGCGAGGGGGACAGCGAGGGGGACAGCTAGGGGGACAGCGAGGGGGACAGCGAGGGGGACAGCGAGAGAGACTGCGTGAAACACTGCGAGGGGGACAGCGAGCGAGACTGCGAGAGAGACAGCGAGAGAGACAGCGATGGAGACAGCGAGAGAGAGAGCGAGGGAGACAGCGAGAGAGGCAGCGGGAGACTGCAAGAGAGATAGCGAGAGAAAATGCGAGGGAGACAGCGAGAGAGAGAGCGAGAGACACAGCCAGAGAGACGGCGAGGGAGGCAGCGAGAGAGACTGCGAGAGAGACTGTGAGAGAGTCTGCGAGAGAGTCTGCGAGAGAGACAGCGAGGGATAAAGCGAGGGAGAAAGCGAGGGAGAAAGCGAGAGAGACTGCGAGGGAGACTGCGAGAGAGACTGCGAGAGAGACTGCGAGGGAGACAGCGAGGGAGACAGCTAGATCTTCTGTGAGAGAGACTGCGAGAGAGACTGCGAGAGAGATATCGAGGGAGACTGCGAGGGAGACTGCGAGGGAGACTGCGACGGAGACTGCGACGGAGACTGCGAGGGAAACAGCAAAGGAGACAGCGAGGGGGACAGCGAGAGAGACAGCAAGAGAGACTGCGTGAGACACTGGGAGGGAGACATCGAGTGAGACTGCGAGTGAGACTGCGAGTGAGACAGCGAGATAGACAGCGAGAGAGACGGCGAGGGAGACGGCGAGGGAGACGGCGAGAGAGTCTGCGAGAGAGAATGCGAGAGAGACGGCGAGAGAGACGGCGAGAGAGACTGCGAGAGAGACTGCGAGAGAGACTGTGAGAGAGAATGCGAGGTAGACAGCGAGTTTGACAGCGATGGAGACTGCGAGGAAGACAGCGAGGGAGACAGCGAGGGGGACAGCGAGAGAGACTGCGAGTGAGACTGCGAGTGAGAATGCGAGAGAGACAGCGAGAGAGACAGCGAGAAAGACTGCGGGAAAGACTGCGAGAGCGACTGCGAGAGCGACTGCGAGAGACTGCGAGGGTGACAGCGAGGGAGACAGCGAGGGAGACAGCGAGAGAGACTGCGAGAGAGACGGCGAGAGAGACTGCGAGAGAGACTGCGAGAGAGACTGCGAGAGACTGCGAGGGTGACAGCGAGGGAGACAGCGAGGGAGACTGCGAGAGAGTCTGCGAGAGAGACTGTGAGTGAGACAGCGAGGGAGACAGTGAGGGATACAGCGAGAGATACTGCGAGGGAGACAGCGAGAGAGACAGCGAGAGAGAGAGCGGGGGAGACAAAGAGAGAGACAGCGAGGGAGACAGCGCGAGAGTCTGCGAGAGAGACACCGAGGGGGACACCGAGGGGGACAGCGAGAGAGACTGCGAGAGAGACTGCGAGTGAGACTGCGAGAGAGACAGCGAGAGAGACTGCGATGGAGACAGCGAGAGAGACTGCGAGAGTGAATGCGAGGTAGACAGCGAGTTCGACAGCGATGGAGACAGCGGGAGACTGCAAGGGAGATAGCGAGAGAAAATGCGAGGGAGACAGCGAGAGAGAGAGCGAGAGACACTGCCAGAGAGACGGCGAGGGAGGCAGCGAGAGAGACTGCGAGAGAGACTGTGAGAGAGTCTGCGAGAGAGTCTGCGAGAGAGACAGCGAGGGATAAAGCGAGGGAGAAAGCGAGGGAGAAAGCGAGAGAGACTGCGAGGGAGACTGCGAGAGAGACTGCGAGAGAGACTGCGAGGGAGACAGCGAGGGAGACAGCTAGATATTCTGTGAGAGAGACTGCGAGAGAGATATCGAGGGAGACTGCGAGGGAGACTGCGAGGGAGACTGCGACGGAGACTGCGATGGAGACTGCGAGGGAAACAGCGAAGGAGACAGCGAGGGGGACAGCGAGAGAGACAGCAAGAGAGACTGCGTGAGACACTGGGAGGGAGACATCGAGTGAGACTGCGAGTGAGACTGCGAGTGAGACAGCGAGATAGACAGCGAGAGAGACGGCGAGGGAGACGGCGAGGAAGACGGCGAGAGAGACTGCGAGAGAGACTGCGAGAGAGACGGCGAGAGAGACGGCGAGAGAGACTGCGAGAGAGACTGCGAGAGAGACTGTGAGAGAGAATGCGAGGTAGACAGCGAGTTTGACAGCG
This sequence comes from Heterodontus francisci, assembly GCF_036365525.1. Classification (NCBI taxonomy): domain Eukaryota; kingdom Metazoa; phylum Chordata; class Chondrichthyes; order Heterodontiformes; family Heterodontidae; genus Heterodontus; species Heterodontus francisci. The sequence continues at coordinate 48,237,260 of NC_090398.1, forward strand.
ATGGAGACTGCGAGGAAGACAGCGAGGGAGACGGCGAGAGAGACTGCGAGAGAGACTGCGAGAGAGACTGTGAGAGAGAATGCGAGGTAGACAGCGAGTTTGACAGCGATGGAGACTGCGAGGAAGACAGCGAGGGAGACAGCGAGGGGGACAGCGAGAGAGACTGCGAGTGAGACTGCGAGTGAGAATGCGAGAGAGACAGCGAGAGAGACAGCGAGAAAGACTGCGGGAAAGACTGCGAGAGCGACTGCGAGAGCGACTGCGAGAGACTGCGAGGGTGACAGCGAGGGAGACAGCGAGGGAGACAGCGAGAGAGACTGCGAGAGAGACGGCGAGAGAGACTGCGAGAGAGACTGCGAGAGAGACTGCGAGAGACTGCGAGGGTGACAGCGAGGGAGACAGCGAGGGAGACTGCGAGAGAGTCTGCGAGAGAGACTGTGAGTGAGACAGCGAGGGAGACAGTGAGGGATACAGCGAGAGATACTGCGAGGGAGACAGCGAGAGAGACAGCGAGAGAGAGAGCGGGGGAGACAAAGAGAGAGACAGCGAGGGAGACAGCGCGAGAGTCTGCGAGAGAGACACCGAGGGGGACACCGAGGGGGACAGCGAGAGAGACTGCGAGAGAGACTGCGAGTGAGACTGCGAGAGAGACAGCGAGAGAGACTGCGATGGAGACAGCGAGAGAGACTGCGAGAGTGAATGCGAGGTAGACAGCGAGTTCGACAGCGATGGAGACAGCGGGAGACTGCAAGGGAGATAGCGAGAGAAAATGCGAGGGAGACAGCGAGAGAGAGAGCGAGAGACACTGCCAGAGAGACGGCGAGGGAGGCAGCGAGAGAGACTGCGAGAGAGACTGTGAGAGAGTCTGCGAGAGAGTCTGCGAGAGAGACAGCGAGGGATAAAGCGAGGGAGAAAGCGAGGGAGAAAGCGAGAGAGACTGCGAGGGAGACTGCGAGAGAGACTGCGAGAGAGACTGCGAGGGAGACAGCGAGGGAGACAGCTAGATATTCTGTGAGAGAGACTGCGAGAGAGATATCGAGGGAGACTGCGAGGGAGACTGCGAGGGAGACTGCGACGGAGACTGCGATGGAGACTGCGAGGGAAACAGCGAAGGAGACAGCGAGGGGGACAGCGAGAGAGACAGCAAGAGAGACTGCGTGAGACACTGGGAGGGAGACATCGAGTGAGACTGCGAGTGAGACTGCGAGTGAGACAGCGAGATAGACAGCGAGAGAGACGGCGAGGGAGACGGCGAGGAAGACGGCGAGAGAGACTGCGAGAGAGACTGCGAGAGAGACGGCGAGAGAGACGGCGAGAGAGACTGCGAGAGAGACTGCGAGAGAGACTGTGAGAGAGAATGCGAGGTAGACAGCGAGTTTGACAGCGATGGAGACTGCGAGGAAGACAGCGAGGGAGACAGCGAGGGGGACAGCGAGAGAGACTGCGAGTGAGACTGCGAGTGAGAATGCGAGAGAGACAGCGAGAGAGACAGCGAGAAAGACTGCGGGAAAGACTGCGAGAGCGACTGCGAGAGCGACTGCGAGAGACTGCGAGGGTGACAGCGAGGGAGACAGCGAGGGAGACAGCGAGAGAGACTGCGAGAGAGACGGCGAGAGAGACTGCGAGAGAGACTGCGAGAGAGACTGCGAGAGACTGCGAGGGTGACAGCGAGGGAGACAGCGAGGGAGACTGCGAGAGAGTCTGCGAGAGAGACTGTGAGTGAGACAGCGAGGGAGACAGTGAGGGATACAGCGAGAGATACTGCGAGGGAGACAGCGAGAGAGACAGCGAGAGAGAGAGCGGGGGAGACAAAGAGAGAGACAGCGAGGGAGACAGCGCGAGAGTCTGCGAGAGAGACACCGAGGGGGACACCGAGGGGGACAGCGAGAGAGACTGCGAGAGAGACTGCGAGTGAGACTGCGAGAGAGACAGCGAGAGAGACTGCGATGGAGACAGCGAGAGAGACTGCGAGAGTGAATGTGAGGTAGACAGCGAGTTCGACAGCGATGGAGACAGCGGGAGACTGCAAGGGAGATAGCGAGAGAAAATGCGAGGGAGACAGCGAGAGAGAGAGCGAGAGACACTGCCAGAGAGACGGCGAGGGAGGCAGCGAGAGAGACTGCGAGAGAGACTGTGAGAGAGTCTGCGAGAGAGTCTGCGAGAGAGACAGCGAGGGATAAAGCGAGGGAGAAAGCGAGGGAGAAAGCGAGAGAGACTGCGAGGGAGACTGCGAGAGAGACTGCGAGAGAGACTGCGAGGGAGACAGCGAGGGAGACAGCGAGAGAGACTGCGAGGGAGACAGCGAGAGAGACTGCGAGAGAGACAGTGAGAGAGACTGCGAGGGAGACAGCGAGCGAGACATCGTGGTACACAGCGAGAGAGACTGCGAGAGAGACAGTGAGAGAGACTGCGAGGGAGACAGCGAGCGAGACATCGAGGGAGACAGCGAGAGAGACTGCGAGAGAGACTGCGAGAGAAACAGCGAGAGAGACTACGAGGGAGATAGCGAGAGAGAATGCGAGAGAAACTGCGAGAGAGAAAGCGAGGGAGACAGCGAGAGAGACTGCGAGAGAGAATGCGAGGTAGACAGAGAGTTTGACAGCGATGGAGGCAGCGAGAGAGACTGCGAGAGAGACTGCGAGAGAGACAGCGAGAGAGACTGCGAGGGAGACAGCGAGAGAGATTGCGAGAGAGACAGCGAGAGAGACTGCGAGAGAGACAGCGAGAGAGACTGCGAGGGAGACTGCGAGGGAGACTGCGAGGGAGACAGCGAGGGAGACTGTGAGAGACTGTGAGGGCTACAGCGAGAGAGACTGCGAGAGAGACTGCGAGGGAGACAGCGAGAGAGACAGCGAGGGAGACAGCGAGGGAGACAGCGAGGGAGACAGCGAGGGAGACAGCGAGAGGGTCTGCGAAAGAGTCTGCGAGAGAGACTGCGAGAGAGACAGCGAGCGAGACTGCGAGAGGGACAGCGAGAGAGACAGCGAGGGAAACAGCGAGGGAGACTGCGAGAGAGACTGCCAGAGAGACAGCGAGGGAGACAGCGAGGGATACAGCGAGGGAGACAGCGAGAGAGACAGCGAGGGAGACAGCGAGAGAGTCTGCGAGAGAGACTGCGAGGGAGACTGTGAGGGAGACTGCGAGGGGGACAGCGAGGGGGACAGCTAGGGGGACAGCGAGGGGGACAGCGAGGGGGACAGCGAGAGAGACTGCGTGAAACACTGCGAGGGGGACAGCGAGCGAGACTGCGAGAGAGACAGCGAGAGAGACAGCGATGGAGACAGCGAGAGAGAGAGCGAGGGAGACAGCAAGAGAGACAGCGAGAGAGAGAGCGAGGGAGACAACGAGAGAGACAGCGAGGGAGACAGCGAGAGAGTCTGCGAGAGAGACACCGAGGGGGACACCGAGGGGGACAGCGAGAGAGACTGCGAGAGAGACTGTGAGAGAGACTGCGAGACAGAGAGCGAGAGAGACTGCGAGGGAGACCCCGAGAGAGAATGCGAGAGAAACTGCGAGCGAGACATCGAGGGAGACAGCGAGAGAGACTGCGAGAGAGACTGCGAGAGAAACAGCGAGAGAGACTACGAGGGAGATAGCGAGAGAGAATGCGAGAGAAACTGCGAGAGAGAAAGCGAGGGAGACAGCGAGAGAGACTGCGAGAGAGAATGCGAGGTAGACAGAGAGTTTGACAGCGATGGAGGCAGCGAGAGAGACTGCGAGAGAGACTGCGAGAGAGACAGCGAGAGAGACTGCGAGGGAGACAGCGAGAGAGATTGCGAGAGAGACAGCGAGAGAGACTGCGAGAGAGACAGCGAGAGAGACTGCGAGGGAGACTGCGAGGGAGACTGCGAGGGAGACAGCGAGGGAGACTGTGAGAGACTGTGAGGGCTACAGCGAGAGAGACTGCGAGAGAGACTGCGAGGGAGACAGCGAGAGAGACAGCGAGGGAGACAGCGAGGGAGACAGCGAGGGAGACAGCGAGGGAGACAGCGAGAGGGTCTGCGAAAGAGTCTGCGAGAGAGACTGCGAGAGAGACAGCGAGCGAGACTGCGAGAGGGACAGCGAGAGAGACAGCGAGGGAAACAGCGAGGGAGACTGCGAGAGAGACTGCCAGAGAGACAGCGAGGGAGACAGCGAGGGATACAGCGAGGGAGACAGCGAGAGAGACAGCGAGGGAGACAGCGAGAGAGTCTGCGAGAGAGACTGCGAGGGAGACTGTGAGGGAGACTGCGAGGGGGACAGCGAGGGGGACAGCTAGGGGGACAGCGAGGGGGACAGCGAGGGGGACAGCGAGAGAGACTGCGTGAAACACTGGGAGGGAGACATCGAGTGAGACTGCGAGTGAGACTGCGAGTGAGACAGCGAGATAGACAGCGAGAGAGACGGCGAGGGAGACGGCGAGGGAGACGGCGAGAGAGTCTGCGAGAGAGACTGCGAGAGAGACGGCGAGAGAGACGGCGAGAGAGACTGCGAGAGAGACTGCGAGAGAGACTGTGAGAGAGAATGCGAGGTAGACAGCGAGTTTGACAGCGATGGAGACTGCGAGGAAGACAGCGAGGGAGACAGCGAGGGGGACAGCGAGAGAGACTGCGAGTGAGACTGCGAGTGAGAATGCGAGAGAGACAGCGAGAGAGACAGCGAGAAAGACTGCGGGAAAGACTGCGAGAGCGACTGCGAGAGCGACTGCGAGAGACTGCGAGGGTGACAGCGAGGGAGACAGCGAGGGAGACAGCGAGAGAGACTGCGAGAGAGACGGCGAGAGAGACTGCGAGAGAGACTGCGAGAGAGACTGCGAGAGACTGCGAGGGTGACAGCGAGGGAGACAGCGAGGGAGACTGCGAGAGAGTCTGCGAGAGAGACTGTGAGTGAGACAGCGAGGGAGACAGTGAGGGATACAGCGAGAGATACTGCGAGGGAGACAGCGAGAGAGACAGCGAGAGAGAGAGCGGGGGAGACAAAGAGAGAGACAGCGAGGGAGACAGCGCGAGAGTCTGCGAGAGAGACACCGAGGGGGACACCGAGGGGGACAGCGAGAGAGACTGCGAGAGAGACTGCGAGTGAGACTGCGAGAGAGACAGCGAGAGAGACTGCGATGGAGACAGCGAGAGAGACTGCGAGAGTGAATGCGAGGTAGACAGCGAGTTCGACAGCGATGGAGACAGCGGGAGACTGCAAGGGAGATAGCGAGAGAAAATGCGAGGGAGACAGCGAGAGAGAGAGCGAGAGACACTGCCAGAGAGACGGCGAGGGAGGCAGCGAGAGAGACTGCGAGAGAGACTGTGAGAGAGTCTGCGAGAGAGTCTGCGAGAGAGACAGCGAGGGATAAAGCGAGGGAGAAAGCGAGGGAGAAAGCGAGAGAGACTGCGAGGGAGACTGCGAGAGAGACTGCGAGAGAGACTGCGAGGGAGACAGCGAGGGAGACAGCTAGATATTCTGTGAGAGAGACTGCGAGAGAGATATCGAGGGAGACTGCGAGGGAGACTGCGAGGGAGACTGCGACGGAGACTGCGATGGAGACTGCGAGGGAAACAGCGAAGGAGACAGCGAGGGGGACAGCGAGAGAGACAGCAAGAGAGACTGCGTGAGACACTGGGAGGGAGACATCGAGTGAGACTGCGAGTGAGACTGCGAGTGAGACAGCGAGATAGACAGCGAGAGAGACGGCGAGGGAGACGGCGAGGAAGACGGCGAGAGAGACTGCGAGAGAGACTGCGAGAGAGACGGCGAGAGAGACGGCGAGAGAGACTGCGAGAGAGACTGCGAGAGAGACTGTGAGAGAGAATGCGAGGTAGACAGCGAGTTTGACAGCGATGGAGACTGCGAGGAAGACAGCGAGGGAGACAGCGAGGGGGACAGCGAGAGAGACTGCGAGTGAGACTGCGAGTGAGAATGCGAGAGAGAGAGCGAGAGAGACAGCGAGAAAGACTGCGGGAAAGACTGCGAGAGCGACTGCGAGAGCGACTGCGAGAGACTGCGAGGGTGACAGCGAGGGAGACAGCGAGGGAGACAGCGAGAGAGACTGCGAGAGAGACGGCGAGAGAGACTGCGAGAGAGACTGCGAGAGAGACTGCGAGAGACTGCGAGGGTGACAGCGAGGGAGACAGCGAGGGAGACTGCGAGAGAGTCTGCGAGAGAGACTGTGAGTGAGACAGCGAGGGAGACAGTGAGGGATACAGCGAGAGATACTGCGAGGGAGACAGCGAGGGAGACAGCGAGAGAGAGAGCGGGGGAGACAAAGAGAGAGACAGCGAGGGAGACAGCGCGAGAGTCTGCGAGAGAGACACCGAGGGGGACACCGAGGGGGACAGCGAGAGAGACTGCGAGAGAGACTGCGAGTGAGACTGCGAGAGAGACAGCGAGAGAGACTGCGATGGAGACAGCGAGAGAGACTGCGAGAGTGAATGTGAGGTAGACAGCGAGTTCGACAGCGATGGAGACAGCGGGAGACTGCAAGGGAGATAGCGAGAGAAAATGCGAGGGAGACAGCGAGAGAGAGAGCGAGAGACGCTGCCAGAGAGACGGCGAGGGAGGCAGCGAGAGAGACTGCGAGAGAGACTGTGAGAGAGTCTGCGAGAGAGTCTGCGAGAGAGACAGCGAGGGATAAAGCGAGGGAGAAAGCGAGGGAGAAAGCGAGAGAGACTGCGAGGGAGACTGCGAGAGAGACTGCGAGAGAGACTGCGAGGGAGACAGCGAGGGAGACAGCGAGAGAGACTGCGAGGGAGACAGCGAGAGAGACTGCGAGAGAGACAGTGAGAGAGACTGCGAGGGAGACAGCGAGCGAGACATCGTGGTACACAGCGAGAGAGACTGCGAGAGAGACAGTGAGAGAGACTGCGAGGGAGACAGCGAGCGAGACATCGAGGGAGACAGCGAGAGAGACTGCGAGAGAGACTGCGAGAGAAACAGCGAGAGAGACTACGAGGGAGATAGCGAGAGAGAATGCGAGAGAAACTGCGAGAGAGAAAGCGAGGGAGACAGCGAGAGAGACTGCGAGAGAGAATGCGAGGTAGACAGAGAGTTTGACAGCGATGGAGGCAGCGAGAGAGACTGCGAGAGAGACTGCGAGAGAGACAGCGAGAGAGACTGCGAGGGAGACAGCGAGAGAGATTGCGAGAGAGACAGCGAGAGAGACTGCGAGAGAGACAGCGAGAGAGACTGCGAGGGAGACTGCGAGGGAGACTGCGAGGGAGACAGCGAGGGAGACTGTGAGAGACTGTGAGGGCTACAGCGAGAGAGACTGCGAGAGAGACTGCGAGGGAGACAGCGAGAGAGACAGCGAGGGAGACAGCGAGGGAGACAGCGAGGGAGACAGCGAGGGAGACAGCGAGAGGGTCTGCGAAAGAGTCTGCGAGAGAGACTGCGAGAGAGACAGCGAGCGAGACTGCGAGAGGGACAGCGAGAGAGACAGCGAGGGAAACAGCGAGGGAGACTGCGAGAGAGACTGCCAGAGAGACAGCGAGGGAGACAGCGAGAGAGTCTGCGAGAGAGACTGCGAGGGAGACTGTGAGGGAGACTGCGAGGGGGACAGCGAGGGGGACAGCTAGGGGGACAGCGAGGGGGACATCGAGGGGGACAGCGAGAGAGACTGTGTGAAACACTGCGAGGGGGACAGCGAGCGAGACTGCGAGAGAGACAGCGAGAGAGACAGCGATGGAGACAGCGAGAGAGAGAGCGAGGGAGACAGCAAGAGAGACAGCGAGAGAGAGAGCGAGGGAGACAACGAGAGAGACAGCGAGGGAGACAGCGAGAGAGTCTGCGAGAGAGACACCGAGGGGGACACCGAGGGGGACAGCGAGAGAGACTGCGAGAGAGACTGTGAGAGAGACTGCGAGACAGAGAGCGAGAGAGACTGCGAGGGAGACCCCGAGAGAGAATGCGAGAGAAACTGCGAGCGAGACATCGAGGGAGACAGCGAGAGAGACTGCGAGAGAGACTGCGAGAGAAACAGCGAGAGAGACTACGAGGGAGATAGCGAGAGAGAATGCGAGAGAAACTGCGAGAGAGAAAGCGAGGGAGACAGCGAGAGAGACTGCGAGAGAGAATGCGAGGTAGACAGAGAGTTTGACAGCGATGGAGGCAGCGAGAGAGACTGCGAGAGAGACTGCGAGAGAGACAGCGAGAGAGACTGCGAGGGAGACAGCGAGAGAGATTGCGAGAGAGACAGCGAGAGAGACTGCGAGAGAGACAGCGAGAGAGACTGCGAGGGAGACTGCGAGGGAGACTGCGAGGGAGACAGCGAGGGAGACTGTGAGAGACTGTGAGGGCTACAGCGAGAGAGACTGCGAGAGAGACTGCGAGGGAGACAGCGAGAGAGACAGCGAGGGAGACAGCGAGGGAGACAGCGAGGGAGACAGCGAGGGAGACAGCGAGAGGGTCTGCGAAAGAGTCTGCGAGAGAGACTGCGAGAGAGACAGCGAGCGAGACTGCGAGAGGGACAGCGAGAGAGACAGCGAGGGAAACAGCGAGGGAGACTGCGAGAGAGACTGCCAGAGAGACAGCGAGGGAGACAGCGAGGGATACAGCGAGGGAGACAGCGAGAGAGACAGCGAGGGAGACAGCGAGAGAGTCTGCGAGAGAGACTGCGAGGGAGACTGTGAGGGAGACTGCGAGGGGGACAGCGAGGGGGACAGCTAGGGGGACAGCGAGGGGGACAGCGAGGGGGACAGCGAGAGAGACTGCGTGAAACACTGCGAGGGGGACAGCGAGCGAGACTGCGAGAGAGACAGCGAGAGTGACAGCGATGGAGACAGCGAGAGAGAGAGCGAGGGAGACAGCGAGAGAGACAGCGAGAGAGAGAGCGAGGGAGACAACGAGAGAGACAGCGAGGGAGACAGCGAGAGAGTCTGCGAGAGAGACACCGAGGGGGACACCGAGGGGGACAGCGAGAGAGACTGCGAGAGAGACTGTGAGAGAGACTGCGAGACAGAGAGCGAGAGAGACTGCGAGGGAGACAGCGATGGAGACTGCGAGGGAGACTGCGAGAGAGACAGCGAGAGAGACTGCGAGAGAGACTGCGAGAGAGACTGCGAGAGAGACTGCGAGAGAGACTGCGAGGGCGACAGCGAGGGGGACACCGAGGGGGACAGCGAGAGAGACTGCGAGAGAGACTGTGAGAGAGACTGCGAGACAGAGAGCGAGAGAGACTGCGAGGGAGACCCCGAGAGAGAATGCGAGAGAAACTGCGAGAGAGGCAGCGAGGGAGACAGCGAGAGAGACAGCGAGAGAGAATGCGAGGTAGACAGCGAGTTCGACAGCGATGGAGACAGCGAGAGAGTGCAAGGGAGATAGCGAGAGAAAATGCGAGGGAGACAGCGAGAGAGAGAGCGAGAGACACTGCGAGAGTGACGGCGTGGGAGGCAGTGAGAGAGTCTGCGAGAGAGAATGCGAGAGAGTCTGCGAGAGAGACTGCGAGAGAGACTGCGAGAGAGACTGCGAGAGAGACTCCGAGGGAGACAGCGAGAGAGACTGCGAGAGAGACAGTTAGAGAGACTGCGAGGGAGACAGCGAGTGAGGCATCGAGGGAGACAGCGAGCGAGACTGCGAGAGAGACAGTGAGAGAGACTGCGAGCGAGACAGCGAGCGAGACATCGAGGGAGACAGCGAGAGAGACTGCGAGAGAGACTGCGAGAGAGACAGCGAGAGAGACTGCGAGGGAGACAGCGAGAGAGACTGGGAGAGATACAGCGAGAGAGACTGCTAGGGAGACTGCGAGGGGGACTGCGAGGGAGACTGCGAGGGAGACAGCGAGAGAGACAACGAGGGAGACTGCAAGAGATACAGCGAGGGAGACAGCGAGGGAGACAGCGAGGGAGACAACGAGGGAGACAGCGAGAGAGTCTGCGAGAGAGACAGCGAGAAAGACAGCGAGCGAGACTGCGAGAGAGACAGTGAGAGAGACAGCGAGGGAAACAGCGAGAGAGACTGCGAGAGAGACTGCCAGAGAGACAGCGAGGGAGACAGCGAGGGATACAGCGAGGGAGACAGCGAGAGAGACAGCGAGAGAGACAGCGAGGGAGAAAGCGAGAGAGACAGCGCGAGAGACAGCGAGTGAGTCGGCGAGAGAGTCTGCGAGAGAGACTGCGAGGGAGACTGCGAGGGAGACTGCGAGGGACACAGCGAGGGGGACAGCGAGGGGGACAGCGAGAGAGACTGCGTGAGGCACTGCGAGGGAGACAGCGAGGGAGACAGCGAGGAGACAGCGAGAAGACAGCGAAAGAGACTGCGAGGGAGACAGCGATGGAGACTGCGAGGGAGACTGCGAGGGAGACTGCGAGGGAGACTGCGAGGGGGACAGCGAGAGAGACTGTGAGGGATTTGGCGAGGGAGACTGCGAAGGAGACAGCGAGGGAGACAGCGAGGGAGACAGCGAAGGAGACTGCGAGAGAGACTGCGAGAGAGACTGCGAGAGAGACTGCGAGAGAGACTGCGAGGGCGACACCGAGGGGGACACCGAGGGGGACAGCGAGAGAGACTGTGAGAGAGACTGTGAGAGAGACTGCGAGACAGAGAGCGAGAGAGACTGCGAGGGAGACCCCGAGAGAGAATGCGAGAGAAACTGAGAGAGAGACAGCGAGGGAGACAGCGAGAGAGACAGCGAGAGAGAATGCGAGGTAGACAGCGAGTTCGACAGCGATGGAGACAGCGAGAGACGGCAAGGGAGATAGCGAGAGAAAATGCGAGGGAGACAGCGAGAGAGAGAGCGAGAGACACTGCGAGAGTGACGGCGAGGGAGGCAGTGAGAGAGTCTGCGAGAGAGAATGCGAGAGAGTCTGCGAGAGAGTCTGCGAGAGAGACAGCGAGGGATAAAGCGAGGGAGAAAGCGAGGGAGAAAGCGAGAGAGACTGCGAGGGAGACTGCGAGAGAGACTGCGAGAGAGACTGCGAGAGAGACTGCGAGAGAGACTCTGAGGGAGACAGCGAGGGAGACAGCGAGAGAGACTGCGAGGGAGACAGCGAGAGAGACTGCGAGAGAGACAGTGAGAGAGACTGCGAGGGAGACAGCGAGTGAGGCATCGAGGGAGACAGCGACAGAGACTGCGAGAGAGACAGTGAGAGAGACTGCGAGCGAGACAGCGAGCGAGACATCGAGGGAGACAGCGAGAGAGACTGCGAGAGAGACTGCGAGAGAGACAGCGAGAGAGACTGCGAGGGAGACAGCGAGAGAGACTGGGAGAGAGACAGCGAGAGAGACTGCTAGGGAGACTGCGAGGGGGACTGCGAGGGAGACTGCGAGGGAGACTGTGAGAGACTGCGAGGGCTACAGCGAGAGAGACTGCGAGAGAGACTGCGAGAGAGACTGCGAGGGAGACAGCGAGAGAGACAACGAGGGAGACTGCAAGAGAGACAGCGAGGGAGACAGCGAGGGAGACAGCGAGGGAGACAACGAGGGAGACAGCGAGAGAGTCTGCGAGAGAGACAGCGAGAAAGACAGCGAGCGAGACTGCGAGAGAGACAGTGAGAGAGACAGCGAGGGAAACAGCGAGAGAGACTGCGAGAGAGACTGCCAGTGAGACAGCGAGGGAGACAGCGAGGGATACAGCGAGGGAGACAGCGAGAGAGACAGCGAGAGAGACAGCGAGGGAGAAAGCGAGAGAGACAGCGAGAGAGACAGCGAGTGAGTCGGCGAGAGAGTCTGCGAGAGAGACTGCGAGGGAGACTGCGAGGGAGACTGCGAGGGACACAGCGAGGGGGACAGCGAGGGGGACAGCGAGGGGGACAGCGAGAGAGACTGCGTGAGGCACTGCGAGGGAGACAGCGAGGGAGACTGCAAGGGAGACTGCGAGAGACAGCGAGGGTGACAGCGCGAGAGACAGCGAGAGAGACTGCGAGAGAGACTGCGAATGAGACTGCGAGAGAGACAGCGAGAGAGACTGCGATGGAGACAGCGAGAGAGACTGCGAGAGTGAATGCGAGGTAGACAGCGAGTTCGACAGCGATCGAGACAGCGAGAGACTGCAAGGGAGATAGCGAGAGAAAATGCGAGGGAGACAGCGAGAGAGAGAGCGAGAGACACTGCCAGAGAGACGGCGAGGGAGGCAGCGAGAGAGACTGCGAGAGAGACTGTGAGAGAGTCTGCGAGAGAGTCAGCAAGAGAGACAGCGAGGGATAAAGCGAGGGAGAAAGCGAGGGAGAAAGCGAGAGAGACTGCGAGGGAGACTGCGAGAGAGACTGCGAGAGAGACTGCGAGAGAGACTGCGAGGGAGACAGCGAGGGAGACAGCGAGAGAGACTGCGAGGGAGACAGCGAGAGAGACTGCGAGAGAGACAGTGAGAGAGACTGCGAGAGAGACAGCGAGCGAGACATCGAGGGAGACAGCGAGAGAGACTGCGAGAGAGACTGCGTGAGAAACAGCGAGAGAGACTACGAGGGAGATAGCGAGAGAGAATGCGAGAGAATCTGCGAGAGAGAAAGCGAGGGAGACAGCGAGAGAGACTGCGAGAGAGAATGCGAGGTGGACAGCGAGTTTGAGAGCGATGGAGACAGCGAGAGAGACTGCGAGAGAGACTGCGAGAGAGACTGCGAGAGAGACAGCGAGAGAGACTGCGAGGGAGACAGCGAGAGAGACTGCGAGAGAGACAGCGAGAGAGACTGCGAGAGAGACAGCGAGGGAGACTGTGAGAGACTGCGAGGGAGACTGCGAGGGAGACAGCGAGGGAGACTGTGAGAGACTGCGAGGGCTACAGCGAGAGAGACTGCGAGAGAGACTGCGAGGGAGACAGCGAGAGAGACAGCGAGGGAGACAGCGAGGGAGACAGCGAGGGAGACAGCAAGGGAGACAGCGAGAGGGTCTGCGAGAGAGTCTGCGAGAGAGACTGCGAGAGAGACAGCGAGCGAGACTGCGAGAGGGACAGCGAGGGAGACAGCGAGGGATACAGCGAGGGAGACAGCGAGAGAGACAGCGAGGGAGACAGCGAGAGAGTTTGCGAGAGAGACTGCGAGGGAGACTGTGAGGGAGACTGCGAGGGGGACAGCGAGGGGGACAGCTAGGGGGACAGCGAGGGGGACAGCGATGGGGACAGCGAGAGAGACTGCGTGAGACACTGCGAGGGAGACAGCGAGCGAGACTGCGAGAGAGACAGCGAGAGAGACAGCGATGGAGACAGCGAGAGAGAGAGCGATGGAGACAGCGAGAGATACAGCGAGAGAGAGAGCGAGGGAGACAACGAGAGAGACAGCGAGGGAGACAGCTAGGGAGTCTGCGAGAGAGACACCGAGGGGGACACCGAGGGGGACAGCGAGAGAGACTGCGAGAGAGACTGTGAGAGAGACTGCGAGAGAGACTGCGAGAGAGACTGCGAGGGAGGCCCCGAGAGAGAATGCGAGAGAAACTGCGAGAGAGACAGCGAGGGAGACAGCGAGGGAGACAGCGAGGGCGACAGCGAGAGAGAAGCGAGAGAGACTGCGAGAGAGACTGCGAGGGAGACTGCGAGGGAGACTGCGAGGGAGACAGCGAGGGAGACAGCGAGAGAGACAGCGAGTGAGGCAGCGAGAGAGAAAGCGAGAGAGACAGCCCGAGAGACAGCGAGAGAGAGAGTGAGAGAGACTTCCTGAGAGCCTGCGAGCGAGACAGCAAGGGAGACTGCGAGGGAGACAGCTAGATATTCTGTGAGAGAGACTGCGAGAGAGACTGCGAGAGAGATATCGAGGGAGACTGCGAGGGAGACTGCGAGGGAGACTGCGAGAGAGACAGCGAGAGAGACTGCGAGAGAGACAGTGAGATAGACTGCGAGGGAGACAGCGAGCGAGACATCGAGGGAGATAGCGAGAGAGACTTCGAGGGAGACAGCGAGAGAGACTGCGAGAGAGACAGTGAGAGAGACTGCGAGGGAGACAGCGAGCGAGACATCGAGGTACACAGCGAGAGAGACTGCGAGAGAGACAGTGAGAGAGACTGCGAGGGAGACAGCGAGCGAGACATCGAGGGAGACAGCGAGAGAGACTGCGAGAGAGACTGCGAGAGAAACAGCGAGAGAGACTACGAGGGAGATAGCGAGAGAGAATGCGAGAGAATCTGCGAGAGAGAAAGCGAGGGAGACAGCGAGAGAGACGGCGAGAGAGACTGCGAGAGAGACTGCGAGAGAGACAGCGAGAGAGACTGCGAGGGAGACAGCGAGAGAGACTGCCAGAGATACAGCGAGAGAGACTGCGAGAGAGACAGCGAGAGAGACTGCGAGGGAGACTGCGAGGGAGACTGTGAGGGAGACAGCGAGGGAGACTGTGAGAGACTGCGAGGGCTACAGCGAGAGAGACTGCGAGAGAGACTGCGAGGGAGGCAGCGAGAGAGACAGCGAGGGAGACAGCGAGGGAGACAGCGAGGGAGACAGCGAGGGAGACAGCGAGAGGGTCTGCGAGAGAGTCTGCGAGAGAGACTGCGAGAGAGACAGCGAGCGAGACTGCGAGAGGGACAGCGAGGGAGACAGCGAGGGATACAGCGAGGGAGACAGCGAGAGAGACAGCGAGGGAGACAGTGAGAGAGTCTGCGAGAGAGACTGCGAGGGAGACTGTGAGGGAGACTGCGAGGGGGACAGCGAGGGGGACAGCTAGGGGGACAGCGAGGGGGACAGCGATGGGGACAGCGAGAGAGACTGCGTGAGACACTGCGAGGGAGACAGCGAGTGAGACTGCGAGAGAGACAGCGAGAGAGAGAGCGATGGAGACAGCGAGAGAGACAGCGAGAGAGAGAGCGAGGAAGACAACGAGAGAGACAGCGAGGGAGACAGCGAGGGAGTCTGCGAGAGAGACACCGAGGGGGACACCGAGGGGGACAGCGAGAGAGACTGCGAGAGAGACTGTGAGAGAGACTGCGAGAGAGACAGCGAGAGAGACTGCGAGGGAGACCCCGAGAGAGAATGCGAGAGAAACTGCGAGAGAGACAGCGAGGGAGACAGCGAGAGAGACAGCGAGGGCGACAGCGAGAGAGAAGCGAGAGAGACTGCGAGAGAGACTGCGAGGGAGACTGCGAGGGAGACTGCGAGGGAGACAGCGAGGGAGACAGCGAGGGAGACAGCAAGTGAGGCAGCGAGAGAGAAAGCGAGAGAGACAGCCAGAGAGACAGCGAGAGAGAGAGCGAGAGAGACTTCCTGAGAGCCTGCGAGCGAGACAGCAAGGGAGACTGCGAGGGAGACAGCTAGATATTCTGTGAGAGAGACTGCGAGAGAGATATCGAGGGAGACTGCGAGGTAGACTGCGAGGGAGACTGCGACGGAGACTGCGACGGAGACTGCGAGGGAAACAGCAAAGGAGACAGCGAGGGGGACAGCGAGAGAGACGGCGAGGGAGACGGCGAGGGAGACGGCGAGAGAGACTGCGAGAGAGACAGTGAGAGAGACTGCGAGGGAGACAGCGAGCGAGACATCGAGGGAGACAGCGAGTGAGACTGCGAGTGAGACAGCGAGATAGACAGCGAGAGAGACGGCGAGGGAGACGGCGAGGGAGACGGCGAGAGAGACTGCGAGAGAGACTGCGAGAGAGACGGCGAGAGAGACGGCGAGAGAGACTGCGAGAGAGACTGCGAGAGAGACTGTGAGAGAGAATGCGAGGTAGACAGCGAGTTTGACAGCGATGGAGACTGCGAGGAAGACAGCGAGGGAGACAGCGAGGGGGACAGCGAGAGAGACTGCGAGTGAGACTGCGAGTGAGAATGAGAGAGAGACAGCGAGAGAGACAGCGAGAAAGACTGCGGGAAAGACTGCGAGAGCGACTGCGAGAGCGACTGCGAGAGACTGCGAGGGTGAAAGCGAGGGAGACAGCGAGGGAGACAGCGAGAGAGACTGCGAGAGAGACGGCGAGAGAGACTGCGAGAGAGACTGCGAGAGAGACTGAGAGTGACTGCGAGGGTGACAGCGAGAGAGACAGCGAGGGAGACTGCGAGAGAGTCTGCGAGAGAGACTGTGAGTGAGACAGCGAGGGAGACAGTGAGGGATACAGCGAGAGATACTGCGAGGGACACAGCGAGAGAGACAGCGAGAGAGAGAGCGGGGGAGACAAAGAGAGAGACAGCGAGGGAGACAGCGCGAGAGTCTGCGAGAGAGACACCGAGGGGGACACCGAGGGGGACAGCGAGAGAGACTGCGAGAGAGACTGCGAGTGAGACTGCGAGAGAGACAGCGAGAGAGACTGCGATGGAGACAGCGAGAGAGACTGCGAGAGTGAATGCGAGGTAGACAGCGAGTTCGACAGCGATGGAGACAGCGAGAGACTGCAAGGGAGATAGCGAGAGAAAATGCGAGGGAGACAGCGAGAGAGAGATCGAGAGACACTGCCAGAGAGACGGCGAGGGAGGCAGCGAGAGAGACTGCGAGAGAGACTGTGAGAGAGTCTGCGAGAGAGTCTGCGAGAGAGACAGCGAGGGATAAAGCGAGGGAGAAAGCGAGGGAGAAAGCGAGAGAGACTGCGAGGGAGACTGCGAGAGAGACTGCGAGAGAGACTGCGAGGGAGACAGCGAGGGAGACAGCGAGAGAGACTGCGAGAGAGACTGCGAGGGAGACAGCGAGAGAGACTGCGAGAGAGACAGTGAGAGAGACTGCGAGGGAGACAGCGAGCGAGACATCGTGGTACACATCGAGAGAGACTGCGAGAGAGACAGTGAGAGAGACTGCGAGGGAGACAGCGAGCGAGACATCGAGGGAGATAGCGAGAGAGACTGCAAAGGAGACAGCGAGAGAGACTGCGAGAGAGACAGTGAGAGAGACTGCGAGGGAGACAGCGAGCGAGACATCGAGGTACACAGCGAGAGAGACTGCGAGAGAGACAGTGAGAGAGACTGCGAGGGAGACAGCGAGCGAGACATCGAGGGAGACAGCGAGAGAGACTGCGAGAGAGACTGCGAGAGAAACAGCGAGAGAGACTACGAGGGAGATAGCGAGAGAGAATGCGAGAGAAACTGCGAGAGAGAAAGCGAGGGAGACAGCGAGAGAGACTGCGAGAGAGAATGCGAGGTGGACAGCGAGTTTGAGAGCGATGGAGACAGCGAGAGAGACTGCGAGAGAGACTGCGAGAGAGACTGCGAGAGAGACAGCGAGAGAGACTGCGAGGGAGACAGCGAGAGAGACTGCGAGAGAGACAGCGAGAGAGACTGCGAGAGAGACAGCGAGAGAGACTCCGAGGGAGACTGCGAGGGAGACTGCGAGGGAGACAGCGAGGGAGACTGTGAGAGACTGCGAGGGCTACAGCGAGAGAGACTGCGAGAGAGACTGCGAGGGAGACAGCGAGAGAGACAGCGAGGGAGACAGCGAGGGAGACAGCGAGGGAGACAGCGAGAGGGTCTGCGAGAGAGTCTGCGAGAGAGACTGCGAAAGAGACAGCGAGCGAGACTGCGAGAGGGACAGCGAGGGAGACAGCGAGGGATACAGCGAGGGAGACAGCGAGAGAGACAGCGAGGGAGACAGCGAGAGAGTCTGTGAGAGAGACTGCGAGGGAGACTGTGAGGGAGACTGCGAGGGGGACAGCGAGGGGGACAGCTAGGGGGACAACGAGGGGGACAGCGATGGGGACAGCGAGAGAGACTGCGTGAGACACTGCGAGGGAGACAGCGAGCGAGACTGCGAGAGAGACAGCGAGAGAGACAGCGATGGAGACAGCGAGAGAGAGAGCGATGGAGACAGCGAGAGAGAGAGCGAGGGAGACAACGAGAGAGACAGCGAGGGAGACAGCGAGGGAGTCTGCGAGAGAGACACCGAGGGGGACACCGAGGGGGACAGCGAGAGAGACTGCGAGAGAGACTGTGAGAGAGACCTCGAGAGAGACAGCGAGAGAGACTGCGAGGGAGACCCCGAGAGAGAATGCGAGAGAAACTGCGAGAGAGACAGCGAGGGAGACAGCGAGGGCGACAGCGAGAGAGACAGCGAGAGAGACTGCGAGAGAGACTGCGAGGGAGACTGCGAGGGAGACAGCGAGGGAGACAGCGAGGGAGACAGCGAGGGAGACAGCGAGTGAGGCAGCGAGAGAGAAAGCGAGAGAGACAGCCAGAGAGACAGCGAGAGAGAGAGCGAGAGAGACTTCCTGAGAGCCTGCGAGCGAGACAGCAAGGGAGACTGCGAGGGAGACAGCTAGATATTCTGTGAGAGAGACTGCGAGAGAGACTGCGAGAGAGATATCGAGGGAGACTGCGAGGGAGACTGCGAGGGAGACTGCGACGGAGACGGCGACGGAGACTGCGAGGGAAACAGCGAAGGAGACAGCGAGGGGGACAGCGAGAGAGACAGCAAGAGAGACTGCGTGAGACACTGGGAGGGAGACATCGAGTGAGACTGCGAGTGAGACTGCGAGTGAGACAGCGAGATAGACAGCGAGAGAGACGGCGAGGGAGACGGCGAGGGAGACGGCGAGAGAGACTGCGAGAGAGACTGCGAGAGAGACTGCGAGAGAGACGGCGAGAGAGACGGCGAGAGAGACTGCGAGAGAGACTGCGAGAGAGACTGTGAGAGAGAATGCGAGGTAGACAGCGAGTTTGACAGCGATGGAGACTGCGAGGAAGACAGCGAGGGAGACAGCGAGGGGGACAGCGAGAGAGACTGCGAGTGAGACTGCGAGTGAGAATGCGAGAGAGACAGCGAGAGAGACAGCGAGAAAGACTGCGGGAAAGACTGCGAGAGCGACTGCGAGAGCGACTGCGAGAGACTGCGAGGGTGACAGCGAGGGAGACAGCGAGGGAGACAGCGAGAGAGACTGCGAGAGAGACGGCGAGAGAGACTGCGAGAGAGACTGCGAGAGACTGCGAGGGTGACAGCGAGGGAGACAGCGAGGGAGACTGCGAGAGAGTCTGCGAGAGAGACTGTGAGTGAGACAGCGAGGGAGACAGTGAGGGATACAGCGAGAGATACTGCGAGGGAGACAGCGAGAGAGACAGCGAGAGAGAGAGCGGGGGAGACAAAGAGAGAGACAGCGAGGGAGACAGCGCGAGAGTCTGCGAGAGAGACACCGAGGGGGACACCGAGGGGGACAGCGAGAGAGACTGCGAGAGAGACTGCGAGTGAGACTGCGAGAGAGACAGCGAGAGAGACTGCGAGAGTGAATGCGAGGTAGACAGCGAGTTCGACAGCGATCGAGACAGCGAGAGACTGCAAGGGAGATAGCGAGAGAAAATGCGAGGGAGTCAGCGAGAGAGAGAGCGAGAGACACTGCCAGAGAGACGGCGAGGGAGGCAGCGAGAGGCACTGCGAGAGAGACTGTGAGAGAGTCTGCGAGAGAGACAGCGAGGGATAAAGCGAGGGAGAAAGCGAGGGAGAAAGCGAGAGAGACTGCGAGGGAGACTGCGAGAGAGACTGCGAGAGAGACTGCGAGGGAGACAGCGAGGGAGACAGCGAGAGAGACTGCGAGGGAGACAGCGAGAGAGACTGCGAGAGAGACAGTGAGAGAGACTGCGAGGGAGACAGCGAGCGAGACATCGTGGTACACAGCGAGAGAGACTGCGAGAGAGACAGTGAGAGAGACTGCGAGGGAGACAGCGAGCGAGACATCGTGGTACACAGCGAGAGAGACAGCGAGAGAGACAGCGAGAAAGACTGCGGGAAAGACTGCGAGAGCGACTGCGAGAGCGACTGCGAGAGACTGCGAGGGTGACAGCGAGGGAGACAGCGAGGGAGACAGCGAGAGAGACTGCGAGAGAGACGGCGAGAGAGACTGCGAGAGAGACTGCGAGAGACTGCGAGGGTGACAGCGAGGGAGACAGCGAGGGAGACTGCGAGAGAGTCTGCGAGAGAGACTGTGAGTGAGACAGCGAGGGAGACAGTGAGGGATACAGCGAGAGATACTGCGAGGGAGACAGCGAGAGAGACAGCGAGAGAGAGAGCGGGGGAGACAAAGAGAGAGACAGCGAGGGAGACAGCGCGAGAGTCTGCGAGAGAGACACCGAGGGGGACACCGAGGGGGACAGCGAGAGAGACTGCGAGAGAGACTGCGAGTGAGACTGCGAGAGAGACAGCGAGAGAGACTGCGAGAGTGAATGCGAGGTAGACAGCGAGTTCGACAGCGATCGAGACAGCGAGAGACTGCAAGGGAGATAGCGAGAGAAAATGCGAGGGAGACAGCGAGAGAGAGAGCGAGAGACACTGCCAGAGAGACGGCGAGGGAGGCAGCGAGAGGCACTGCGAGAGAGACTGTGAGAGAGTCTGCGAGAGAGACAGCGAGGGATAAAGCGAGGGAGAAAGCGAGGGAGAAAGCGAGAGAGACTGCGAGGGAGACTGCGAGAGAGACTGCGAGAGAGACTGCGAGGGAGACAGCGAGGGAGACAGCGAGAGAGACTGCGAGGGAGACAGCGAGAGAGACTGCGAGAGAGACAGTGAGAGAGACTGCGAGGGAGACAGCGAGCGAGACATCGTGGTACACAGCGAGAGAGACTGCGAGAGAGACAGTGAGAGAGACTGCGAGGGAGACAGCGAGCGAGACATCGAGGGAGATAGCGAGAGAGACTGCGAAGGAGACAGCGAGAGAGACTGCGAGAGAGACAGTGAGAGAGACTGCGAGGGAGACAGCGAGCGAGACATCGAGGTACACAGCGAGAGAGACTGCGAGAGAGAAAGCGAGGGAGACAGCGAGAGAGACTGCGAGAGAGAATGCGAGGTAGACAGCGAGTTTGACAGCGATGGAGGCAGCGAGAGAGACTGCGAGAGAGACTGCGAGAGAGACAGCGAGAGAGACTGCGAGGGAGACAGCGAGAGAGATTGCGAGAGAGACAGCGAGAGAGACTGCGAGAGAGACAGCGAGAGAGACTGCGAGGGAGACTGCGAGGGAGACTGCGAGGGAGACAGCGAGGGAGACTGTGAGAGACTGTGAGGGCTACAGCGAGAGAGACTGCGAGAGAGACTGCGAGGGAGACAGCGAGAGAGTCAGCGAGGGAGACAGCGAGGGAGACAGCGAGGGAGACAGCGAGGGAGACAGCGAGAGGGTCTGCGAAAGAGTCTGCGAGAGAGACTGCGAGAGAGACAGCGAGCGAGACTGCGAGAGGGACAGCGAGAGAGACAGCGAGGGAAACAGCGAGGGAGACTGCGAGAGAGACTGCCAGAGAGACAGCGAGGGAGACAGCGAGGGAGACCCCGAGAGAGAATGCGAGAGAAACTGCGAGAGAGACAGCGAGGGAGACAGCGAGGGAGACAGCGAGGGCGACAGCGAGAGAGACAGCGAGAGAGACTGCGAGAGAGACTGCGAGGGAGACTGCGAGGGAGACAGCGAGGGAGACAGCGAGGGAGACAGCGAGTGAGGCAGCGAGAGAGAAAGCGAGAGAGACAGCCAGAGAGACAGCGAGAGAGAGAGCGAGAGAGACTTCCTGAGAGCCTGCGAGCGAGACAGCAAGGGAGACTGCGAGGGAGACAGCTAGATATTCTGTGAGAGAGACTGCGAGAGAGACTGCGAGAGAGATATCGAGGGAGACTGCGAGGGAGACTGCGAGGGAGACTGCGAGGGAGACTGCGACGGAGACTGCGACGGAGACTGCGAGGGAAACAGCGAAGGAGACAGCGAGGGGGACAGCGAGAGAGACAGCAAGAGAGACTGCGTGAGACACTGGGAGGGAGACATCGAGTGAGACTGCGAGTGAGACTGCGAGTGAGACAGCGAGATAGACAGCGAGAGAGACGGCGAGGGAGACGGCGAGGGAGACGGCGAGAGAGACTGCGAGAGAGACTGCGAGAGAGACTGTGAGAGAGAATGCGAGGTAGACAGCGAGTTTGACAGCGATGGAGACTGCGAGGAAGACAGCGAGGGAGACAGCGAGGGGGACAGCGAGAGAGACTGCGAGTGAGACTTCGAGTGAGAATGCGAGAGAGACAGCGAGAGAGACAGCGAGAAAGACTGCGGGAAAGACTGCGAGAGCGACTGCGAGAGACTGCGAGGGTGACAGCGAGGGAGACAGCGAGGGAGACAGCGAGAGAGACTGCGAGAGAGACGGCGAGAGAGACTGCGAGAGAGTCTGCGAGAGACTGCGAGGGTGACAGCGAGGGAGACAGCGAGGGAGACTGCGAGAGAGTCTGCGAGAGAGACTGTGAGTGAGACAGCGAGGGAGACAGTGAGGGATACAGCGAGAGATACTGCGAGGGAGACAGCGAGAGAGACAGCGAGAGAGAGAGCGGGGGAGACAAAGAGAGAGACAGCGAGGGAGACAGCGCGAGAGTCTGCGAGAGAGACACCGAGGGGGACACCGAGGGGGACAGCGAGAGAGACTGCGAGAGAGACTGCGAGTGAGACTGCGAGAGAGACAGCGAGAGAGACAGCGAGAGTGAATGCGAGGTAGACAGCGAGTTCGACAGCGATCGAGACAGCGAGAGACTGCAAGGGAGATAGCGAGAGAAAATGCGAGGGAGACAGCGAGAGAGAGAGCGAGAGACACTGCCAGAGAGACGGCGAGGGAGGCAGCGAGAGGCACTGCGAGAGAGACTGTGAGAGAGTCTGCGAGAGAGACAGCGAGGGATAAAGCGAGGGAGAAAGCGAGGGAGAAAGCGAGAGAGACTGCGAGAGATACTGCGAGGGAGACAGCGAGGGAGACAGCGAGAGAGACTGCGAGGGAGCCAGCGAGAGAGACTGCGAGAGAGACAGTGAGAGAGACTGCGAGGGAGACAGCGAGCGAGACATCGTGGTACACAGCGAGAGAGACTGCGAGAGAGACAGTGAGAGAGACTGCGAGGGAGACAGCGAGCGAGACATCGAGGGAGATAGCGAGAGAGACTGCGAAGGAGACAGCGAGAGAGACTGCGAGAGAGACAGTGAGAGAGACTGCGAGGGAGACAGCGAGCGAGACATCGAGGTACACAGCGAGAGAGACTGCGAGAGAGAAAGCGAGGGAGACAGCGAGAGAGACTGCGAGAGAGAATGCGAGGTAGACAGCGAGTTTGACAGCGATGGAGGCAGCGAGAGAGACTGCGAGAGAGACTGCGAGAGAGACAGCAAGAGAGACTGCGAGGGAGACAGCGAGAGAGATTGCGAGAGAGACAGCGAGAGAGACTGCGAGAGAGACAGCGAGAGAGACTGCGAGGGAGACTGCGAGGGAGACTGCGAGGGAGACAGCGAGGGAGACTGTGAGAGACTGTGAGGGCTACAGCGAGAGAGACTGCGAGAGAGACTGCGAGGGAGACAGCGAGAGAGACAGCGAGGGAGACAGCGAGGGAGACAGCGAGGGAGACAGCGAGGGAGACAGCGAGAGGGTCTGCGAAAGAGTCTGCGAGAGAGACTGCGAGAGAGACAGCGAGCGAGACTGCGAGAGGGACAGCGAGAGAGACAGCGAGGGAAACAGCGAGGGAGACTGCGAGAGAGACTGCCAGAGAGACAGCGAGGGAGACAGCGAGGGATACAGCGAGGGAGACAGCGAGAGAGACAGCGAGGGAGACAGCGAGAGAGTCTGCGAGAGAGACTGCGAGGGAGACTGTGAGGGAGACTGCGAGGGGGACAGCGAGGGGGACAGCTAGGGGGACAGCGAGGGGGACAGCGAGGGGGACAGCGAGAGAGACTGCGTGAAACACTGCGAGGGGGACAGCGAGCGAGACTGCGAGAGAGACAGCGAGAGAGACAGCGATGGAGACAGCGAGAGAGAGAGCGAGGGAGACAGCGAGAGAGACAGCGAGAGAGAGAGCGAGGGAGACAACGAGAGAGACAGCGAGGGAGACAGCGAGAGAGTCTGCGAGAGAGACACCGAGGGGGACACAGAGGGGGACAGCGAGAGAGACTGCGAGAGAGACTGTGAGAGAGACTGCGAGACAGAGAGCGAGAGAGACTGCGAGGGAGACCCCGAGAGAGAATGCGAGAGAAACTGCGAGAGAGACAGCGAGGGAGACAGCGAGAGAGACAGCGAGAGAGAATGCGAGGTAGACAGCGAGTTCGACAGCGATGGAGACAGCGAGGGACTGCAAGGGAGATAGCGAGAGAAAATGCGAGGGAGACAGCGAGAGAGAGAGCGAGAGACACTGCGAGAGTGACGGCGAGGGAGGCAGTGAGAGAGTCTGCGAGAGAGAATGCGAGAGAGTCTGCGAGAGAGTCTGCGAGAGAGACAGCGAGGGATAAAGCGAGGGAGAAAGCGAGGGAGAAAGCGAGAGAGACTGCGAGGGAGACTGCGAGAGAGACTGCGAGAGAGACTGCGAGAGAGACTGCGAGAGAGACTCCGAGGGAGACAGCGAGGGAGACAGCGAGAGAGACTGCGAGGGAGACAGCGAGAGAGACTGCGAGAGAGACAGTTAGAGAGACTGCGAGGGAGACAGCGAGTGAGGCATCGAGGGAGACAGCGAGAGAGACTGCGAGAGAGACAGTGAGAGAGACTGCGAGCGAGACAGCGAGCGAGACATCGAGGGAGACAGCGAGAGAGACTGCGAGAGAGACTGCGAGAGAGACAGCGAGAGAGACTGCGAGGGAGACAGCGAGAGAGACTGGGAGAGAGACAGCGAGAGAGACTGCTAGGGAGACTGCGAGGGGGACTGCGAGGGAGACTGCGAGGGAGACTGTGAGAGACTGCGAGGGCTACAGCGAGAGAGACTGCGAGAGAGACTGCGAGAGAGACTGCGAGGGAGACAGCGAGAGAGAAAACGAGGGAGACTGCAAGAGAGACAGCGAGGTAGACAGAGAGGGAGACAACGAGGGAGACAGCGAGAGAGTCTGCGAGAGAGACAGTGAGAGAGACAGCGAGGGAGACAGCGAGGGATACAGCGAGGGAGACAGCGAGAGAGACAGCGAGAGAGACAGCGAGGGAGAAAGCGAGAGAGACAGCGAGAGAGACAGCGAGTGAGTCGGCGAGAGAGTCTGCGAGAGAGACTGCGAGGGAGACTGCGAGGGAGACTGCGAGGGACACAGCGAGGGGGACAGCGAGGGGGACAGCGAGGGGGACAGCGAGAGAGACTGCGTGAGGCACTGCGAGGGAGACAGCGAGGGAGACAGCGAGGAGACAGCGAGAAGACAGCGAAAGAGACTGCGAGGGAGACAGCGATGGAGACTGCGAGGGAGACTGCGAGGGAGACTGCGAGGGAGACTGCGAGGGGGACAGCGAGAGAGACTGTGAGGTATTTGGCGAGGGAGACTGCGAAGGAGACAGCGAGGGAGACAGCGAGGGAGACAGCGAAGGAGACTGCGAGAGAGACTGCGAGAGAGACTGCGAGAGAGACTGCGAGAGAGACTGCGAGGGCGACAGCGAGAGAGACTGCGAGTAAGACTGCGAGGGAGACTGCAAGGGAGACTGCGAGAGACAGCGAGGGTGACAGCGCGAGAGTCTGCGAGAGAGACACCGAGGGGGACACCGAGGGGGACAGCGAGAGAGACTGCGAGAGAGACTGCGAGTGAGACTGCGAGAGAGACAGCGAGAGAGACTGCGATGCAGACAGCGAGAGAGACTGCGAGAGTGAATGCGAGGTAGACAGCGAGTTCGACAGCGATGGAGACAGCGAGAGACTGCAAGGGAGATAGCGCGAGAAAATGCGAGGGAGACAGCGAGAGAGAGAGCGAGAGACACTGCCAGAGAGATGGCGAGGGAGGCAGCGAGAGAGACTGCGAGAGAGACTGTGAGAGAGTCTGCGAGAGAGTCAGCGAGAGTGACAGCGAGGGATAAAGCGAGGGAGAAAGCGAGGGAGAAAGCGAGAGAGACTGCGAGGGAGACTGCGAGAGAGACTGCGAGAGAGACTGCGAGAGAGACTGCGAGGGAGACAGCGAGGGAGACAGCGAGAGAGACTGCGAGGGAGACAGCGAGAGAGACTGCGAGAGAGACAGTGAGAGAGACTGCGAGGGAGACAGCGAGCGAGACATCGAGGTACACAGCCAGAGAGACTGCGAGAGAGACAGTGTGAGAGACTGCGAGGGAGACAGCGAGCGAGACATCGAGGGAGATAGCGAGAGAGACTGCGAAGGAGACAGCGAGAGAGACTGCGAGAGAGACAGTGAGAGAGACTGCGAGGGAGACAGCGAGCGAGACATCGAGTTACACAGCGAGAGAGACTGCGAGAGAGACAGTGAGAGAGACTGCGAGGGAGACAGCGAGCGAGACATCGAGGGAGACAGCGAGAGAGACTGCGAGAGAGACTGCGAGAGAAACAGCGAGAGAGACTACGAGGGAGATAGCGAGAGAGAATGCGAGAGAAACTGCGAGAGAGAAAGCGAGGGAGACAGCGAGAGAGACTGCGAGAGAGAATGCGAGGTGGACAGCGAGTTTGAGAGCGATGGAGACAGCGAGAGAGACTGCGAGAGAGACTGCGAGAGAGACTGCGAGAGAGACAGCGAGAGAGACTGCGAGGGAGACAGCGAGAGAGACTGCGAGAGAGACAGCGAGAGAGACTGCGAGAGAGACAGCGAGAGAGACTGCGAGGGAGACTGCGAGGGAGACTGCGAGGGAGACAGCGAGGGAGACTGTGAGAGACTGCGAGGGCTACAGCGAGAGAGACTGCGAGAGAGACTGCGAGGGAGACTGCGAGGGAGACAGCGAGGGAGACAGCGAGGGAGACAGCGAGGGAGACAGCGAGAGGGTCTGCGAGAGAGTCTGCGAGAGAGACTGCGAGAGAGACAGCGAGCGAGACTGCGAGAGGGACAGCGAGGGAGACAGCGAGGGATACAGCGAGGGAGACAGCGAGAGAGACAGCGAGGGAGACAGCGAGAGAGTCTGCGAGAGAGACTGCGAGGGAGACTGTGAGGGAGACTGCGAGGGGGACAGCGAGGGGGACAGCTAGGGGGACAGCGAGGGGGACAGCGATGGGGACAGCGAGAGGGACTGCGTGAGACACTGCGAGGGAGACAGCGAGCGAGACTGCGAGAGAGACAGCG
The DNA here is from genome assembly GCF_036365525.1 of Heterodontus francisci. NCBI lineage: Eukaryota > Metazoa > Chordata > Chondrichthyes > Heterodontiformes > Heterodontidae > Heterodontus > Heterodontus francisci. Next base: position 48,263,974 of record NC_090398.1, read on the forward strand.
AGAGAGACAGCGATGGAGACAGCGAGAGAGAGAGCGATGGAGACAGCGAGAGAGACAGCGAGAGAGAGAGCGAGGGAGACAACGAGAGCGACTGCGAGAGAGAATGCGAGGTGGACAGCGAGTTTGAGAGCGATGGAGACAGCGAGAGAGACTGCGAGAGAGACTGCGAGAGAGACTGTGAGAGAGACAGCGAGAGAGACTGCGAGGGAGACAGCGAGAGAGACTGCGAGAGAGACAGCGAGAGAGACTGCGAGAGAGACAGCGAGAGAGACTGCGAGGGAGACTGTGTTGGAGACTGCGAGGGAGACAGCGAGGGAGACTGTGAGAGACTGCGAGGGCTACAGCGAGAGAGACTGCGAGAGAGACTGCGAGGGAGACAGCGAGAGAGACAGCGAGGGAGACAGCGAGGGAGACAGCGAGGGAGACAGCGAGGGAGACAGCGAGAGGGTCTGCGAGAGAGTCTGCGAGAGAGACTGCGAGAGAGTCTGCGAGAGGGACTGCGAGAGGGACAGCGAGGGAGACAGCGAGGGATACAGCGAGGGAGACAGCGAGAGAGACAGCGAGGGAGACAGCGAGAGAGTCTGCGAGAGAGACTGCGAGGGAGACTGTGAGGGAGACTGCGAGGGGGACAGCGAGGGGGACAGCTAGGGGGACAGCGAGGGGGACAGCGATGGGGACAGCGAGAGAGACTGCGTGAGACACTGCGAGGGAGACAGCGAGCGAGACTGCGAGAGAGACAGCGAGAGAGACAGCGATGGAGACAGCGAGAGAGAGCGCGATGGAGACAGCGAGTGAGACAGCGAGAGAGAGAGCGAGGGAGACAACGAGAGAGACAGCGAGGGAGACAGCGAGGGAGTCTGCGAGAGAGACACCGAGGGGGACACCGAGGGGGACAGCGAGAGAGACTGCGAGAGAGACTGTGAGAGAGACTGCGAGAGAGACAGCGAGAGAGACTGCGAGGGAGACCCCGAGAGAGAATGCGAGAGAAACTGCGAGAGAGACAGCGAGGGAGACAGCGAGAGAGACAGCGAGAGAGAATGCGAGGTAGACAGCGAGTTCGACAGCGATGGATACAGCGAGAGACTGCAAGGGAGATAGCGAGAGAAAATGCGAGGGAGACAGCGAGAGAGAGAGCGAGAGACACTGCGAGAGTGACGGCGAGGGAGGCAGTGAGAGAGACTGCGAGAGAGAATGCGAGAGAGTCTGCGAGAGAGTCTGCGAGAGAGACAGCGAGGGATAAAGCGAGGGAGAAAGCGAGGGAGAAAGCGAGAGAGACTGCGAGGGAGACTGCGAGAGAGACTGCGAGAGAGACTGCGAGGGAGACAGTGAGAGAGACTGCGAGAGAGACAGTGAGAGAGACTGCGAGGGAGAATGCGAGGGAGACCCCGAGAGAGAATGCGAGAGAAACTGCGAGAGAGACAGCGAGGGAGACAGCGAGAGAGACAGCGAGAGAGAATGCGAGGTAGACAGCGAGTTCGACAGCGATGGATACAGCGAGAGACTGCAAGGGAGATAGCGAGAGAAAATGCGAGGGAGACAGCAAGAGAGAGAGCGAGAGACACTGCGAGAGTGACGGCGAGGGAGGCAGTGAGAGAGACTGCGAGAGAGAATGCGAGAGAGTCTGCGAGAGAGTCTGCGAGAGAGACAGCGAGGGATAAAGCGAGGGAGAAAGCGAGGGAGAAAGCGAGAGAGACTGCGAGGGAGACTGCGAGAGAGACTGCGAGAGAGACTGCGAGAGAGACTCCGAGGGAGACAGCGAGGGAGACAGCGAGAGAGACTGCGAGGGAGACAGTGAGAGAGACTGCGAGAGAGACAGTGAGAGAGACTGCGAGGGAGACAGCGAGTGAGACATCGAGGGAGACAGCGAGAGAGACTGCAAGAGAGACAGTGAGAGAGACTGCGAGCGAGACAGCGAGCGAGACATCGAGGGAGACAGCGAAAGAGACTGCGAGAGAGACTGCGAGAGAGACAGCGAGAGAGACTGCGAGGGAGACAGCGAGAGAGACTGGGAGAGAGACAGCGAGAGAGACTGCGAGGGAGACTGCGAGGGGGACTGCGAGGGAGACTGCGAGGGAGACTGTGAGAGACTGCGAGGGCTACAGCGAGAGAGACTGCGAGAGAGACTGCGAGAGAGACGGCGAGGGAGACAGCGAGAGAGAATGCGAGAGAAACTGCGAGAGACAGCGAAGGAGACAGCGAGAGAGACTGCGAGAGAGAATGCGAGGTAGACAGCGAGTTCGACAGCGATGGAGACAGCGAGAGACTGCAAGGGAGATAGAGAGAGAAAATGCGAGGGAGACAGCGAGAGAGAGAGCGAGAGACACTGCGAGAGTGACGGCGAGGGAGGCAGTGAGAGAGACTGCGAGAGAGAATGCGAGAGAGTCGGCGAGAGAGTCTGCGAGAGAGACAGCGAGGGATAAAGCGAGGGAGAAAGCGAGGGAGAAAGCGAGAGAGACTGCGAGGGAGACTGCGAGAGATACTGCGAGAGAGACTGCGAGAGAGACTGCGAGAGAGACTCCGAGGGAGACAGCGAGGGAGACAGCGAGAGAGACTGCGAGGGAGACAGTGAGAGAGACTGCGAGAGAGACAGTGAGAGAGACTGCGAGGGAGACAGCGATTGAGACATCGAGGGAGACAGCGAGAGAGACTGCGAGAGAGACAGTGAGAGAGACTGCGAGCGAGACAGCGAGCGAGACATCGAGGGAGACAGCGAGAGAGACTGCGAGAGAGACAGCGAGAAAGACAGCGAGCGAGACTGCGAGAGAGACAGTGAGAGAAACAGCGAGGGAAACAGCGAGAGAGACTGCGAGAGAGACTGCCAGAGAGACAGCGAGGGAGACAGCGAGGGATACAGCGAGGGAGACAGCGAGAGAGACAGCGAGAGAGACAGCGAGGGAGAAAGCGAGAGAGACAGCGAGAGAGACAGCGAGTGAGTCGGCGAGAGAGTCTGCGAGAGAGACTGCGAGGGAGACTGCGAGGGAGACTGCGAGGGACACAGCGAGGGGGACAGGGAGGGGGACAGCGAGGGGGACATCGAGAGAGACCGCGTGAGACACTGCGAGGGAGACAGCGAGGGAGACAGCGAGGAGACAGCGAGAAGACAGCGAAAGAGACTGCGAGGGAGACAGCGATGGAGACTGCGAGGGAGACTGCGAGGGAGACTGCGAGGGAGACTGCGAGGGGGACAGCGAGAGAGACTGTGAGGGATTTGGTGAGGGAGACTGCGAGGGAGACAGCGAGGGAGACAGCGAAGGAGACTGCGAGAGAGACTGCGAGAGAGACTGCGAGAGAGACTGCGAGAGAGACTGCGAGGGCGACAGCGAGAGAGACTGCGAGTAAGACTGCGATGGAGACTGCAAGGGAGACTGCGAGAGACAGCGAGGGAGACAGCGAGAGAGTCAGCGAGGGAGACAGGGAGAGTGAATGCGAGGGAGACAGCGAGAGAGACTGCGAGAGAGACTGCGAGGGAGACTGCGAGGGAGACTGCGAGGGAGACAGCGAGGGAGACTGCGAGGGAGACTGCGAGGGAGGTAGCGAGGGAGACAGCGAGGGAGACAGCGAGGGAGACTGCGAGAGAAACTGCAAGTGAGATGGCGAGAGACACTGCGAGAGAGACTGCGATTGAGACTGTGAGAGAGAATGCGAGGTAGACAGCGAGTTAGACAGCGATGGAGACAGCGAGAGAGACTGCAAGGGAGATAGAGAGAGAGACTGCGAGAGAGACTGCGAGAGAAAATGCGAGGGAGACGGCGAGAGAGGCGGCGAGAGAGACTGCGAGAGTGACAGCGAGAGAAGCAGCGAGGGAGACAGCGAGGGAGACTACGAGAGAGACTGCCAGAGAGACAGCGAGGGAGACAGTGAGGGATACAGCGAGTGAGACTGCGAGGGAGACAGCGAGAGAGACAGCGAGAGAGAGAGCGAGGAAGACAACGAGAGAGACAGCGAGGGAGACAGCGAGAGAGTCTGCGAGAGAGACACCGATGGGGACACCGAGGTAGACAGCGAGGGAGACAGCGAGAGAGTCTGCGAGAGAGACAGCGAGAGAGACAGCGAGAGAGACTGCGAGAGAGACAGCGAGAGAGACTGCGAGAGAGACAGCGAGAGAGACAGCGAGAGAGACTGCGAGGGAGACTGCGAGGGAGACTGCGAGGGAGACAGCGAGGGAGAAAGCGAGGGAGACAGCGAGAGAGACTGCGAGAGAGACAGCGAGAGAGACTGCGAGAGAGACAGCGAGAGAGACTGCGAGGGAGACTGCGAGGGAGACTGCGAGGGAGACTGCGAGGGAGACTGCGAGGGAGACAGCGAGGGAGAAAGCGAGGGAGACAGCGAGGGAGACTGTGAGAGACTGCGAGGGCTACAGCGAGAGAGACTGCGAGAGAGACTGCGAGGGAGACAGCCAGAGAGACAACGAGGGAGACTGCAAGAGAGACAGCGAGGGAGACAGCGAGGGAGACAGCGAGGGAGACAGCGAGAGAGTCTGCGAGAGAGTCTGCGAGAGGGACTGTGAGAGAGACTGCGAGCGAGACTGCGAGAGAGACAGAGAGAGAGACAGCGAGAGAGACAGCGAGGGAAACAGCGAGGGAGACAGCGAGAGAGACTGCCAGAGAGACAGCGAGGGAGACAGCGAGGGATACAGCGAGGGATACAGCGAGGGAGACAGCGAGAGAGACAGCGAGAGAGACAGCGAGGGAGACAGCGAGAGAGACAGCGAGAGAGGCAGCGAAGGAGACAGCGAGAGAGTCTGCGAGAGAGACTGCGAGGGAGACTGCGAGGGGGACTGCGAGGGGTACAGAGAGGGGGACAGCGAGGGGGACAGCGAGGGAGACAGTGGGAGAGACTACGTGAGACACTGCGAGGGAGACAGCGAGGGAGACAGCGAGGAGACAGCGAGAAGACAGCAAGAAGACAGCGAAAGAGACTGCGAGGGAGACAGCGATGGAGAAAGCGAGAGAGACTGCGAGGGAGAAAGCGAGAGAGACTGCGAGGGAAAAAGCGAGAGAGAATGCGAGAGAAACTGCGAGAGAGACAGCGAGGGAGACAGCGAGAGAGACTGCGAGAGAGAATTCGAGGTAGACAGCGAGAAGACAGCGAAAGAGACTGCGAGGGAGACATCGATGGAGAAAGGGAGAGAGACTGCGATTGAGACAGCGAGAGAGAATGCGAGAGAAACTGCGAGAGAGACTGCGAGAGAGACTGAGAGGGAGACTGCGAGGGAGACAGCGAGGGAGACAGCGAGGGAGACAGCGAGGGCGACAGCGAGAGAGACAGCGAGAGAGATAGCGAGGGAGACTGCGAGGGAGACTGCGAGGGAGACTGCGAGGGAGACAGCGAGAGAGACTGCGAGGGATTTGGCGATGGAGACTGCGAGGGAGACAGCGAGGGAGACAGCGAGAGAGATTGCGAGGGAGACAGCGAGGGAGTCTGCGAGGGAGACAGCGAGGGAGACTGCGAGAGAGACTGCGAGAGAGACTGCGAGGGCTGCAGCGAGGGAGACTGCGAGTGAGACTGCGAGGGAGACTGCAAGTGAGACTGCGATTGACAGCGAGGGAGACAGCGACAGACACAGCGAGGGAGACAGGGAGAGTGAATGCGAGGGAGACAGCGAGAGAGACAGCGAGAGAGACTGCGAGGGAGACTGCGAGGGAGACTGCGAGGGAGACACCGAGGGAGACTGCAAGGGAGACTGCGATGGAGACACCGAGGGAGACAGCGAGGGAGACAGCGAGGGAGACTGCGAGAGAAACTGCAAGGGAGATAGCGAGAGAGACTGCGAGAGAGACTGTGAGAGAGAATGCGAGGTAGACAGCGAGTTTGACAGCGATGGAGACAGCGAGAGAGACTGCAAGGGAGATAGAGAGAGAGACTGCGAGAGAGACTGCGAGAGAAAGTGCGAGGGAGACGGCGAGAGAGGCGGCGAGAGAGGCCGCGAGAGAGACTGCGAGAGTGACAGCGAGAGAGTCTGCGAGAGAGACAGCGAGGGAGAAAGCGAGAGAGACTGCGAGGGAGACAGCGAGAGAGACTGCGAGGGAGACAGCGAGAGAGACTTGCGAGGGAGACAGCGAGAGAGACTGCGAGAGAGACTGCGAGGGAGATAGCGAGGGAGAGTGCGATGGAGACTGCGAGGGACACAGCGAGCGAGACTGCGAGAGAGACTGCGAGGGACACTGCGAGGGAGACTGCGAGGGAGACTGCGAGAGACAGCGAGGGAGACAGCGAGAGAGACAGCGAGGGAGACGGAGAGTGAATGCGAGGGAGACAGCGAGAGAGACTGCGAGAGACTGCGAGGGAGACTGTGAGGGAGACAGCGAGGGAGACAGCGAGGGAGACAGCGAGGGAGACAGCGAGGGCGACAGCGAGAGAGACAGCGAGAGAGACTGCGAGAGAGACTGCGAGGGAGACTGCGAGGGAGACTTCGAGGGAGACTGCGAGAGAGACAGCGAGGGAGAAAGCGAGGGAGACAGCGAGTGAGTCTGCGAGAGAGTCAGCGAGAGACACAGCCAGAGAGATAGCGAGAGAGAGAGCGAGAGAGACTTCCTGAGAGCCTGCGAGGGAGACTGCGAGGCAGAATGCGAGGGAGACTGCGACGGAGACTGCGACGGAGACTGTGAGGGAAACAGCGAGGGAGACAGCGAGAGAGACTGCTAGAGAGACTGCGAGAGAGACAGCGAGAGAGACTGCGAGGGAGACAGCGTGAGAGAATGCGAGAGAAACTGCGAGAGACAGCGAAGGAGACAGCGAGAGAGACTGCGAGAGAGAATGCGAGGTAGACAGCGAGTTCGACAGCGATGGAGACAGCGAGAGACTGCAAGGGAGATAGCGAGTGAAAATGCGAGGGAGACAGCGAGAGAGTGAGCGAGAGACACTGCGAGAGAGACGGCGAGAGAGTCTGCGAGAGCGACAGTGAGGGATAAAGCGAGGGAGATTGCGAGGGAGACAGCGAGAGAGACTGCGAGGGAGACTGCGAGGGAGACAGCTAGAGAGACTGCGAGAGAGACAGTGAGAGAGAATGCGAGGGAGACTGCGAGCGAGACTGCGCGAGAGACTGCGAGAGAGACTGCGAGAGAGATTGCGAGGGAGACAGCGAGGGAGACAGCGAGGGAGACTGCGAGGGAGACAGCGAGAGAGACTGCGAGAGAGACAGTGAGAGAGAATGCGAGGCAGAGAGCGAGCGAGACATCCAGGTAGAGAGCGAGAGAGACTGCGAGAGAGACAGTGAGAGAGACTGCGAGGGAGACAACGAGAGAGAATGCGACAGAGACTGCGAGAGAGACAGTGAGAGAGACTGCGAGGGAGACAGCGAGCGAGACATCGAGGGAGACAGCGAGAGAGACTGCGAGAGAGACTGCGAGTGAGACAGTGAGAGAGACTGCGAGGGAGACTGCGAGGCAGACTGCGAGGGAGACAGCGAGGGAGACAGTGAGGAAAACAGCGAGAGACACAGCGAGGGAGACTGCAAGAGAGACAGCGAGGGAGACAGAGAGGGAGTCAGCGAGGGAGACAGCGAGGGAGACAGCGAGAGAGACTGCGAGAGACTGCGAGAGAGAATGCGAGGTAGACAGCGAGTTAGACAGCGATGGAGACAGCGAGGGAGACTGCAAGGGAGATAGCGAGAGAGACTGCGAGAGAGACTGCGAGACAAAATGCGAGGGAGACAGCGAGAGAGACAGCGAGAGAGACTGTGAGAGAGAATGCGATGTAGACAGCGAGTTAGACAGCGATGGAGACAGCGAGAGAGACTGCAAGGGAGATAGCGAAAGAGACTGCGAGAGAGACTGCGAGAGAAAATGCGAGGGAGACAGCGAGGGAGACAGCGAGAGAGACTGCGAGGGAGACTGCGAGAGAGACCGTGAGAGAGACTGCGAGGGAGACAGCGAGCGAGACATCGAGGGAGACAGCGAGCGAGACTGCGAGAGAGACAGCGAGAGAGACTGCGAGAGAGACAGTGAGAGACACAGCGAGAGAGTCTGCTAGAGAGACAGCGAGGGAGAAAGCGAGAGAGACTGCGAGGGATACAGCGAGAGAGAAGGCGAGGGAGACTGCGAGAGAGACGGCAAGAGAGGCGGCGAGAGAGACTGCGAGAGACACAGCGAGGGAGAAAGCGAGAGAGACTGCGAGGGAGACAGCGAGAGAGACTGCGAGGGAGACAGCAAGGGAGACAGCGACGGAGACTGCGAGGGAGACAGCGAGAGAGACTGCGACAGAGACCGCGAGGGAGACTGCGAGGGAGACAGCGAGCGAGACAGCGAGGGAGACTGCGAGGGAGACTGCGAGGGAGACTGCGAGGGAGACTGCGAGGGAGACAGCGAGGGCTACAGCGAGAGAGACTGCGAGAGAGACTGCGAGGGAGACTGCGAGGGAGACTACGAGGGAGACTGCGGGAGACAGCGAGAGAAACAGCGAGGGAGACAGCGAGAGCGAATGCGAGGGAGACAGCGAGAGAGACTGCGAGGGAGACAGCGAGGGAGACAGCGAGGGAGACAGCGAGGGAGACAGCGAGAGAGACAGCGAGGGAGACTGCGAAGGAGACTGCCAGAGAGACAGCGATAGAGACTGCGAGGGAGACAGCGAGTGAGACAGCGAGAGAGAATGCGAGATAAACTGCGCGAGAGACAGCGAGGGAGACAGCGAGAGAGTCTGCGAGAGAGTCTGCGAGAGAGTCTGTGAGAGAGACAGCGAGGGAGACAGCGAGGGAGAAAGCGAGGGAGAAAGCGAGGGAGAATGCGAGGGAGACAGCGAGAGAGACAGTGAGAGAGACTGCGAGAGAGACAGCGAGAGAGACTGCGAGGGAGACAGCGAGGCAGACAGCGAGGGAGACAGCGAGAGAGACTGCGAGGGAGATAGCCAGAGAGACTGCGAGAGAGACAGCGAGAGAGACTGCGAGGGAGACAGCGAGCGAGACATCGAAGGAGACTGCGAGAGAGACAGCGAGAGAGACTGCGAGAGAGACTGCGAGAGAGACTGCGAGAGACTGCCAGAGAGACTGCGAGAGAGACTGAGAGGGCAACAGCGAGAGAGACTGCAGGAGAGACTGCGAGGGAGACTGCGAGAGAGACAGCGAGGGAGACAGCGAGGGAGACAGCGAGGGAGACAGCGAGGGAGACAGCGAGGGAGACTGCAAGAGAGAATGCGAGGTAGACAGCGAGTTAGACAGCAATGAAGACAGCGAGGGAGACTGCAAGGGAGATAGCGAGAGAGACTGCGAGAGAAAATGCGAGAGAAAATGCGAGCGAGACAGAGAGAGAGACAGCGAGAGAGACTGTGAGAGAGAATGCGAGGTAGACAGCGAGTTAGACTGCGAGGGAGACTGCGAGGGAGACAGCGAGAGAGACTGCGAGGGATTTGGCGATGGAGACTGCGATTGAGACAGCGAGGGAGACAGCGAGAGAGATTGCGAGGGAGACAGCGAGGGAGTCTGCGAGGGAGACAGCGAGGGAGACTGCGAGAGAGACTGCGAGAGAGACTGCGAGGGCTGCAGCGAGGGAGACTGCGAGTGAGACTGCGAGGGAGACTGCAAGTGAGACTGCGATAGACAGCGAGGGAGACAGCGACAGACACAGCGAGGGAGACAGGGAGAGTGAATGCGAGGGAGACAGCGAGAGAGACAGCGAGAGAGACTGCGAGGGAGACTGCGAGGGAGATTGCGAGGGAGACAGCGAGGGAGACTGCAAGGGAGACAGCGAGGGAGACACCGAGGGAGACAGCGAGGGAGACAGCGAGGGAGACTGCGAGAGAAACTGCCAGGGAGATAGCGAGAGAGACTGCGAGAGAGACTGCGAGAGAAAATGCGAGGGAGACAGCGAGAGAGATGGCGAGAGAGACTGTGAGAGAGATAGAGAGAGAGACTGCGAGAGAGACTGCGAGAGAGACTGCGAGAGAGACTGCGAGGGCGACAGCGAGAGAGACTGCGAGTAAGACTGCGAGGGAGACTGCAAGGGAGACTGCGAGAGACAGCGAGGGAGACAGCGAGAGAGGCAGCGAGGGAGACAGGGAGAGTGAATGCGAGGGAGACAGCGAGAGAGACTGCGGGAGAGACTGCGAGGGAGACTGCGAGGGCGACAGCGAGGGAGACTGCGAGGGAGACTGCGAGGGAGGTAGCGAGGGAGACAGCGAGGGAGACAGCGAGGGAGACAGCGAGAGAGACTGCGAGAGAGACAGTGAGAGAGACTGCGAGCGAGACAGCGAGGGAGTCTGCGAGGGAGACAGCGAGGGAGACTGCGAGAGAGACTGCGAGAGAGACTGCGAGGGCTGCAGCGAGGGAGACTGCGAGTGAGACTGCGAGGGAGACTGCAAGTGAGACTGCGATAGACAGCGAGGGAGACAGCGACAGACACAGCGAGGGAGACAGGGAGAGTGAATGCGAGGGAGACAGCGAGAGAGACAGCGAGAGAGACTGCGAGGGAGACTGCGAGGGAGATTGCGAGGGAGACAGCGAGGGAGACTGCAAGGGAGACAGCGAGGGAGACACCGAGGGAGACAGCGAGGGAGACAGCGAGGGAGACTGCGAGAGAAACTGCCAGGGAGATAGCGAGAGAGACTGCGAGAGAGACTGCGAGAGAAAATGCGAGGGAGACAGCGAGAGAGATGGCGAGAGAGACTGTGAGAGAGATAGAGAGAGAGACTGCGAGAGAGACTGCGAGAGAGACTGCGAGAGAGACTGCGAGGGCGACAGCGAGAGAGACTGCGAGTAAGACTGCGAGGGAGACTGCAAGGGAGACTGCGAGAGACAGCGAGGGAGACAGCGAGAGAGGCAGCGAGGGAGACAGGGAGAGTGAATGCGAGGGAGACAGCGAGAGAGACTGCGGGAGAGACTGCGAGGGAGACTGCGAGGGAGACTGCGAGGGCGACAGCGAGGGAGACTGCGAGGGAGACTGCGAGGGAGGTAGCGAGGGAGACAGCGAGGGAGACAGCGAGGGAGACAGCGAGAGAGACTGCGAGAGAGACAGTGAGAGAGACTGCGAGCGAGACAGCGAGCGAGACATCGAGGGAGACAGCGAGAGAGACTGCGAGAGAGACAGCGAGAGAGACAGTGAGAGAGACAGCGAGGGAAACAGCGAGAGAGACTGCGAGAGAGACTGCCAGAGAGACAGCGAGGGAGACAGCGAGGGATACAGCGAGGGAGACAGCGAGAGAGACAGCGAGAGAGACAGCGAGGGAGAAAGCGAGAGAGACAGCGAGAGAGACAGCGAGTGAGTCGGCGAGAGAGTCTGCGAGAGAGACTGCGAGGGAGACTGCGAGGGAGACTGCGAGGGACACAGCGAGGGGGACAGGGAGGGGGACAGCGAGGGGGACATCGAGAGAGACCGCGTGAGACACTGCGAGGGAGACAGCGAGGGAGACAGCGAGGAGACAGCGAGAAGACAGCGAAAGAGACTGCGAGGGAGACAGCGATGGAGACTGCGAGGGAGACTGCGAGGGAGACTGCGAGGGGGACAGCGAGAGAGACTGTGAGGGATTTGGCGAGGGAGACTGCGAGGGAGACAGCGAGGGAGACAGCGAGGGAGACAGCGAAGGAGACTGCGAGAGAGACTGCGAGAGAGACTGCGAGAGAGACTGCGAGGGCGACAGCGAGAGAGACTGCGAGTAAGACTGCGATGGAGACTGCAAGGGAGACTGCGAGAGACAGCGAGGGAGACAGCGAGAGAGGCAGCGAGGGAGACAGGGAGAGTGAATGCGAGGGAGACAGCGAGAGAGACTGCGAGAGAGACTGCGAGGGAGACTGCGAGGGAGACTGCGAGGGAGACAGCGAGGGAGACTGCGAGGGAGACTGCGAGGGAGGTAGCGAGGGAGACAGCGAGGGAGACAGCGAGGGAGACAGCGAGAGAAACTGCAAGTGAGATGGCGAGAGACACTGCGAGAGAGACTGCGATTGAGACTGTGAGAGAGAATGCGAGGTAGACAGCGAGTTAGACAGCGATGGAGACAGCGAGAGAGACTGCAAGGGAGATAGAGAGAGAGACTGCGAGAGAGACTGCGAGAGAAAATGCGAGGGAGACGGCGAGAGAGGCGGCGAGAGAGACTGCGAGAGTGACAGCGAGAGAGGCAGCGAGGGAGACAGCGAGGGAGACTACGAGAGAGACTGCCAGAGAGACAGCGAGGGAGACAGTGAGGGATACAGCGAGTGAGACTGCGAGGGAGACAGCGAGAGAGACAGCGAGAGAGAGAGCGAGGGAGACAACGAGAGAGACAGCGAGGGAGACAGCGAGAGAGTCTGCGAGAGAGACACCGATGGGGACACCGAGGTAGACAGCGAGGGAGACAGCGAGAGAGTCTGCGAGAGAGACAGCGAGAGAGACAGCGAGAGAGACTGCGAGAGAGACAGCGAGAGAGACTGCGAGAGAGACAGCGAGAGAGACAGCGAGAGAGACTGCGAGGGAGACTGCGAGGGAGACTGCGAGGGAGACAGCGAGGGAGAAAGCGAGGGAGACAGCGAGAGAGACTGCGAGAGAGACAGCGAGAGAGACTGCGAGAGAGACAGCGAGAGAGACTGCGAGGGAGACTGCGAGGGAGACTGCGAGGGACACTGCGAGGGAGACAGCGAGGGAGAAAGCGAGGGAGACAGCGAGGGAGACTGTGAGAGACTGCGAGGGATACAGCGAGAGAGACTGCGAGAGAGACTGCGAGGGAGACAGCCAGAGAGACAACGAGGGAGACTGCAAGAGAGACAGCGAGGGAGACAGCGAGGGAGACAGCGAGGGAGACAGCGAGAGAGTCTGCGAGAGAGTCTGCGAGAGGGACTGTGAGAGAGACTGCGAGCGAGACTGCGAGAGAGACAGAGAGAGAGACAGCGAGAGAGACAGCGAGGGAAACAGCGAGGGATACAGCGAGGGATACAGCGAGGGAGACAGCGAGAGAGACAGCGAGAGAGACAGCGAGGGAGACAGCGAGAGAGACAGCGAGAGAGGCAGCGAAGGAGACAGCGAGAGAGTCTGCGAGAGAGACTGCGAGGGAGACTGCGAGGGGGACTGCGAGGGGTAGAGCGAGGGGGACAGCGAGGGGGACAGCGAGGGAGACAGCGGGAGAGACTACGTGAGACACTGCGAGGGAGACAGCGAGGGAGACAGCGAGGAGACAGCGAGAAGACAGCAAGAAGACAGCGAAAGAGACTGCGAGGGAGACAGCGATGGAGAAAGCGAGAGAGACTGCGAGGGAGAAAGCGAGAGAGACTGCGAGGGAAAAAGGGAGAGAGAATGCAAGAGAAACTGCGAGAGAGACAGCGATGGAGACAGCGAGAGAGACTGCGAGAGAGAATGCGAGGTAGACAGCGAGAAGACAGCGAAAGAGACTGCGAGGGAGACATCGATGGAGAAAGGGAGAGAGACTGCGAGGGAGACAGCGAGAGAGAATGCGAGAGAAACTGCGAGAGAGACTGCGAGAGAGACTGAGAGGGAGACTGCGAGGGAGACAGCGAGGGAGACAGCGAGGGAGACAGCGAGGGAGACAGCGAGAGATACAGCGAGAGAGACAGCGAGGGAGACAGCGAGGGAGACTGCGAGGGAGACTGCGAGGGAAACAGCGAGAGAGACAGCGAGGGATTTGGCGATGGAGACTGCGAGGGAGACAGCGAGGGAGACAGCGAGAGAGATTGCGAGGGAGACAGCGAGGGAGTCTGCGAGGGAGACAGCGAGGGAGACTGCGAGAGAGACTGCGAGAGAGACTGCGAGGGCTGCAGCGAGGGAGACTGCGAGTGAGACTGCGAGGGAGACTGCAAGTGAGACTGCGATAGACAGCGAGGGAGACAGCGACAGACACAGCGAGGGAAACAGGGAGAGTGAATGCGAGGGAGACAGCGAGAGAGACAGCGAGAGAGACTGCGAGGGAGACACCGAGGGAGACTGCAAGGGAGACTGCGAGGGAGACACCGAGGGAGACAGCGAGGGAGACAGCGAGGGAGACTGCGAGAGAAACTGCAAGGGAGATAGCGAGAGAGACTGCGAGAGAGACTGTGAGAGAGAATGCGAGGTAGACAGCGAGTTTGACAGCGATGGAGACAGCGAGAGAGACTGCAAGGGAGATAGAGAGAGAGACTGCGAGAGAGACTGCGAAAGAAAGTGCGAGGGAGACGGCGAGAGAGGCGGCGAGAGAGGCGGCGAGAGAGGCCGCGAGAGAGACTGCGAGAGTGACAGCGAGAGAGTCTGCGAGAGAGACAGCGAGGGAGAAAGCGAGAGAGACTGCGAGGGAGACAGCGAGAGAGACTGCGAGGGAGACAGCGAGAGAGACTTGCGAGGGAGACAGCGAGAGAGACTGCGAGAGAGTCAGCGAGAGAGACTGCGAGGGAGACAGCGAGGGAGACAGCGAGAGAGACTGCGAGGGAGACAGCGAGGGAGAGTGCGATGGAGACTGCGAGGGACACAGCGAGCGAGACTGCGAGAGAGACTGCGAGGGACACTGCGAGGGAGACTGCGAGGGAGACTGCGAGAGACAGCGAGGGAGACAGCGAGAGAGACAGTGAGGGAGACGGAGAGTGAATGCGAGGGAGACAGCGAGAGAGACTGCGAGAGACTGCGAGGGAGACTGCGAGGGAGACAGCGAGGGAGACAGCGAGGGAGACAGCGAGGGAGACAGCGAGGGCGACAGCGAGAGAGACAGCGAGAGAGACTGCGAGAGAGACTGCGAGGGAGACTGCGAGGGAGACTTCGAGGGAGACTGCGAGAGAGACAGCGAGGGAGAAAGCGAGGGAGACAGCGAGTGAGTCTGCGAGAGAGTCAGCGAGAGACACAACCAGAGAGATAGCGAGAGAGAGAGCGAGAGAGACTTCCTGAGAACCTGCGAGGGAGACTGCGAGGCAGACTGCGAAGGAGACTGCGACGGAGACTGCGACGGTGACTGTGAGGGAAACAGCGAGGGAGACAGCGAGAGAGACTGCTAGAGAGACTGCGAGAGAGACAGCGAGAGAGACTGCGAGGGAGACAGCGTGAGAGAATGCGAGAGAAACTGCGAGAGACAGCGAAGGAGACAGCGAGAGAGACTGCGAGAGAGAATGCGAGGTAGACAGCGAGTTCGACAGCGATGGAGACAGCGAGAGACTGCAAGGGAGATAGCGAGTGAAAATGCGAGGGAGACAGCGAGAGAGTGAGCGAGAGACACTGCGAGAGAGACGGCGAGAGAGTCTGCGAGAGCGACAGTGAGGGATAAAGCGAGGGAGATTGCGAGGGAGACTGCGAGGGAGACAGCTAGAGAGACTGCGAGAGAGACAGTGAGAGAGAATGCGAGGGAGACTGCGAGCGAGACTGCGCGAGAGACTGCGAGAGAGACTGCGAGAGAGATTGCGAGGGAGACAGCGAGGGAGACAGCGAGGGAGACTGCGAGGGAGACAGCGAGAGAGACTGCGAGAGAGACTGCGAGAGAGACAGTGAGAGAGAATGCGAGGCAGACAGCGAGCGAGACATCCAGGTAGAGAGCGAGAGAGACTGCGAGAGAGACAGTGAGAGAGACTGCGAGGGAGACAACGAGAGAGAATGCGAGAGAGACTGCGAGAGAGACAGTGAGAGAGACTGCGAGGGAGACAGCGAGCGAGACATCGAGGGAGACAGCGAGAGAGACTGCGAGAGAGACTGCGAGTGAGACAGTGAGAGAGACTGCGAGGGAGACTGCGAGGCAGACTGCGAGGGAGACTGCGAGGGAGACAGCGAGGGAGACAGTGAGGAAAACAGCGAGAGACACAGCGAGGGAGACTGCAAGAGAGACAGCGAGGGAGACAGAGAGGGAGTCAGCGAGGGAGACAGCGAGGGAGACAGCGAGGGAGACAGCAAGGGAGACAGCGAGAGAGACTGCGAGAGACTGCGAGAGAGAATGCGAGGTAGACAGCGAGTTAGACAGCGATGGAGACAGCGAGGGAGACTGCAAGGGAGATAGCGAGAGAGACTGCGAGAGAGACTGCGAGACAAAATGCGAGGGAGACAGCGAGAGAGACAGCGAGAGAGACTGTGAGAGAGAATGCGATGTAGACAGCGAGTTAGACAGCGATGGAGACAGCGAGAGAGACTGCAAGGGAGATAGCGAAAGAGACTGCGAGAGAGACTGCGAGAGAAAATGCGAGGGAGACAGCGAGGGAGACAGCGAGAGAGACTGCGAGGGAGACTGCGAGAGAGACCGTGAGAGAGACTGCGAGGGAGACAGCGAGCGAGACATCGAGGGAGACAGCGAGCGAGACTGCGAGAGAGACAGCGAGGGAGAAAGCGAGAGAGACTGCGAGGGATACAGCGAGAGAGAAGGCGAGGGAGACTGCGAGAGAGACGGCAAGAGAGGCGGCGAGAGAGACTGCGAGAGACACAGCGAGGGAGAAAGCGAGAGAGACTGCGAGGGAGACAGCGAGAGAGACTGCGAGGGAGACAGCAAGGGAGACAGCGAGGGAGACTGCGAGGGAGACAGCGAGAGAGACTGCGACAGAGACCGCGAGGGAGACTGCGAGGGAGACAGCGAGCGAGACAGCGAGGGAGACTGCGAGGGAGACTGCGAGGGAGACTGCGAGGGAGACTGCGAGGGAGACAGCGAGGGCTACAGCGAGAGAGACTGCGAGAGAGACTGCGAGGGAGACTGCGAGGGAGACTACGAGGGAGACTGCGGGAGACAGCGAGAGAAACAGCGAGGGAGACAGCGAGAGCGAATGCGAGGGAGACAGCGAGAGAGACTGCGAGGGAGACAGCGAGGGAGACAGCGAGGGAGACAGCGAGGGAGACAGCGAGAGAGACAGCGAGGGAGACTGCGAAGGAGACTGCCAGAGAGACAGCGAGAGAGACTGCGAGGGAGACAGCGAGTGAGACAGCGAGAGAGAATGCGAGATAAACTGCGCGAGAGACAGCGAGGGAGACAGCGAGAGAGTCTGCGAGAGAGTCTGCGAGAGAGTCTGTGAGAGAGACAGCGAGGGAGACAGCGAGGGAGAAAGCGAGGGAGACAGCGAGGGAGACAGCGAGGGAGACTGCGAGGGAGACAGCGAGAGAGACTGCGAGAGAGACAGTGAGAGAGAATGCGAGGCAGACAGCGAGCGAGACATCCAGGTAGAGAGCGAGAGAGACTGCGAGAGAGACAGTGAGAGAGACTGCGAGGGAGACAACGAGAGAGAATGCGAGAGAGACTGCGAGAGAGACAGTGAGAGAGACTGCGAGGGAGACAGCGAGCGAGACATCGAGGGAGACAGCGAGAGAGACTGCGAGAGAGACTGCGAGTGAGACAGTGAGAGAGACTGCGAGGGAGACTGCGAGGCAGACTGCGAGGGAGCCAGCGAGGGAGACAGTGAGGAAAACAGCGAGAGACACAGCGAGGGAGACTGCAAGAGAGACAGCGAGGGAGACAGAGAGGGAGTCAGCGAGGGAGACAGCGAGGGAGACAGCGAGGGAGACAGCAAGGGAGACAGCGAGAGAGACTGCGAGAGACTGCGAGAGACTGCGAGAGAGAATGCGAGGTAGACAGCGAGTTAGACAGCGATGGAGACAGCGAGGGAGACTGCAAGGGAGATAGCGAGAGAGACTGCGAGAGAGACTGCGAGACAAAATGCGAGGGAGACAGCGAGAGAGACAGCGAGAGAGACTGTGAGAGAGAATGCGATGTAGACAGCGAGTTAGACAGCGATGGAGACAGCGAGAGAGACTGCAAGGGAGATAGCGAAAGAGACTGCGAGAGAGACTGCGAGAGAAAATGCGAGGGAGACAGCGAGGGAGACAGCGAGAGAGACTGCGAGGGAGACTGCGAGAGAGACCGTGAGAGAGACTGCGAGGGAGACAGCGAGCGAGACATCGAGGGAGACAGCGAGCGAGACTGCGAGAGAGACAGCGAGAGAGACTGCGAGAGAGACAGTGAGAGACACAGCGAGAGAGTCTGCGAGAGAGACAGCGAGGGAGAAAGCGAGAGAGACTGCGAGGGATACAGCGAGAGAGAAGGCGAGGGAGACTGCGAGAGAGACGGCAAGAGAGGCGGCGAGAGAGACTGCGAGAGACACAGCGAGGGAGAAAGCGAGAGAGACTGCGAGGGAGACAGCGAGAGAGACTGCGAGGGAGACAGCAAGGGAGACAGCGAGGGAGACTGCGAGGGAGACAGCGAGAGAGACTGCGACAGAGACCGCGAGGGAGACTGCGAGGGAGACAGCGAGCGAGACAGCGAGGGAGACTGCGAGGGAGACTGCGAGGGAGACTGCGAGGGAGACTGCGAGGGAGACAGCGAGGGCTACAGCGAGAGAGACTGCGAGAGAGACTGCGAGGGAGACTGCGAGGGAGACTACGAGGGAGACTGCGGGAGACAGCGAGAGAAACAGCGAGGGAGACAGCGAGAGCGAATGCGAGGGAGACAGCGAGAGAGACTGCGAGGGAGACAGCGAGGGAGACAGCGAGGGAGACAGCGAGAGAGACAGCGAGGGAGACTGCGAAGGAGACTGCCAGAGAGACAGCGAGAGAGACTGCGAGGGAGACAGCGAGTGAGACAGCGAGAGAGAATGCGAGATAAACTGCGCGAGAGACAGCGAGGGAGACAGCGAGAGAGTCTGCGAGAGAGTCTGCGAGAGAGTCTGTGAGAGAGACAGCGAGGGAGACAGCGAGGGAGAAAGCGAGGGAGAAAGCGAGGGAGAATGCGAGGGAGACAGCGAGAGAGACAGTGAGAGAGACTGCGAGAGAGACTTCGAGAGAGACGGCGAGAGAGGCGGCGAGAGAGACAGCGAGAGAGACAGCGAGGGAGACAGCGAGGCAGACAGCGAGGGAGACAGCGAGAGAGACTGCGAGGGAGACAGCCAGAGAGACTGCGAGAGAGACAGCGAGAGAGACTGCGAGGGAGACAGCGAGCGAGACATCGAAGGAGACTGCGAGAGAGACAGCGAGAGAGACTGCGAGAGAGACTGCGAGCGAGACTGCGAGAGACTGCCAGAGAGACTGCGAGAGAGACTGCGAGGGCAACAGCGAGAGAGACTGCAAGAGAGACTGCGAGGGAGACTGCGAGAGAGACAGCGAGGGAGACAGCGAGGGAGACAGCGAGGGAGACTGCAAGAGAGAATGCGAGGTAGACAGCGAGTTAGACAGCAATGAAGACAGCGAGGGAGACTGCAAGGGAGATAGCGAGAGAGACTGCGAGAGAAAATGCGAGAGAAAATGCGAGCGAGACAGAGAGAGAGACAGCGAGAGAGACTGTGAGAGAGAATGCGAGGTAGACAGCGAGTTAGACTGCGAGGGAGACTGCGAGGGAGACAGCGAGAGAGACTGCGAGGGATTTGGCGATGGAGACTGCGAGGGAGACAGCGAGGGAGACAGCGAGAGAGATTGCGAGGGAGACAGCGAGGGAGTCTGCGAGGGAGACAGCGAGGGAGACTGCGAGAGAGACTGCGAGAGAGACTGCGAGGGCTGCAGCGAGGGAAACTGCGATTGAGACTGCGAGGGAGACTGCAAGTGAGACTGCGATAGACAGCGAGGGAGACAGCGACAGACACAGCGAGGGAGACAGGGAGAGTGAATGCGAGAGAGACAGCGAGAGAGACTGCGACGGAGACTGCGAGGGAGACTGCGAGGGAGACTGCGAGGGAGACAGCGAGGGAGACTGCAAGGGAGACAGCGAGGGAGACACCGAGGGAGACAGCGAGGGAGACAGCGAGGGAGACTGCGAGAGAAACTGCCAGGGAGATAGCGAGAGAGACTGTGAGAGAGACTGCGAGAGAAAATGCGAGGGAGACAGCGAGAGAGACGGCGAGAGAGACTGTGAGAGAGATAGAGAGAGAGACTGCGAGAGAGACTGCGAGAGAAAGTGCGAGGGAGACAGCGAGAGAGACTGCGAGGGAGACAGCGTGAGAGAATGCGAGAGAAACTGCGAGAGACAGCGAAGGAGACAGCGAGAGAGACTGCGAGAGAGAATGCGAGGTAGACAGCGAGTTCGACAGCGATGGAGACAGCGAGAAACTGCAAGGGAGATAGCGAGTGAAAATGCGAGGGAGACAGCGAGAGAGTGAGCGAGAGACACTGCGAGAGAGACGGCGAGAGAGTCTGCGAGAGCGACAGTGAGGGATAAAGCGAGGGAGATTGCGAGGGAGACAGCGAGAGAGACTGCGAGGGAGACTGCGAGGGAGACAGCTAGAGAGACTGCGAGAGAGACAGTGAGAGAGAATGCGAGGGAGACTGCGAGCGAGACTGCGCGAGAGACTGCGAGAGAGACTGCGAGAGAGATTGCGAGGGAGACAGCGAGGGAGACAGCGAGGGAGACTGCGAGGGAGACAGCGAGAGAGACTGCGAGAGAGACAGTGAGAGAGAATGCGAGGCAGACAGCGAGCGAGACATCCAGGTAGAGAGCGAGAGAGACTGCGAGAGAGACAGTGAGAGAGACTGCGAGGGAGACAACGAGAGAGAATGCGAGAGAGACTGCGAGAGAGACAGTGAGAGAGACTGCGAGGGAGACAGCGAGCGAGACATCGAGGGAGACAGCGAGAGAGACTGCGAGAGAGACTGCGAGTGAGACAGTGAGAGAGACTGCGAGGGAGACTGCGAGGCAGACTGCGAGGGAGACAGCGAGGGAGACAGTGAGGAAAACAGCGAGAGACACAGCGAGGGAGACTGCAAGAGAGACAGCGAGGGAGACAGAGAGGGAGTCAGCGAGGGAGACAGCGAGGGAGACAGCGAGGGAGACAGCAAGGGAGACAGCGAGAGAGACTGCGAGAGACTGCGAGAGAGAATGCGAGGTAGACAGCGAGTTAGACAGCGATGGAGACAGCGAGGGAGACTGCAAGGGAGATAGCGAGAGAGACTGCGAGAGAGACTGCGAGACAAAATGCGAGGGAGACAGCGAGAGAGACAGCGAGAGAGACTGTGAGAGAGAATGCGATGTAGACAGCGAGTTAGACAGCGATGGAGACAGCGAGAGAGACTGCAAGGGAGATAGCGAAAGAGACTGCGAGAGAGACTGCGAGAGAAAATGCGAGGGAGACAGCGAGGGAGACAGCGAGAGAGACTGCGAGGGAGACTGCGAGAGAGACAGCGAGAGAGACTGCGAGAGAGACAGTGAGAGACACAGCGAGAGAGTCTGCGAGAGAGACAGCGAGGGAGAAAGCGAGAGAGACTGCGAGGGATACAGCGAGAGAGAAGGCGAGGGAGACTGCGAGAGAGACGGCAAGAGAGGCGGCGAGAGAGACTGCGAGAGACACAGCGAGGGAGAAAGCGAGAGAGACTGCGAGGGAGACAGCGAGAGAGACTGCGAGGGAGACAGCAAGGGAGACAGCGAGGGAGACTGCGAGGGAGACAGCGAGAGAGACTGCGACAGAGACCGCGAGAGAGACTGCGAGGGAGACAGCGAGCGAGACATCGAGGGAGACAGCGAGCGAGACTGCGAGAGAGACAGCGAGAGAGACTGCGAGAGAGACAGTGAGAGACACAGCGAGAGAGTCTGCGAGAGAGACAGCGAGGGAGAAAGCGAGAGAGACTGCGAGGGATACAGCGAGAGAGAAGGCGAGGGAGACTGCGAGAGAGACGGCAAGAGAGGCGGCGAGAGAGACTGCGAGAGACACAGCGAGGGAGAAAGCGAGAGAGACTGCGAGGGAGTCAGCGAGAGAGACTGCGAGGGAGACAGCAAGGGAGACAGCGAGGGAGACTGCGAGGGAGACAGCGAGAGAGACTGCGACAGAGACCGCGAGGGAGACTGCGAGGGAGACAGCGAGCGAGACAGCGAGGGAGACTGCGAGGGAGACTGCGAGGGAGACTGCGAGGGAGACTGCGAGGGAGACAGCGAGGGCTACAGCGAGAGAGACTGCGAGAGAGACCGCGAGGGAGACTGCGAGGGAGACTACGAGGGAGACTGCGGGAGACAGCGAGAGAAACAGCGAGGGAGACAGCGAGAGCGAATGCGAGGGAGACAGCGAGAGAGACTGCGAGGGAGACAGCGAGGGAGACAGCGAGGGACACAGCGAGGGAGACAGCGAGAGAGACAGCGAGAGAGACAGCGAGAGAGACAGCGAGGGAGACTGTGAAGGAGACTGCCAGAGAGACAGCGAGAGAGACTGCGAGGGAGACAGCGAGTGAGACAGCGAGAGAGAATGCGAGATAAACTGCGCGAGAGACAGCGAGGGAGACAGCGAGAGAGTCTGCGAGAGAGTCTGCGAGAGAGTCTGTGAGAGAGACAGCGAGGGAGACAGCGAGGGAGAAAGCGAGGGAGAAAGCGAGGGAGAATGCGAGGGAGACAGCGAGAGAGACAGTGAGAGAGACTGCGAGAGAGACTTCGAGAGAGACGGCGAGAGAGGCGGCGAGAGAGACAGCGAGGCAGACAGCGAGGGAGACAGCGAGAGAGACTGCGAGGGAGACAGCCAGAGAGACTGCGAGAGAGACAGCGAGAGAGACTGCGAGGGAGACAGCGAGCGAGACATCGAAGGAGACTGCGAGAGAGACAGCGAGAGAGACTGCGAGAGAGACTGCGAGAGAGACTGCGAGAGACTGCCAGAGAGACTGCGAGAGAGACTGCGAGGGCAACAGCGAGAGAGACTGCAAGAGAGACTGCGAGGGAGACTGCGAGAGAGACAGCGAGGGAGACAGCGAGGGAGACAGCGAGGGAGACAGCGAGGGAGACTGCAAGAGAGAATGCGAGGTAGACAGCGAGTTAGACAGCAATGAAGACAGCGAGGGAGACTGCAAGGGAGATAGCGAGAGAGACTGCGAGAGAAAATGCGAGAGAAAATGCGAGCGAGACAGAGACAGAGACAGCGAGAGAGACTGTGAGAGAGAATGCGAGGTAGACAGCGAGTTAGACTGCGAGGGAGACTGCGAGGGAGACAGCGAGAGAGACTGCGAGGGATTTGGCGATGGAGACTGCGAGGGAGACAGCGGGGGAGACAGCGAGAGAGATTGCGAGGGAGACAGAGAGGGAGTCTGCGAGGGAGACAGCGAGGGAGACTGCGAGAGAGACTGCGAGAGAGACTGCGAGGGCTGCAGCGAGGGAGACTGCGAGTGAGACTGCGAGGGAGACTGCAAGTGAGACTGCGATAGACAGCGAGGGAGACAGCGACAGACACAGCGAGGGAGACAGGGAGAGTGAATGCGAGGGAGACAGCGAGAGAGACAGCGAGAGAGACTGCGAGGGAGACTGCGAGGGAGACTGTGAGGGAGACAGCGAGGGAGACTGCAAGGGAGACAGCGAGGGAGACACCGAGGGAGACAGCGAGGGAGACAGCGAGGGAGACTGCGAGAGAAACTGCCAGGGAGATAGCGAGAGAGACTGCGAGAGAGACTGCGAGAGAAAATGCGAGGGAGACAGCGAGAGAGACGGCGAGAGAGACTGTGAGAGAGATAGAGAGAGAGACTGCGAGAGAGACTGCGAGAGAAAGTGCGAGGGAGACGGCGAGAGAGGCGGCGAGAGAGGCGGCGAGAGAGGCGGCGAGAGAGGCCGCGAGAGAGACTGCGAGAGTGACAGCGAGAGAGTCTGCGAGAGAGACAGCGAGGGAGAAAGCGAGAGAGACTGCGAGGGAGACAGCGAGAGAGACTTGCGAGGGAGACAGCGAGAGAGACTGCGAGAGAGTCAGCGAGAGAGACTGCGAGGGAGACAGCGAGGGAGACAGCGAGAGAGACTGCGAGGGAGACAGCGAGGGAGAGTGCGATGGAGACTGCGAGGGACACAGCGAGCGAGACTGCGAGAGAGACTGCGAGGGACACTGCGAGGGAGACTGCGAGGGAGACTGCGAGAGACAGCGAGGGAGACAGCGAGAGAGACAGCGAGGGAGACAGAGAGTGAATGCGAGGGGGACAGCGAGAGAGACTGCGAGAGACTGCGAGGGAGACTGCGAGGGAGACAGCGATGGAGACAGCGAAAGAGACAGCGAGGGAGACAGCGAGGGCGACAGCGAGAGAGACAGCGAGAGAGACTGCGAGAGAGACTGCGAGGGAGACTGCGAGGGAGACTTCGAGGGAGACTGCGAGAGAGACAGCGAGGGAGAAAGCGAGGGAGACAGCGAGTGAGTCTGCGAGAGAGTCAGCGAGAGACACAGCCAGAGAGATAGCGAGAAAGAGAGCGAGAGAGACTTCCTGAGAGCCTGCGAGGGAGACTGCGAGGCAGACTGCGAGGGAGACTGCGACGGAGACTGCGACGGAGACTGTGAGGGAAACAGCGAGGGAGACAGCGAGAGAGACTGCTAGAGAGACTGCGAGAGAGACAGCGAGAGAGACTGCGAGGGAGACAGCGTGAGAGAATGCGAGAGAAACTGCGAGAGACAGCGAAAGAGACTGCGAGAGAGACAGTGAGAGAGAATGCGAGGCAGACAGCGAGCGAGACATCCAGGTAGAGAGCGAGAGAGACTGCGAGAGAGACAGTGAGAGAGACTGCGAGGGAGACAACGAGAGAGACTGCGAAAGAGACTGCGAGAGAGACAGTGAGAGAGACTGCGAGGGAGACAGCGAGCGAGACATCGAGGGAGACTGCGAGAGAGACTGCGAGAGAGACTGCGAGTGAGACAGTGAGAGAGACTGCGAGAAAGACTGCGAGGCAGACTGCGAGGGAGACAGCGAGGGAGACAGTGAGGATAACAGCGAGAGACACAGCGAGGGAGACAGAGAGGGAGTCAGCGAGGGAGACAGCGAGGGAGACAGCGAGGGAGACAGCAAGGGAGACAGCGAGAGAGACTGCGAGAGACTGCGAGAGAGAATGCGAGGTAGACAGCGAGTTAGACAGCGATGGAGACAGCGAGGGAGACTGCAAGGGAGATAGCGAGAGAGACTGCGAGTGAGACTGCGAGAGAGACTGCGAGACAAAATGCGAGGGAGACAGCGAGAGAGACAGCGAGAGAGACTGTGAGAGAGAATGCGATGTAGACAGCGAGTTAGACAGCGATGGAGACTGCGAGGCAGACTGCAAGGGAGATAGCGAAAGAGACTGCGAGAGAGACTGCGAGAGAAAATGCGAGGGAGACAGCGAGGGAGACAGCGAGAGAGACTGCGAGGGAGACAGCGAGAGAGACTGCGAGAGAGACCGTGAGAGAGACTGCGAGGGAGACAGCGAGCGAGACATCGAGGGAGACAGCGAGCGAGACTGCGAGAGAGACAGCGAGAGAGACTGCGAGACAGACAGTGAGAGACACAGCGAGAGAGTCTGCGAGAGAGACAGCGAGGCAGAAAGCGAGAGAGACTGCGAGGGATACAGCGAGAGAGAAGGCGGGGGAGACTGCGAGAGAGACGGCGAGAGAGGCGGCGAGAGAGACTGCGAGAGACACAGCGAGGGAGAAAGCGAGAGAGACTGCGAGGGAGACAGCGAGAGAGACTGCGAGGGAGACAGCGAGAAAGACTGCGACAGAGACCGCGAGTGAGACTGCGAGGGAGACAGCGAGCGAGACAGCGAGGGAAACTGCGAGGGAGACTGCGAGGGAGACTGCGAGGGAGACTGCGAGGGAGACAGCGAGGGCTACAGCGAGAGAGACTGCGAGAGAGACTGCGAGGGAGACTGCGAGGGAGACTACGAGGGAGACTGCGAGAGACAGCGAGGGAGACAGCGAGAGAGACAGCGAGGGAGACGGCGAGAGCGAATGCGAGGGAGACAGCGAGAGAGACTGCGAGGGACACAGCGAGGGAGACAGCGAGGGAGACTGCGAAGGAGACTGCCAGAGAGACAGCGAGAGAAACTGCGCGAGAGACAGCGAGGGAGACAGCGATAGAGTCTGCGAGAGAGTCTGCGAGAGAGTCTGTGAGAGAGACAGCGAGGGAGACAGCGAGGGAGAAAGCGAGGGAGAAAGCGAGGGAGAATGCGAGGGAGACAGCGAGAGAGACAGTGAGAGAGACTGCGAGAGAGACTGCGAGAGAGACAGCGAGGGAGACAGCGAGAGAGTCTGCGAGGGAGACTGCGAGGGAGACTGCGAGGGAGACAGCGAGGGAGACTGCAAGGGAGACTGCGAGGGAGACACCGAGGGAGACAGCGAGGGAGACTGCGAGGGAGACTGCGAGAGAAACTGCAAGGGAGATAGCGAGAGAGACTGCGAGAGAGACTGCTAGAGAAAGTGCGAGGGAGACGGCGAGAGAGGCGGCGAGAGAGGCGGCGAGAGAGGCCGCGAGAGAGACTTCGAGAGTGACAGCGAGAGAGTCTGCGAGAGAGACAGCGAGGGAGAAAGCGAGAGAGACTGCGAGGGAGACAGCGAGAGAGACTGCGAGGGAGACAGCGAGAGAGACTTGCGAGGGAGACAGCGAGAGAGACTGCGAGAGAGTCAGCGAGAGAGACTGCGAGGGAGACAGCGAGGGAGACAGCGAGAGAGACTGCGAGGGAGACAGCGAGGGAGAGTGCGATGGAGACTGCGAGGGACACAGCGAGCGAGACTGCGAGAGAGACTGCGAGGGACACTGCGAGGGAGACTGCGAGGGAGACTGCGAGAGACAGCGAGGGAGACAGCGAGAGAGACAGCGAGGGAGACGGAGAGTGAATGCGAGGGAGACAGCGAGAGAGACTGCGAGAGACTGCGAGGGAGACTGCGTGGGAGACAGCGAGGGAGACAGCGAGGGAGACAGCGAGGGAGACAGCGAGGGCGACAGCGAGAGAGACAGCGAGAGAGACTGCGAGAGAGACTGCGAGGGAGACTGCGAGGGAGACTTCGAGGGAGACTGCGAGAGAGACAGCGAGGGAGAAAGCGAGGGAGACAGCGAGTGAGTCTGCGAGAGAGTCAGCGAGAGACACAGCCAGAGAGATAGCGAGAAAGAGAGCGAGAGAGACTTCCTGAGAGCCTGCGAGGGAGACTGCGAGGCAGACTGCGAGGGAGACTGCGACGGAGACTGCGACGGAGACTGTGAGGGAAACAGCGAGGGAGACAGCGAGAGAGACTGCTAGAGAGACTGCGAGAGAGACAGCGAGAGAGACTGCGAGGGAGACAGCGTGAGAGAATGCGAGAGAAACTGCGAGAGACAGCGAAGGAGACAGCGAGAGAGACTGCGAGAGAGAATGCGAGGTAGACAGCGAGTTCGACAGCGATGGAGACAGCGAGAGACTGCAAGGGAGATAGCGAGTGCAAATGCGAGGGAGACAACGAGAGAGTGAGCGAGAGACACTGCGAGAGAGACGGCGAGAGAGTCTGCGAGAGCGACAGTGAGGGATAAAGCGAGGGAGATTGCGAGGGAGACAGCGAGAGAGACTGTGAGGGAGACTGCGAGGGAGACAGCTAGAGAGACTGCGAGAGAGACAGTGAGAGAGAATGCGAGGGAGACTGCGAGCGAGACTGCGCGAGAGACTGCGAGAGAGACTGCGAGAGAGATTGCGAGGGAGACAGCGAGGGAGACAGCGAGGGAGACTGCGAGGGAGACAGCGAGAGAGACTGCGAGAGAGACAGTGAGAGAGAATGCGAGGCAGACAGCGAGCGAGACATCCAGGTAGAGAGCGAGAGAGACTGCGAGAGAGACAGTGAGAGAGACTGCGAGGGAGACAACGAGAGAGACTGCGAGAGAGACTGCGAGAGAGACAGTGAGAGAGACTGCGAGGGAGACAGCGAGCGAGACATCGAGGGAGACAGCGAGAGAGACTGCGAGAGAGACAGCGAGTGAGACAGTGAGAGAGACTGCGAGGGAGACTGCGAGGCAGACTGCGAGGGAGACAGCGAGGGAGACAGTGAGGAAAACAGCGAGAGACACAGCGAGGGAGACTGCAAGAGAGACAGCGAGGGAGACAGAGAGGGAGTCAGCGAGGGAGACAGCGAGGGAGACAGCGAGGGAGACAGCAAGGGAGACAGCGAGAGAGACTGCGAGAGACTGCGAGAGAGTCTGTGAGAGAGACAGCGAGGGAGACAGCGAGGGAGAAAGCGAGGGAGACAGCGAGAGAGACTGCGAGGGAGACAGCGAGCGAGACATCGAAGGAGACTGCGA
This sequence comes from Heterodontus francisci, assembly GCF_036365525.1. Taxonomy (NCBI): domain Eukaryota; kingdom Metazoa; phylum Chordata; class Chondrichthyes; order Heterodontiformes; family Heterodontidae; genus Heterodontus; species Heterodontus francisci. Next base: position 48,291,735 of record NC_090398.1, read on the forward strand.
GAGAGACAGCGAGAGAGACTGCGAGAGACTGCCAGAGAGACTGCGTGAGAGACTGCGAGGGCTACAGCGAGAGAGACTGCAAGAGAGACTGCGAGGGAGACTGCGAGAGAGACAGCGAGGGAGACAGCGAGGGAGACAGCGAGGGAGACAGCGAGGGAGACTGCAAGAGAGAATGCGAGGTAGACAGCGAGTTAGACAGCAATGAAAACAGCGAGGGAGACTGCAAGGGAGATAGCGAGAGAGACTGCGAGAGAGACTGCGAGAGAAAATGCGAGAGAAAATGCGAGCGAGACAGAGAGAGAGACAGCGAGAGAGACTGTGAGAGAGAATGCGAGGTAGACAGCGAGTTAGACTGCGAGGGAGACTACGAGGGAGACAGCGAGAGAGACTGCGAGGGATTTGGCGATGGAGACTGCGAGGGAGACAGCGAGGGAGACAGCGAGAGAGATTTCGAGGGAGACAGCGAGGGAGTCTGCGAGGGAGACAGCGAGGGAGACTGCGAGAGAGACTGCGAGAGAGACTGCGAGGGCTGCAGCGAGGGAGACTGCGAGTGAGACTGCGAGGGAGACTGCAAGTGAGACTGCGATAGACAGCGAGGGAGACAGCGACAGACACAGCGAGGGAGACAGGGAGAGTGAATGCGAGGGAGACAGCGAGAGAGACAGCGAGAGAGACTGCGAGGGAGACTGCGAGGGAGACTGCGAGGGAGACAGCGAGGGAGACTGCAAGGGAGACTGCGAGGGAGACACCAAGGGAGACAGCGAGGGAGACTGCGAGGGAGACTGCGAGAGAAACTGCAAGGGAGATAGCGAGAGAGACTGCGAGAGAGACTGCTAGAGAAAGTGCGAGGGAGACGGCGAGAGAGGCGGCGAGAGAGGCGGCGAGAGAGGCCGCGAGAGAGACTTCGAGAGTGACAGCGAGAGAGTCTGCGAGAGAGACAGCGAGGGAGAAAGCGAGAGAGACTGCGAGGGAGACAGCGAGAGAGACTGCGAGGGAGACAGCGAGAGAGACTTGCGAGGGAGACAGCGAGAGAGACTGCGAGAGAGTCAGCGAGAGAGACTGCGAGGGAGACAGCGAGGGAGACAGCGAGAGAGACTGCGAGGGAGACAGCGAGGGAGAGTGCGATGGAGACTGCGAGGGACACAGCGAGCGAGACTGCGAGAGAGACTGCGAGGGACACTGCGAGGGAGACTGCGAGGGAGACTGCGAGAGACAGCGAGGGAGACAGCGAGAGAGACAGCGAGGGAGACGGAGAGTGAATGCGAGGGAGACAGCGAGAGAGACTGCGAGAGACTGCGAGGGAGACTGCGTGGGAGACAGCGAGGGAGACAGCGAGGGAGACAGCGAGGGAGACAGCGAGGGCGACAGCGAGAGAGACAGCGAGAGAGACTGCGAGAGAGACTGCGAGGGAGACTGCGAGGGAGACTTCGAGGGAGACTGCGAGAGAGACAGCGAGGGAGAAAGCGAGGGAGACAGCGAGTGAGTCTGCGAGAGAGTCAGCGAGAGACACAGCCAGAGAGATAGCGAGAAAGAGAGCGAGAGAGACTTCCTGAGAGCCTGCGAGGGAGACTGCGAGGCAGACTGCGAGGGAGACTGCGACGGAGACTGTGACGGAGACTGTGAGGGAAACAGCGAGGGAGACAGCGAGAGAGACTGCTAGAGAGACTGCGAGAGAGACAGCGAGAGAGACTGCGAGGGAGACAGCGTGAGAGAATGCGAGAGAAACTGCGAGAGACAGCGAAGGAGACAGCGAGAGAGACTGCGAGAGAGAATGCGAGGTAGACAGCGAGTTCGACAGCGATGGAGACAGCGAGAGACTGCAAGGGAGATAGCGAGTGCAAATGCGAGGGAGACAACGAGAGAGTGAGCGAGAGACACTGCGAGAGAGACGGCGAGAGAGTCTGCGAGAGCGACAGTGAGGGATAAAGCGAGGGAGATTGCGAGGGAGACAGCGAGAGAGACTGTGAGGGAGACTGCGAGGGAGACAGCTAGAGAGACTGCGAGAGAGACAGTGAGAGAGAATGCGAGGGAGACTGCGAGCGAGACTGCGCGAGAGACTGCGAGAGAGACTGCGAGAGAGATTGCGAGGGAGACAGCGAGGGAGACAGCGAGGGAGACTGCGAGGGAGACAGCGAGAGAGACTGCGAGAGAGACAGTGAGAGAGAATGCGAGGCAGACAGCGAGCGAGACATCCAGGTAGAGAGCGAGAGAGACTGCGAGAGAGACAGTGAGAGAGACTGCGAGGGAGACAACGAGAGAGACTGCGAGAGAGACTGCGAGAGAGACAGTGAGAGAGACTGCGAGGGAGACAGCGAGCGAGACATCGAGGGAGACAGCGAGAGAGACTGCGAGAGAGACAGCGAGTGAGACAGTGAGAGAGACTGCGAGGGAGACTGCGAGGCAGACTGCGAGGGAGACAGCGAGGGAGACAGTGAGGAAAACAGCGAGAGACACAGCGAGGGAGACTGCAAGAGAGACAGCGAGGGAGACAGAGAGGGAGTCAGCGAGGGAGACAGCGAGGGAGACAGCGAGGGAGACAGCAAGGGAGACAGCGAGAGAGACTGCGAGAGACTGCGAGAGAGTCTGTGAGAGAGACAGCGAGGGAGACAGCGAGGGAGAAAGCGAGGGAGACAGCGAGAGAGACTGCGAGGGAGACAGCGAGCGAGACATCGAAGGAGACTGCGAGAGAGACAGCGAGAGAGACTGCGAGAGACTGCCAGAGAGACTGCGTGAGAGACTGCGAGGGCTACAGCGAGAGAGACTGCAAGAGAGACTGCGAGGGAGACTGCGAGAGAGACAGCGAGGGAGACAGCGAGGGAGACAGCGAGGGAGACAGCGAGGGAGACTGCAAGAGAGAATGCGAGGTAGACAGCGAGTTAGACAGCAATGAAAACAGCGAGGGAGACTGCAAGGGAGATAGCGAGAGAGACTGCGAGAGAGACTGCGAGAGAAAATGCGAGAGAAAATGCGAGCGAGACAGAGAGAGAGACAGCGAGAGAGACTGTGAGAGAGAATGCGAGGTAGACAGCGAGTTAGACTGCGAGGGAGACTACGAGGGAGACAGCGAGAGAGACTGCGAGGGATTTGGCGATGGAGACTGCGAGGGAGACAGCGAGGGAGACAGCGAGAGAGATTTCGAGGGAGACAGCGAGGGAGTCTGCGAGGGTGACAGCGAGGGAGACTGCGAGAGAGACTGCGAGAGAGACTGCGAGGGCTGCAGCGAGGGAGACTGCGAGTGAGACTGCGAGGGAGACTGCAAGTGAGACTGCGATAGACAGCGAGGGAGACAGCGACAGACACAGCGAGGGAGACAGGGAGAGTGAATGCGAGGGAGACAGCGAGAGAGACAGCGAGAGAGACTGCGAGGGAGACTGCGAGGGAGACTGCGAGGGAGACAGCGAGGGAGACTGCAAGGGAGACTGCGAGGGAGACACCAAGGGAGACAGCGAGGGAGACTGCGAGGGAGACTGCGAGAGAAACTGCAAGGGAGATAGCGAGAGAGACTGCGAGAGAGACTGCTAGAGAAAGTGCGAGGGAGACGGCGAGAGAGGCGGCGAGAGAGGCGGCGAGAGAGGCCGCGAGAGAGACTGCGAGAGTGACAGCGAGAGAGTCTGCGAGAGAGACAGCGAGGGAGAAAGCGAGAGAGACTGCGAGGGAGACAGCGAGAGAGACTGCGAGGGAGACAGCGAGAGAGACTTGCGAGGGAGACAGCGAGAGAGACTGCGAGAGAGTCAGCGAGAGAGACTGCGAGGGAGACAGCGAGGGAGACAGCGAGAGAGACTGCGAGGGAGACAGCGAGGGAGAGTGCGATGGAGACTGCGAGGGACACAGCGAGCGAGACTGCGAGAGAGACTGCGAGGGACACTGCGAGGGAGACTGCGAGGGAGACTGCGAGAGACAGCGAGGGAGACAGCGAGAGAGACAGCGAGGGAGACGGAGAGTGAATGCGAGGGAGACAGCAAGAGAGACTGCGAGAGACTGCGAGGGAGACTGCGTGGGAGACAGCGAGGGTGACAGCGAGGGAGACAGCGAGAGAGACTGCGAGAGAGACTGCGAGGGAGACTGCGAGGGAGACTGTGAGGGAGACTGCGAGGGAGACTGCGAGGGAGACTTCGAGGGAGACTGCGAGAGAGACAGCGAGGGAGAAAGCGAGGGAGACAGCGAGTGAGTCTGCGAGAGAGTCAGCGAGAGACACAGCCAGAGAGATAGCGAGAAAGAGAGCGAGAGAGACTTCCTGAGAGCCTGCGAGGGAGACTGCGAGGCAGACTGCGAGGGAGACTGCGACGGAGACTGCGACGGAGACTGTGAGGGAAACAGCGAGGGAGACAGCGAGAGAGACTGCTAGAGAGACTGCGAGAGAGACAGCGAGAGAGACTGCGAGGGAGACAGCGTGAGAGAATGCGAGAGAAACTGCGAGAGACAGCGAAGGAGACAGCGAGAGAGACTGCGAGAGAGAATGCGAGGTAGACAGCGAGTTCGACAGCGATGGAGACAGCGAGAGACTGCAAGGGAGATAGCGAGTGCAAATGCGAGGGAGACAGCGAGAGAGTGAGCGAGAGACACTGCGAGAGAGACGGCGAGAGAGTCTGCGAGAGCGACAGTGAGGGATAAAGCGAGGGAGATTGCGAGGGAGACAGCGAGAGAGACTGCGAGGGAGACTGGGAGGGAGACAGCTAGAGAGACTGCGAGAGAGACAGTGAGAGAGAATGCGAGGGAGACTGCGAGCGAGACTGCGCGAGAGACTGCGAGAGAGACTGCGAGAGAGATTGCGAGGGAGACAGCGAGGGAGACAGCGAGGGAGACTGCGAGGGAGACAGCGAGAGAGACTGCGAGAGAGACAGTGAGAGAGAATGCGAGGCAGACAGCGAGCGAGACATCCAGGTAGAGAGCGAGAGAGACTGCGAGAGAGACAGTGAGAGAGACTGCGAGGGAGACAACGAGAGAGACTGCGAGAGAGACTGCGAGAGAGACAGTGAGAGAGACTGCGAGGGAGACAGCGAGCGAGACATCGAGGGAGACAGCGAGAGAGACTGCGAGAGAGACAGCGAGTGAGACAGTGAGAGAGACTGCGAGGGAGACTGCGAGGCAGACTGCGAGGGAGACAGCGAGGGAGACAGTGAGGAAAACAGCGAGAGACACAGCGAGGGAGACTGCAAGAGAGACAGCGAGGGAGACAGAGAGGGAGTCAGCGAGGGAGACAGCGAGGGAGACAGCGAGGGAGACAGCAAGGGAGACAGCGAGAGAGACTGCGAGAGACTGCGAGAGAGAATGCGAGGAAGACAGCGAGTTAGACAGCGATGGAGACAGCGAGGGAGACTGCAAGGGAGATAGCGAGAGAGACTGCGAGAGAGACTGCGAGAGAGACTGCGAGACAAAATGCGAGGGAGACAGCGAGAGAGACAGCGAGAGAGACTGTGAGAGAGAATGCGATGTAGACAGCGAGTTAGACAGCGATGGAGACAGCGAGAGAGACTGCAAGGGAGATAGCGAAAGAGACTGCGAGAGAGACTGCGAGAGAAAATGCGAGGGAGACAGCGAGGGAGACAGCGAGAGAGACTGCGAGGGAGACAGCGAGAGAGACTGCGAGAGAGACCGTGAGAGAGACTGCGAGGGAGACAGCGAGCGAGACATCGAGGGAGACAGCGAGCGAGACTGCGAGAGAGACAGCGAGAGAGACTGCGAGAGAGACAGTGAGAGACACAGCGAGAGAGTCTGCGAGAGAGACAGCGAGGGAGAAAGCGAGAGAGACTGCGAGGGATACAGCGAGAGAGAAGGCGGGGGAGACTGCGAGAGAGACGGCGAGAGAGGCGGCGAGAGAGACTGCGAGAGACACAGCGAGGGAGAAAGCGAGAGAGACTGCGAGGGAGACAGCGAGAGAGACTGCGAGGGAGACAGCAAGGGAGACAGCGAGGGAGACTGAGAGGGAGACAGCGAGAAAGACTGCGACAGAGACCGCGAGGGAGACTGCGAGGGAGACAGCGAGCGAGACAGCGAGGGAGACTGCGAGGGAGACTGCGAGGGAGACTGCGAGGGAGACTGCGAGGGAGACAGCGAGGGCTACAGCGAGAGAGACTGCGAGAGAGACTGCGAGGGAGACTGCGAGGGAGACTACGAGGGAGACTGCGGGAGACAGCGAGAGAAACAGCGAGGGAGACAGCGAGAGCGAATGCGAGGGAGACAGCGAGAGAGACTGCGAGGGAGACAGCGAGGGAGACAGCGAGGGAGACAGCGAGGGAGACAGCGAGAGAGACAGCGAGGGAGACTGCGAAGGAGACTGCCAGAGAGACAGCGAGAGAGACTGCGAGGGAGACAGCGAGTGAGACAGCGAGAGAGAATGCGAGAGAAACTGCGCGAGAGACAGCGAGGGAGACAGCGAGGGAGAAAGCGAGGGAGAAAGCGAGGGAGAATGCGAGGGAGACAGCGAGAGAGACAGTGAGAGAGACTGCGAGAGAGACTGCGAGAGAGACGGCGAGAGAGGCGGCGAGAGAGACAGCGAGAGAGACTGCGAGGGAGACAGCGAGGCAGACAGCGAGGGAGACAGCGAGGGAGACTGCGAGGGAGACAGCCAGAGAGACTGCGAGAGAGACAGCGAGAGAGACTGCGAGGGAGACAGCGAGCGAGACATCGAAGGAGACTGCGAGAGAGACAGCGAGAGAGACTGCGAGAGAGACTGCGAGAGAGACTGCGAGAGACTGCCAGAGAGACTGCGAGAGAGACTGCGAGGGCTACAGCGAAAGAGACTGCAAGAGAGACTGCGAGGGAGACTGCGAGAGAGACAGCGAGGGAGACAGCGAGGGAGACAGCGAGGGAGACAGCGAGGGAGACTGCAAGAGAGAATGCGAGGTAGACAGCGAGTTAGACAGCGATGAAGACAGCGAGGGAGACTGCAAGGGAGATAGCGAGAGAGACTGCGAGAGAGACTGCGAGAGAAAATGCGAGAGAAAATGCGAGCGAGACAGAGAGAAAGACAGCGAGAGAGACTGTGAGAGAGAATGCGAGGTAGACAGCGAGTTGGACAGCGATGGAGACAGCGAGAGAGACTGCAAGGGAGATAGCGTGTGAGACTGCGAGAGAGACTGCGAGAGAAAATGCGAGGGAGACAGCGAGAGAGACAGTGAGAGAGACTGCGAGAGAGACTGCGAGAGAGACGGCGAGAGAGGCGCCGAGAGAGACAGCGAGAGAGAATGCGAGGGAGACAGCGAGAGAGACAGCGAGAGAGACTGCGAGAGAGACTGCGAGGGAGACAGCGAGGGAGGCAGCGAGGGAGACAGCGAGAGAGACTGCGAGGGAGACAGCGAGAGAGACTGCGAGAGAGACAGCGAGAGAGACTGCGAGTGAGACAGCGAGCCAGACATCGAAGGAGACTGCGACAGAGACAGCGAGAGAGACTGCGAGAGAGACTGCGTGAGAGACAGCGATGGAGACTGCGAGGGAGACAGCGAGGGAGACTGCGAGAGACTGATAGAGAGACTTGGAGAGAGACTGCGAGGGCTACAGCGAGAGAGACTGCGAGGGAGACTGCGAGAGAGACAGCGAGGGAGACAGCGAGGGAGACAGCGAGGGAGACAGTGAGGGAGACTGCGAGAGAGAATGCGAGGGAGACAGCGAGTTAGACAGCGATGGAGACAGCGAGGGAGACTGCAAGGGAGATAGCGAGAAAGACTGCGAGAGAGACTGCGAGAGAAAATGCGAGAGAAAATGCGAGTGAGACAGAGAGAGAGACAGCGAGAGAGACTGTGAGCGAGAATGCGAGGTAGACAGCGAGTTAGACAGCGATGGAGACAGCGAGAGAGACTGCAAGGGAGATAGCGAGTGAGACTGCGAGAGAGACTGCGAGAGAAAATGCGAGGGAGACAGCTAGGGAGACAACGAGTGAGTCCGCGAGGGAGACAGTGAGAAGACAGCGAGAAGACAGCGAGAAGACAGCGAAAGAAACTGCGAGGGAGACAGCGAGAGAGAATGAGAGAGAAACTGCGAGAGAGACAGCGAGGGAGACAGCGAGGGAGACTGCGAGAGAGAATGCGAGGTAGACAGCGAGTTAGACAGCGATGGAGGCAGCGATGGAGACAGCGAGAGAGACTGCAATGGAGATAGCGAGAGAGACTGCAAGGGCGATAGCGAGAGAGACTGCGAGAGAGGCTGCGAGAGAAAATGCGTGAGAGTCTGCGAGAGAGTCTGCGAGAGAGTCTGCGAGGGAGACAGCGAGGGAGACAGTGAGGGAGAAAGCGAGGGAGAAATCGAGGGAGAATGCGAGGGAGACAGCGAGAGAGACTGCGAGAGAGACTGCGAGAGAGACTGCGAGGGAGACAGCGAGGGAGACAGCGAGGGAGACAGCGAGACAGACTGCGAGGGAGACAGCGAGAGAGACTGCGAGAGAGACAGCGAGAGAGACGGCGAGGGAGACAGTGAGCCAGACATCGATGGAGACTGCGTGAGAGACAGCGAGAGAGACTGCGAGAGAGACTGCGAGAGAGACAGCGAGGGAGACTGCGAGGGAGACAGCGAAGGAGACTGCGAGAGACTGCCAGAGAGACTGCGAGAGAGACTGCGAGGGCTACAGCGAGAGAGACTGCGAGAGAGACTGCGCGGGAGACTGCGAGAGAGACAGCGAGGGAGACAGCGAGGGAGACAGCGAGGGAGACAGCGAGGGAGACTGCGAGATAGAATGCTAGGTAGACAGCGAGTTAGACAGCGATGGAGACAGCGAGGGAGACTGCAAGGGAGATAGCGAGAGAGACTGCGAGAGAGACTGCGAGAGAAAATGCGAGAGAAAATGCGAGTGAGACAGAGAGAGAGACAGCGAGAGAGACTGCGAGAGAGACTGCGAGAGAGACTGCGAGAGAGACTGCGAGGGAGACTGCGAGGGAGACAGCGAGGGAGACAGCGAGGGAGACAGCGAGAGAGACTGCGAGGGAGACAGCGAGAGAGACAGCGAGAGAGACAGCGAGAGAAACTTCGAGGGAGACCGCGAGCGAGACATAGAGGGAGACAGCGAGAGAGACTGCGAGAGAGACAGCGAGAGAGACTGCGAGGGAAACAGCGAGGGAGACAGTGACAGAGAATGCGAGGTAGACAGCGAGTTAGACGGCGATGGAGACAGCGAGAGAGACTGCAAGGGAGAGAGCGAGAGAGACTGCGAGAGAGACTGCGAAAGAAAATGCGAGGGAAACAGCGAGAGAGAAGGCGAGAGAGGCGGCGAGAGAGACTGCGAGAAAGACAGCGAGAGAGTCTGCGAGAGAGACAGCGAGGGAGAAAGCGAGAGAAACTGCGAGGGAGACAGCGAGCGAGACTGCGAGGGAGACTGCGAGTGAGACAGCGAGAGAGACTGCGAGGGAGACAGCGAGAGAGACAGCGAGAGAGAAAGCGAGAGAGACTGCGAGAGAGACGGCGAGAGAGGCGGCGACAGAGACAGCGAGGGAGGAAGCGAGGGGGAAAGCGACAGAGACTGCGAGGGAGACAGCGAGAGAGTCTGCGAGAGAGACAGAGAGGGAGAAAGCGAGGGAGAAAGCGAGAGAGACTGCGAGGGAGACAGCGAGAGAGACTGCGAGGGAGACAGCGAGAGAGACTGCGAGAGAGACTGCCAGGGAGACAGTGAGAGAGACTGCGAGAGAGACAGCGAGGGAGACAGCGAGCGAGATAGCGAGGGAGACAGCGAGAGAGACTGCGAGGGAGACAGCGAGGGAGACTGCGAGGGAGACTGCGAGGGAGACTGCGAGGGAGACAGCGAGTGTGACTGTGAAAGACAGCGAGGGAGACAGCGAGGGAGACAGCGAGAGAGACAGCGAGAGAGACAGCGAGGGAGACAGCGAGGGGGACAGGGAGAGACTGCGAGGGTGACAGCGAAGGAGACAGCGAGGGAGACAGCGAGGGAGACAGCGAGAGAGACTGCGAGAGAGTCTGCGAGGGAGACTGTGAGGGAGACAGCGAGGGAGACTGCGAGAGACTGCGAGAGAGACTGCGAGATAGACTGCGAGGGCTACAGCGAGAGAGACTGCGAGAGAGACTGCGAGGGAGACAGCGAGGGAGACAGCGAGGGAGACAGCGAGAGAGACAGCGAGGGAAACAGCGAGAGAGACAGCGAGGGAGACAGTGAGGGAGACAGCGAGGGAGACAGCGAGGGAGACAGTGAGGGAGACAGCAAGGGTGAAAGCGAGAGAGACTGCGAGAGAGACTGCGAGAGATAATGCGAGAGAGAATGCGAGGTAGACAGCGAGTTAGACAGTGATGGGGACAGCGAGGGACACTGCAAGGGAGATAGCGAGAGAGACTGCGAGAGTGACTGCGAGAGAAAATGCGAGGGAGTCAGCGAGAGAGACAGCGAGAGAGTCTGCGAGAGAGTCTGCGAGAGAGACAGCGAGGGAGACAGCGAGGGAGACAGCGAGGGAGAAAGCGAGGGAGAAAGCGAGGGAGTCTGCGAGGGAGACAGCGAGAGAGACTGCAAAAGAGACTGCGAGAGAGACTGCGAGAGACACTGCGAGGGAGACAGCGAGGGAGACAGCTAGGGAGACAGCGAGGGAGACAGCGAGGGAGACAGCGAGTGAGACAGCGAGAGAGACTGCGAGAGAGACTGCGAGAGAGTCTGCGAGAGAGACAGCGAGGGAGACAGCGAGGGAGAAAGCGAGGGAGAAAGCGAGGGAGAAAGCGACGGAGACTGCGAGGGAGACAGCGAGAGAGACTGCAAAAGAGACTGCGAGAGAGACTGCGAGAGAGACTGCGAGGGAGACTGCGAGGGAGACAGCTAGGGAGACAGCGAGGGAGACAGCGAGGGAGACAGCGAGTGAGACAGCGAGAGAGACTGCGAGAGAGACTGCGAGAGAGACAGCGAGAGAGACTGCGAGGGAGACAGCGAGCGAGACATCGAGGGAGACAGCGAGAGAGACGCGAGAGAGACAGCGAGAGAGACTGTGAGAGAGACTGCGAGAGAGACAGCGAGGGAGACTGCGAGGGAGACTGTGAGGTAGACTGCGAGGGAGAGCACGAGAGACTGCGAGAGAGACTGCGAGTGCGACAGCGAGAGAGACTGCGAGAGAGATTGCGAGGGAGACTGCGAGAGAGACAGAGTGGGAGACAGCGAGAGAGACAGCGAGGGAGACAGCGAGGGAGACAGCAAGGGAGACAGCGAGAGAGACTGCGAGAGACTGCGAGAGAGAATGCGAGGTAGACAGCGAGTTAGACAGCGATGGAGACAGCGAGGGAGACTGCAAGGGAGATAGCGAGAGAGACTGCGTGAGAGAATGCGAGAGAGACTGCGAGACAAAATGCGAGGGAGACAGCGAGAGAGACAGCGAGAGAGACTGTGAGAGAGAATGCGATGTAGACAGCGAGTTAGACAGCGACGGAGACAGCGAGAGAGACTGCAAGGGAGATAGCGTGTGAGACTGCGAGAGAGACTGCGAGAGAAAATGCGAGGGAGACAGCGAGGGAGACAGCGAGAGAGACTGCGAGGGAGACAGCGAGAGAGACTGCGAGAGAGACAGTGAGAGAGACTGCGAGGGAGACAGCGAGCGAGACATCGAGAGAGACTGCGAGAGAGACAGTGAGAGACACAGCGAGAGAGTCTGCGAGAGAGACTGCGAGGGATACAGCGAGAGAGAAGGCGAGAGAGACTGCGAGAGACACGGCGAGAGAGGCGGCGAGAGAGACTGCGAGAGACACAGCGAGGGAGAAAGCGAGAGAGACTGCGAGGGAGACAGCGAGAGAGACTGCGAGGGAGACAGCAAGGGAGACAGCGAGGGAGACTGCGAGGGAGACAGCGAGAGAGACTGCGAGAGAGACCACGAGGGAGACTGCGAGGGAGACAGCGAGCGAGACAGCGAGGGAGACTGCGAGGGAGACTGCGAGGGAGACTGCGAGGGAGACAGCGAGGGCTACAGCGAGAGAGACTGCGAGAGAGACTGCGAGGGAGACTGCGAGGGAGACTACGAGGGAGACTGCGGGAGACAGCGAGAGAAACAGCGAGGGAGACAGGGAGAGCGAATGCGAGAGAGACAGCGAGAGAGACTGCGAGGGATACAGCGAGAGAGAAGGCGAGAGAGACTGCGAGAGACACGGCGAGAGAGGCGGCGAGAGAGACTGCGAGAGACACAGCGAGGGAGAAAGCGAGAGAGACTGCGAGGGAGACAGCGAGAGAGACTGCGAGGGAGACAGCAAGGGAGACAGCGAGGGAGACTGCGAGGGAGACAGCGAGAGAGACTGCGAGAGAGACCACGAGGGAGACTGCGAGGGAGACAGCGAGCGAGACAGCGAGGGAGACTGCGAGGGAGACTGCGAGGGAGACTGCGAGGGAGACAGCGAGGGCTACAGCGAGAGAGACTGCGAGAGAGACTGCGAGGGAGACTGCGAGGGAGACTACGAGGGAGACTGCGGGAGACAGCGAGAGAAACAGCGAGGGAGACAGGGAGAGCGAATGCGAGGGAGACAGCGAGAGAGACAGCGAGGGAGACAGCGAGGGAGACAGCGAGGGAGACAGCGAGAGAGACAGCGAGGGAGACTGCGAAGGAGACTGCCAGAGAGACAGCGAGAGAGACAGCGAGGGAGACAGCGAGTGAGACTGCGAGAGAGAATGCGAGAGAAACTGCGCGAGAGACAGCGAGGGAGACAGCGAGAGAGTCTGCGAGAGAGTCTGCGAGAGAGTCTGTGAGAGAGACAGCGAGGGAGACAGCGAGGGAGAAAGCGAGGGAGAAAGCGAGGGAGAATGCGAGGGAGACAGCGAGTGAGACTGCGAGAGAGACTGCGAGAGAGACTGCGAGGAAGACAGCGAGGCAGACAGCGAGGGAGACAGCGAGAGAGACTGCGAGGGGGACAGCCAGAGAGACTGCGAGAGAGACAGCGAGAGAGACTGCGAGGGAGACAGCGAGCGAGACATCGAAGGAGACTGCGAGAGAGACAGCGAGAGAGACTGCGAGAGAGACTGCGAGAGAGACTGCGAGAGACTGCCAGAGAGACTGCGAGAGAGACTGCGAGGGCTACAGCGAGAGAGACTGCGAGAGAGACTGCGAGGGAGACTGCGAGAGAGACAGCGAGGGAGACAGCGAGGGAGACAGCGAGGGAGACAGCGAGGGAGACTGCAAGAGAGAATGCGAGGTAGACAGCGAGTTAGACAGCGATGGAGACAGCGAGGGAGACTGCAAGGGAGATAGCGAGAGAGACTGCGAGAGAGACTGCGATAAAAAATGCGAGAGAAAATGCGAGGGAGACAGAGAGAGAGACATCAAGAGAGACTGTGAGAGAGAATGCGAGGTAGACAGCGAGTTAGACAGCGATGGAGACAGCGAGAGAGTCTGCAAGGGAGATAGCGTGTGAGACTGCGAGAGAGACTGCGAGAGAAAATGCGAGGGAGACAGCGAGAGAGACAGTGAGAGAGACTGCGAGAGAGACTGCGAGAGAGACGGCGAGAGAGGCGGCGAGAGAGACAGCGAGAGAGAATGCGAGGGAGACAGCGAGAGAGACAGCGAGAGAGACTGCGAGAGAGACTGCGAGGGAGACAGCGAGGGAGGCAGCGAGGGAGACAGCGAGAGAGACTGCGAGGGAGACAGCGAGAGAGACTGCGAGAGAGACAGCGAGAGAGACTGCGAGTGAGACAGCGAGCCAGACATCGAAGGAGACTGCGAGAGAGACAGCGACAGAGACTGCGAGAGAGACTGCGAGAGAGACAGCGAGGGAGACTGCGAGGGAGACAGCGAGGGAGACTGCGAGAGACTGATAGAGAGACTTGGAGAGAGACTGCGAGGGCTACAGCGAGAGAGACTGCGAGAGAGACTGCGAGGGAGACTGCGAGAGAGTCAGCGAGGGAGACAGCGAGGGAGACAGCGAGGGAGACAGCGAGGGAGACTGCGAGAGAGAATGCGAGGGAGACAGCGAGTTAGACAGCGATGGAGACAGCGAGGGAGACTGCAAGGGAGATAGCGAGAGAGACTGCGAGTGAGACTGCGAGAGAAAATGCGAGTGAAAATGCGAGTGAGACAGAGAGAGAGACAGCGAGAGAGACTGTGAGCGAGAATGCGAGGTAGCCAGCGAGTTAGACAGCGATGGAGACAGCGAGAGAGACTGCAAGGGAGATAGCGAGTGAGACTGCGAGAGAGACTGCGAGATAAAATGCGAGGGAGACAGCTAGGGAGATTGCGAGTGAGTCCACGAGGGAGACAGTGAGAAGACAGCGAGAAGCCAGCGAAAGAAACTGCGAGGGAGACAGCGAGAGAGAATGAGAGAGAAACTGCAAGAGAGACAGCGAGGGAGACAGCGAGGGAGACTGCGAGAGAGAATGCGAGGTAGACAGCGAGTTAGACAGCGATGGAGGCAGCGATGGAGACAGCGAGAGAGACTGCAAGGGAGATAGCGAGAGAGACTGCAAGGGCGTTAGCGAGAGAGACTGCGAGAGAGGCTGCGAGAGAAAATGCGAGAGAGTCTGCGAGAGAGTCTGCGAGAGAGTCTGTGAGGGAGATAGCGAGGGAGACAGCGAGGGAGAAAGCGAGGGAGAAATCGAGGGAGAATGCGAGGGAGACAGCGAGAGAGACTGCGAGAGAGACTGCGAGAGAGACTGCGAGGGAGACAGCGAGGGAGACAGCGAGGGAGACAGCGAGAGAGACTGCGAGGGAGACAACGAGACAGACTGCGAGAGAGACAGCGAGAGAGACGGCGAGGGAGACAGCGAGCCAGACATCGATGGAGACTGCGAGAGAGACAGCGAGAGAGACTGCGAGAGAGACTGCGAGAGAGACAGCGAGGGAGACTGCGAGGGAGACAGCGAGGGAGACTGCGAGAGACTGCCAGAGAGACTGCGAGAGAGACTGCGTGGGCTACAGCGAGAGAGACTGCGAGAGAGACTGCGCGGGAGACTGCGAGAGAGACAGCGAGGGAGACAGCGAGGGAGACAGCGAGGGAGACAGCGAGGGAGACTGCGAGATAGAATGCTATGTAGACAGCAAGTTAGACAGCGATGGAGACAGCGAGGGAGACTGCAAGGGAGATAGCGACAGAGACTGCGAGAGAGACTGCGAGAGAAAATGCGAGAGAAAATGCGAGTGAGACAGAGAGAGAGACTGCGAGAGAGACTGCGAGAGAGACTGCGAGGGAGACAGCGAGGGAGACAGCGAGGGAGACAGCGAGGGAGACAGCGAGAGAGACTGCGAGGGAGACAGCGAGGGAGACAGCGAGGGAGACAGCGAGGGAGACTGCAAGGGAGATAGCGAGAGAGACAGCGAGAGAGACTGCGAGGGAAACAGCGAGGGAGACAGCGAGGGAGAGAGCGAGGGAGACAGCGAGGGAGACAGCGAGGGAGACTGCAAGGGAGATAGCGAGAGAGACTGCAAGAGAGATTGAGAGAGAAAATGCATGGGAGACAGCGAGAGAGACTGTGACAGAGAATGCGAGGTGGACAGCGAGTTAGACAGCGATGGAGACAGCGAGAGAGACTGCAAGGGAGATAGCGAGAGAGACTGCGAGAGAGACTGCGAGAGAAAATGCGAGGGAAACAGCGAGAGAGAAGGCGAGAGAGGAGGCGAGAGAGACTGCGAGAGAGACAGCGAGAGAGTCTGCGAGAGAGACAGCGAGGGAGAAAGCGAGAGAGACTGCGAGGGAGAAAGCGAGCGAGACTGCGAGGGAGACAGCGACGGTGACAGCGAGAGAGACTGCGAGTGAGACTGCGAGTGAGACAGCGAGAGAGACTGCGAGACAGACAGCAAGAGAGACTGCGAGGGAGACAGCGAGAGAGACAGCGAGAGAGAAAGCGAGAGAGACTGCGAGAGAGACGGCGTGAGAGGCGGCGACAGAGACAGCGAGGGAGGAAGCGAGGGAGAAAGCGAGAGAGACTGCGAGGGAGACATCGAGAGAGACTGCGAGGGAGACAGCGAGAGAGACTGCGAGAGAGACTGCCAGGGAGACAGTGAGAGAGACTGCGAGAGAGACAGCGAGGGAGACAGCGAGCGAGATAGCGAGGGAGACAGCGAGGGAGACTGCGAGGGAGACTGCGAGGGAGACTGCGAGGGAGACAGCGAGTGTGACTGTGAAAGACAGCGAGGGAGACAGCGAGGGAGACAGCGAGAGAGACTTCGAGAGAGACAGCGAGGGAGACAGCGAGGGAGACAGGGAGAGACTGCGAGGGTGACAGCGAGGGAGACAGCGAGGGAGACAGCGAGGGAGACTGCGAGAGACTGCGAGAGAGACTGCGAGATAGACTGCGAGGGCTACAGCGAGAGAGACTGCGAGAGAGACTGCGAGGGAGACAGCGAGGGAGACAGCGAGGGAGACAGCGAGAGAGACAGCGAGGGAGACAGCGAGAGAGACAGCGAGGGAGACAGTGAGGGAGACAGCGAGGGAGACAGCGAGGGAGACAGTGAGGGAGACAGCAAGGGAGAAAGCGAGAGAGACTGCGAGAGAGAATGCGAGAGATAATGCGAGAGAGAATGCGAGGTAGACAGCGAGTTAGACAGTGATGGAGACAGCGAGGGACACTGCAAGGGAGATAGCGAGAGAGACTGCGAGAGTGACTGCGAGAGAAAATGCGAGGGAGTCAGCGAGAGAGACAGCGAGAGAGACTGCGAGAGAGTCTGCGAGAGAGACAGCGAGGGAGACAGCGAGGGAGAAAGCGAGGGAGAAAGCGAGGAAGAAAGCGAGGGAGACTGCGAGGGAGACAGCGAGAGAGACTGCAAAAGAGAGTGCGAGAGAGACTGCGAGAGAGACTGCGAGGGAGACAGCGAGGGAGACAGCTAGGGAGACAGCGAGGGTGACAGCGAGGGAGACAGCGAGGGAGACAGCGAGGGAGACATCGAGAGAGACTGCGAGGGAGACAGCGAGCGAGACATCGAGGGAGACAGCGAGAGAGACGCGAGAGAGACAGACAGCGAGAGAGACTGCGAGAGAGACAGCGAGAGAGACTGCGAGAGAGACTGGGAGAGAGACAGCGAGGGAGACTGCGAGGGAGACTGCGAGGTAGACTGCGAGGGAGAGCGCGAGAGACTGCGAGAGAGACTGCGAGTGCTACAGCGAGAGAGACTGCGAGAGAGACTGCAAGGGAGACTGCGAGAGAGACAGCGAGGGAGACAGCGAGAGAGACAGCGAGGGAGACTGCAAGAGAGACAGCGAGGGAGACAGCGAGGGAGACAGCGAGAGAGACAGCGAGGGAGACAGCGAGGGAGTCAGCAAGGGAGACAGCGAGAGAGACTGCGAGAGACTGCGAGAGAGAATGCGAGGTAGACAGCGAGTTAGACAGCGATGGAGACAGCGAGGGAGACTGCAAGGGAGATAGCGAGAGAGACTGCGAGAGAGACTGCGAGAGAGACTGCGAGACAAAATGCGAGGGAGACAGCGAGAGAGACAGCGAGAGAGACTGTGAGAGAGAATGCGATGTAGACAGCGAGTTAGACAGCGATGGAGACAGCGAGAGAGACTGCAAGGGAGATAGCGAGAGAGACTGCGAGAGAGACTGCGAGAGAAAATGCGAGGGAGACAGCGAGGGAGACAGCGAGAGAGACTGCGAGGGAGACAGCGAGAGAGACTGCGAGAGAGACAGTGAGAGAGACTGCGAGGGAGACAGCGAGCGAGACATCGAGAGAGACTGCGAGAGAGACAGTGAGAGACACAGCGAGAGAGTCTGCGAGAGAGACAGCGAGGCAGAAAGCGAGAGAGACTGCGAGGGATACAGCGAGAGAGAAGGCGAGAGAGACTGCGAGAGACACGGCGAGAGAGGCGGCGAGAGAGACTGCCAGAGACACAGCGAGGGAGAAAGCGAGAGAGACTGCGAGGGAGACAGCGAGAGAGACTGCGAGGGAGACAGCAAGGGAGACAGCGAGGGAGACTGCGAGGGAGACAGCGAGAGAGACTGCGAGAGAGACCACGAGGGTGACTGCGAGGGAGACAGCGAGCGAGACAGCGAGGGAGACTGCGAGGGAGACTGCGAGGGAGACTGCGAGGGAGACAGCGAGGGCTACAGCGAGAGAGACTGCGAGAGAGACTGCGAGGGAGACTGCGAGGGAGACTACGAGGGAGACTGCGGGAGACAGCGAGAGAAACAGCGAGGGAGACAGGGAGAGCGAATGCGAGGGAGACAGCGAGAGAGACTGCGAGGGAGACAGCGAGGGAGACAGCGAGGGAGACAGCGAGGGAGACAGCGAGAGAGACAGCGAGGGAGACTGCGAAGGAGACTGCCAGAGAGACAGCGAGAGAGACAGCGAGGGAGACAGCGAGTGAGACTGCGAGAGAGAATGCGAGAGAAACTGCGCGAGAGACAGCGAGGGAGACAGCGAGAGAGTCTGCGAGAGAGTCTGCGAGAGAGTCTGTGAGAGAGACAGCGAGGGAGACAGCGAGGGAGAAAGCGAGGGAGAAAGCTTGGGATAATGCGAGGGAGACAGCGAGTGAGACTGCGAGAGAGACTGCGAGATAGACTGCGAGGGAGACAGCGAGGCAGACAGCGAGGGAGACAGCGAGAGAGACTGCGAGGGGGACAGCCAGAGAGACTGCGAGAGAGACAGCGAGAGAGACTGCGAGGGAGACAGCGAGCGAGACATCGAAGGAGACTGCGAGAGAGACAGCGAGAGAGACTGCGAGAGAGACTGCGAGAGAGACTGCGAGAGACTGCCAGAGAGACTGCGAGAGAGACTGCGAGGGCTACAGCGAGAGAGACTGCGAGAGAGACTGCGAGGGAGACTGCGAGAGGGACAGCGAGGGAGACAGCGAGGGAGACAGCGAGGGAGACAGCGAGGGAGACTGCAAGAGAGAATGCGAGGTAGACAGCGAGTTAGACAGCGATGGAGACAGCGAGGGAGACTGCAAGGGAGATAGCGAGAGAGACTGCGAGAGAGACTGCGATAAAAAATGCGAGAGAAAATGCGAGGGAGACAGAGAGAGAGACAGCAAGAGAGACTGTGAGAGAGAATGCGAGGTACACAGCGAGTTAGACAGCGATGGAGACAGCGAGAGAGTCTGCAAGGGAGATAGCGTGTGAGACTGCGAGAGAGACTGCGAGAGAAAATGCGAGGGAGACAGCGAGAGAGACAGTGAGAGAGACTGCGAGAGAGACTGCGAGAGAGACGGCGAGAGAGGCGGCGAGAGAGACAGCGAGAGAGAATGCGAGGGAGACAGCGAGAGAGACAGCGAGAGAGACTGCGAGAGAGACTGCGAGGGAGACAGCGAGGGAGGCAGCGAGGGAGACAGAGAGAGAGACTGCGAGGGAGACAGCGAGAGAGACTGCGAGAGAGACAGCGAGAGAGACTGCGAGTGAGACAGCGAGCCAGACATCGAAGGAGACTGCGAGAGAGACAGCGAGAGAGACTGCAAGAGAGACTGCGAGAGAGACAGCGAGGGAGACTGCGAGGGAGACAGCGAGGGAGACTGCGAGAGACTGATAGAGAGACTTGGAGAGAGACTGCGAGGGCTACAGCGAGAGAGACTGCGAGAGAGACTGCGAGGGAGACTGCGAGAGAGTCAGCGAGGGGGACAGCGAGGGAGACAGCGAGGGAGACAGTGAGGGAGACTGCGAGAGAGAATGCGAGGGAGACAGCGAGGGAGACAGCGAGGGAGACAGTGAGGGAGACAGCAAGGGAGAAAGCGAGAGAGACTGCGAGAGAGAATGCGAGAGATAATGCGAGAGAGAATGCGAGGTCGACAGCGAGTTAGACAGTGATGGAGACAGCGAGGGACACTGCAAGGGAGATAGCGAGAGAGACTGCGAGAGTGACTGCGAGAGAAAATGCGAGGGAGTCAGCGAGAGAGACAGCGAGAGAGACTGCGAGAGAGTCTGCGAGAGAGACAGCGAGGTAGACAGCGAGGGAGAAAGCGAGGGAGAAAGCGAGGAAGAAAGCGAGGGAGACTGCGAGGGAGACAGCGAGAGAGACTGCAAAAGAGAGTGCGAGAGAGACTGCGAGAGAGACTGCGAGGGAGACAGCGAGGGAGACAGCTAGGGAGACAGCGAGGGAGACAGCGAGGGAGACAGCGAGGGAGACATCGAGAGAGACTGCGAGAGAGACTGCGAGAGAGACAGCGAGAGAGACTGCGAGGGAGACAGCGAGCGAGACATCGAGGGAGACAGCGAGAGAGACGCGAGAGAGACAGACAGCGAGAGAGACTGCGAGAGAGACAGCGAGAGAGACTGCGAGAGAGACTGGGAGAGAGACTGGGAGAGAGACAGCGAGGGAGACTGCGAGGGAGACTGCGAGGTAGACTGCGAGGGAGAGCGCGAGAGACTGCGAGAGAGACTGCGAGTGCTACAGCGAGAGAGACTGCGAGAGAGACTGCAAGGGAGACTGCGAGAGAGACAGCGAGGGAGACAGCGAGAGAGACAGCGAGGGAGACTGCAAGAGAGACAGCGAGGGAGACAGCGAGGGAGACAGCGAGAGAGACAGCGAGGGAGACAGCGAGGGAGACAGCGAGGGAGACAGCGAGGGAGACAGCAAGGGAGACAGCGAGAGAGACTGCGAGAGACTGCGAGAGAGAATGCGAGGTAGACAGCGAGTTAGACAGCGATGGAGACAGCGAGGGAGACTGCAAGGGAGATAGCGAGAGAGACTGCGAGAGAGACTGCGAGAGAGACTGCGAGACAAAATGCGAGGGAGACAGCGAGAGAGACAGCGAGAGAGACTGTGAGAGAGAATGCGATGTAGACAGCGAGTTAGAACATAGAACATAGAACATAGAAAAATACAGCACAGAACAGGCCCTTCGGCCCACGATGTTGTGCCGATCCTTTGTCCTCTGTCAAGGACAATTTAATCTATACCCCATCATTCTCCTTTATCCATATACCTATCGAAAAGCCTTTTGAAAGTCCCTAAAGTTTCTGACTCAACAACTTCCCCAGGCAAGGCATTCCATGCCCCGACCACTCTCTGGGTAAAGAACCTTCCCCTGACATCCCCCTTATATCTCCCACCCTTCACCTTAAATTTATGACCCCTTGTAACGCTTTGCTCCACCCGGGGAAAAAGTTTCTGACTGTCTACCCTATCTATTCCCCTGATCATCTTATAAACCTCTATCATGTCACCCCTCATCCTTCTCCGTTCTAATGAGAAGAGGCCTAGAATGTTCAGCCTTTCCTCGTAAGACTTATTCTCCATTCCAGGCAACATCCTGGTAAATCTCCTCTGCACCCTCTCCAAGGCTTCCACATCCTTCCTAAAATGAGGCGACCAGAACTGCACACAGTACTCCAAATGAGGCCTTACCAAGTTCCTGTACAGCTGCATCATCACCTCACGGCTCTTAAATTCAATCCCTCTGCTAATGAACGCTAACACCCCATATGCCTTCTTCACAGCCCTATCCACTTGAGTTGCAACCTTCAACGATCTATGCACATAGACCCCAAGGTCTCTCTGCTCCTCCACATGCCCAAGAACCCTACCGTTAACCCAGTATTTTGCATTCGTGTTTGTCCTTCCAAAATGGACGACCTCACACTTTTCAGGGTTAAACTCCATCTGCCACTTTTCAGCCCAGCACTGCAACCTATCCAAGTCCCTTTGCAGACGACAATAGCCCTCCTCGGTATCCACAACTCCACCAACCTTTGTATCATCTGCAAATTTACTGACCCACCCTTCGACTTCCTCATCTAAGTCGTTAATAAAAATCACAAACAGGAGAGGACCCAGAACTGATCCCTGTGGCACGCCACTGGTAACTGGGCTCCAGGCTGAGTATTTACCATCTAAGACCACTCTCTGCCTTCTATCAGTTAGCCAATTCTTAATCCAACTGGCCACATTCCCCACTATCCCATGCCTCCTGACTTTCTCCATAAGTCTACCATGGGGGACCTTATCAAATGCCTTACTAAAATCCATGTACACCACATCCACTGGTTTACCCTCATCCACTTGCTTGGTCACCTGCTCAAAGAATTCAATCAGGCTTGTGAGGCAAGACCTACCCCTCACAAAACCGTGCTGACTGTCCCGAATCAAGCAGTGTCTTTCCAGATGCTCAGAAATCCTATCCCTCAGCACCTTTTCCATCAACTTGCCTACCACCGAAGTAAGACTAACTGGCCTGTAATTCCCAGGGTTGTTCCTATTCCCTTTCTTGAACAGGGGCACAACATTTGCCACCCTCCAATCACCTGGTACCACCCCCGTCAACAGAGAAGATGAAAAGATCATTGCCAGCGGCTCTGCAATTTCATCCCTTGCTTCCCATAACATCCTTGGATATACCCCGTCAGGCCCGGGAGACTTGTCTATCTTCAAGTTATTCAAAAACCCCAACACATCTTCCCTCCTAACGAGCACTTCCTCGAGCTTACCAGTCTGTTTCACACCGTCCTCTTCAGTAATACACCCCTTCTCATTCGTAAATACCGAAGAGAAGTACTCATTCAAAACCTCACTTATCTCTTCCGGCTCAACACATAGTCTCCCGCTATTGTCCTTGACCGGACCTACGGTCCCCCTAGTCATCCTCATATTTCTGACATACGCGTAAAAGGCCTTGGGGTTTTCTTTTATCCTACCCGCCAAGCATTTTTCATGTCCTCTCTTAGCTCTCCTAATCCCTTTCTTCAGATCCTTCCTGGCCATCTTGTATCCCTCCAGAGCTATGCCTGTGCCCTTTTTCCTCAACCTTATATACGCATCCTTCTTCTTCCTAACAAGACTCTCAACCTCTCTTGTCAACCACGGTTCCCTCACATGACCATCCCTTCCCTGTCTGACAGGGACATGCTTATCAATGGCCCCTACTATCTGCTCCTTGAAAAAGTTCCACATTTCGACCGTGCCCTTCCCTGCCAGCATATGCTCCCAACTTATGCTCCTCAGTTCCTGCCTGACAGCATCGTATCTACCCTTCCCCCAATTGTAAACCTTGCCCTGTTGCACATACCTATCCCTCTCCATTACCACAGTGAATGCTACAGAATTGTGATCACTATCTCCAAAGTGCTCGCCCACCAACAGCTCTATCACTTGCCCTGGTTCATTACCTAGTACCAAATCCAATATTGCCTCCCCTCTGGTCGGGCAGTCTACATACTGAGTCAGAAAAGCTTCCTGGACATACTGCACAAACACTACCCCATCCAAACTATTCGATCTAAAGAGTTGCCAATCAATATTTGGGAAGTTGAAATCCCCCATAATTACTACCCTGTGACTTCTGCTCCTTTCCAAAATCTGTTTCCCAATCTGCTCTTCCACCTCCCTGCTGCTATTGGGGGGCCGATAGAAAACTCCCATCAAGGTGACTGCTCCTTTCCTGTTCCTGACCTCAACCCACAGTGCCTCAGTCGGCAGATCCTCCTCGAAAATTCTTTCAGCAGTTGTTACACTATTTCTAACTAACAATGCCACTCCCCCACCTCTTTTACCACCATTCCTAATCTTATGAAAACATCTATAACCAGGTACCTCCAAGAACCATTCCTCCCCCTCACCTATCCACGTTTCAGTGATGGCCACAACATCGTAGTCCCAAGTGCCCATCCACGCCTTCAATTCACTCACCTTATTCCTGATGCTTCTTGCGTTGAAGTATACGCACTTTAACCCTTCTCCGTGCCCATCTGTCCTCTGCGACAGTGCTACCTTCCCCAATACCTCACTACACTCTTTGTCTTTCTGAGTGGACCCACTGGTCCCTGGACTACAAGTCCGGTTCCCATCCCCCTCCCAAACTAGTTTAAACCCTCCCGAACAGTACTAGCAAACCTCCCTCCCAGGATATTGGTGCCCCTCTGGTTCAGATGCAGCCCGTCCTGTTTGAACAGGTCCCATCTTCCCCAGAATGCAGTCCAATTATCCAAGAACTGGAAGCCCTCCCTCCTACACCATTCCTGCAGCCACGTGTTCAGCTGTGCTCTCTCCCTATTCCTAGCCTCACTATCACGTGGCGCCGGCAACAAACCAGAGATAACAACTCTGTCCGTCCGAGCTTTCAGCTTCCAGCCTAACTCCCTAAACTCACTTCTAACATCTGTGCCACCCTTCCTTCCTACGTCGTTGGTGCCAATGTGCACCACGACCTCTGGCTGCTCCCCCTCCCCTTTAAGGATCCTGAAGACGCGATCACAAACATCACGGACCCTGGCACCAGGTAGGCAACAAACCATCCGTGCGTCTCGCTTGCGCCCACAGAACCGCCTGTCGGTACTCCTCACCATCGAGTCCCCGATGACTAGTGCTCTCCCATTCTCCCTCCTTCCCTTCTGAGCCACAGTGCAGGACCCCGTGCCAGAGGCCCGTTCACTGCAGCCTGCCCCCGATAGGCCGTCCCCCCCAACAGTATCTAAAACTGTATACTTGTTGCTGAGGGGAACGACCACAGGAGATCCCTGCACTGACCTCTTCCCACCTCTAACTGTTACCCAGCTGCCTTTGTTTTGTGGAGTAACGACATCCCTGTAGCTTCTATCTATCACCCCCTCAGCTTCCCGAATGATCCTCAGTTCATCCAGCTCCAGCTCCAGTTCCCTAACACGGTCTGATAGGAGCTGGAGACGGATGCACTTCCAGCAGGTGAAGTCGGCAGGGTCACCGGAGGTTCCCCTCACCTCGAACATACTGCAGGAGGAGCACTGCACTCCCCTGGCTGTCATTTCTTTTACTCAATTACCCCTTAATTAAGTACAAATATAGATATTAACAAAAACAGTGAAATAGCTTACCTGTTCAGTCCTTTTTGGCTAGAGGAGGAGGGTAAAAAGGGTCTTATTATTAGGTTATAGGAGGAGGATGGGTGGGAAACACTACATGTGTAGTGTCTCGGGTTAACTCTGCTCCGCACCTTTAAAGAAAATACCTACCCAGGAGTCCTTGCTGCCGTCCAGCTTCCGGTTCCTCCCGCGCCAAAAGTAACTTGAACACAAGGAAAACAGTAAGTACAACTTTTAAAACAACTTTTAAAACACAGCTCCTGTTGCCTTCACTTACCCACCGAAGAGTCGCTACCTTCTCCTGTTTCTCCGCCGGGAAATGAGGCCGAGTCCACGGAGCTCCGCACCTTTAAAGAAAATACCTACCCAGGAGTCCTTGCTGCCGTCCAGCTTCCGGTTCCTCCCGCGCCAAAAGTAACTTGAACACAAGGAAAACAGTAAGTACAACTTTTAAAACAACTTTTAAAACACAGCTCCTGTTGCCTTCACTTACCCACCGAAGAGTCGCTACCTTCTCCTGCTTCTCCGCCGGGAAATGAGGCCGAGTCCACGGAGCTCCGCACCTTTAAAGAAAATACAGCGATGGAGACAGCGAGAGAGACTGCAAGGGAGATAGCGAGAGAGACTGCGAGAGAGACTGCGAGAGAAAATGCGAGGGAGACAGCGAGGGAGACAGCGAGAGAGACTGCGAGGGAGACAGTGAGAGAGACTGCGAGGGAGACAGCGAGCGAGACATCGAGAGAGACTGCGAGAGAGACAGTGAGAGACACAGCAAGAGAGTCTGCGAGAGAGACAGCGAGGCAGAAAGCGAGAGAGACTGCGAGGGATACAGCGAGAGAGAAGGCGAGAGAGACTGCGAGAGACACGGCGAGAGAGGCGGCGAGAGAGACTGCGAGAGACACAGCGAGGGAGAAAGCGAGAGAGACTGCGAGGGAGACAGCGAGAGAGACTGCGAGGGAGACAGCAAGGGAGACAGCGAGGGAGACTGCGAGGGAGACAGCGAGAGAGACTGCGAGAGAGACCACGAGGGAGACTGCGAGGGAGACAGCGAGCGAGACAGCGAGGGAGACTGCGAGGGAGACTGCGAGGGAGACTGCGAGGGAGACAGCGAGGGCTACAGCGAGAGAGACTGCGAGAGAGACTGCGAGGGAGACTGCGAGGGAGACTACGAGGGAGACTGCGGGAGACAGCGAGAGAAACAGCGAGGGAGACAGGGAGAGCGAATGCGAGGGAGACAGCGAGAGAGACTGCGAGGGAGACAGCAAGGGAGACAGCGAGGGAGACAGCGAGGGAGACAGCGAGAGAGACAGCGAGGGAGACTGCGAAGGAGACTGCCAGAGAGACAGCGAGAGAGACAGCGAGGGAGACAGCGAGTGAGACTGCGAGAGAGAATGCGAGAGAAACTGCGCGAGAGACAGCGAGGGAGACAGCGAGAGAGTCTGCGAGAGAGTCTGCGAGAGAGCCTGTGAGAGAGACAGCGAGGGAGACAGCGAGGGAGAAAGCGAGGGAGAAAGCGAGGGAGAATGCGTGGGAGACAGCGAGTGAGACTGCGAGAGAGACTGCGAGAGAGACTGCGAGGGAGACAGCGAGGCAGACAGCGAGGGAGACAGCGAGAGAGACTGCGAGGGGGACAGCCAGAGAGACTGTGAGAGAGACAGCGAGAGAGACTGCGAGGGAGACAGCGAGCGAGACATCGAAGGAGACTGCGAGAGAGACAGCGAGAGAGACTGCGAGAGAGACTGCGAGAGACTGCCAGAGAGACTGCGAGAGAGACTGCGAGGGCGACAGCGAGAGAGACTGCGAGAGAGACTGCGAGGGAGACTGCGAGAGAGACAGCGAGGGAGACAGCGAGGGAGACAGCGAGGGAGACTGCAAGAGAGAATGCGAGGTAGACAGCGAGTTAGACAGCGATGGAGACAGCGAGGGAGACTGCAAGGGAGATAGCGAGAGAGACTGCGAGAGAGACTGCGAGAAAAAATGCGAGAGACAATGCGAGGGAGACAGAGAGAGAGACAGCAAGAGAGACTGTGAGAGAGAATGCGAGGTAGACAGCGAGTTGGACAGCGATGGAGACAGCGAGAGAGTCTGCAAGGGAGATAGTGTGTGAGACTGCGGGAGAGACTGCGAGAGAAAATGCGAGGGAGACAGCGAGAGAGACAGTGAGAGAGACTGCGAGAGAGACTGCGAGAGAGACGGCGAGAGAGGCGGCGAGAGAGACAGCGAGAGAGAATGCGAGGGAGACAGCGAGAGAGACAGCGAGAGAGACTGCGAGAGAGACTGCGAGGGAGACAGCGAGGGAGGCAGCGAGGGAGACAGCGAGAGAGACTGCGAGGGAGACAGCGAGAGAGACTGCGAGAGAGACAGCGAGAGAGACTGCGAGTGAGACAGCGAGCCAGACATCGAAGGAGACTGCGAGAGAGACAGCGAGAGAGACTGCGAGAGAGACTGCGAGAGAGACAGCGAGGGAGACTGCGAGGGAGACAGCGAGGGAGACTGCGAGAGACTGATAGAGAGACTTGGAGAGAGACTGCGAGGGCTACAGCGAGAGAGACTGCGAGAGAGACTGCGAGGGAGACTGCGAGAGAGTCAGCGAGGGAGACAGCGAGGGAGACAGCTAGGGAGACAGCGAGGGAGACTGCGAGAGAGAATGCGAGGAAGACAGCGAGTTAGACAGCGATGGAGACAGCGAGGGAGACTGCAAGGGAGATAGCGAGAGAGACTGCGAGTGAGACTGCGAGAGAAAATGCGAGTGAAAATGCGAGTGAGACAGAGAGAGAGACAGCGAGAGAGACTGTGAGAGAGAATGCGAGGTAGCCAGCGAGTTAGACAGCGATGGAGACAGCGAGAGAGACTGCAAGGGAGATAGCGAGTGAGACTGCGAGAGAGACAGTGAGAAGACAGCGAGAAGACAGCGAAAGAAACTGCGAGGGAGACAGCGAGAGAGAATGAGAGAGAAACTGCGAGAGAGACAGCGAGGGAGACAGCGAGGGAGACTGCGAGAGAGAATGCGAGGTAGACAGCGAGTTAGACAGCGATGGAGGCAGCGATGGAGACAGCGAGAGAGACTGCAAGGGAGATAGCGAGAGAGACTGCAAGGGCGTTAGCGAGAGAGACTGCGAGAGAGGCTGCGAGAGAAAATGCGAGAGAGTCTGCGAGAGAGTCTGCGAGAGAGTCTGTGAGGGAGATAGCGAGGGAGACAGCGAGGGAGAAAGCGAGGGAGAAATCGAGGGAGAATGCGAGGGAGACAGCGAGAGAGACTGCGAGAGAGACTGCGAGAGAGACTGCGAGGGAGACAGCGAGGGAGACAGCGAGGGAGACAGCGAGAGAGACTGCGAGGGAGACAACGAGACAGACTGCGAGAGAGACAGCGAGAGAGACGGCGAGGGAGACAGCGAGCCAGACATCGATGGAGACTGCGAGAGAGACAGCGAGAGAGACTGCGAGAGAGACTGCGAGAGAGACAGCGAGGGAGACTGCGAGGGAGACAGCGAGGGAGACTGCGAGAGACTGCCAGAGAGACTGCGAGAGAGACTGCGTGGGCTACAGCGAGAGAGACTGCGAGAGAGACTGCGCGGGAGACTGCGAGAGAGACAGCGAGGGAGACAGCGAGGGAGACAGCGAGGGAGACAGCGAGGGAGACTGCGAGATAGAATGCTATGTAGACAGCAAGTTAGACAGCGATGGAGACAGCGAGGGAGACTGCAAGGGAGATAGCGACAGAGACTGCGAGAGAGACTGCGAGAGAGTCTGCGAGAGAGTCTGCGAGAGAGTCTGTGAGGGAGATAGCGAGGGAGACAGCGAGGGAGAAAGCGAGGGAGAAATCGAAGGAGAATGCGAGGGAGACAGCGAGAGAGACTGCGAGAGAGACTGCGAGAGAGACTGCGAGGGAGACAGCGAGGGAGACAGCGAGGGAGACAGCGAGAGAGACTGCGAGGGAGACAACGAGACAGACTGCGAGAGAGACAGCGAGAGAGACGGCGAGGGAGACAGCGAGCCAGACATCGATGGAGACTGCGAGAGAGACAGCGAGAGAGACTGCGAGAGAGACTGCGAGAGAGACAGCGAGGGAGACTGCGAGGGAGACAGCGAGGGAGACTGCGAGAGACTGCCAGAGAGACTGCGAGAGAGACTGCGTGGGCTACAGCGAGAGAGACTGCGAGAGAGACTGCGCGGGAGACTGCGAGAGAGACAGCGAGGGAGACAGCGAGGGAGACAGCGAGGGAGACAGCGAGGGAGACTGCGAGATAGAATGCTATGTAGACAGCAAGTTAGACAGCGATGGAGACAGCGAGGGAGACTGCAAGGGAGATAGCGACAGAGACTGCGAGAGAGACTGCGAGAGAAAATGCGAGAGAAAATGCGAGTGAGACAGAGAGAGAGACAGCGAGAGAGACTGCGAGAGAGACTGCGAGAGAGACTGCGAGGGAGACAGCGAGGGAGACAGCGAGGGAGACAGCGAGGGAGACAGCGAGAGAGACTGCGAGGGAGACAGCGAGGGAGACAGCGAGGGAGACAGCGAGGGAGACTGCAAGGGAGATAGCGAGAGAGACAGCGAGAGAGACTGCGAGGGAAACAGCGAGGGAGACAGCGAGGGAGACAGCGAGGGAGACAGCGAGGGAGACAGCGAGGGAGACTGCAAGGGAGATAGCGAGAGAGACTGCAAGAGAGATTGAGAGAGAAAATGCATGGGAGACAGCGAGAGGGACTGTGACAGAGAATGCGAGGTGGACAGCGAGTTAGACAGCGATGGAGACAGCGAGAGAGACTGCAAGGGAGATAGCGAGAGAGACTGCGAGAGAGACTGCGAGAGAAAATGCGAGGGAAACAGCGAGAGAGAAGGCGAGAGAGGCGGCGAGAGAGACAGCGAGGGAGAAAGCGAGCGAGACTGCGAGGGAGACAGCGACGGTGACAGCGAGAGAGACTGCGAGTGAGACTGCGAGTGAGACAGCGAGAGAGACTGCGAGACAGACAGCAAGAGAGACTGCGAGGGAGACAGCGAGAGAGACAGCGAGAGAGAAAGCGAGAGAGACTGCGAGGGAGACAGCGAGAGAGACTGCGAGGGAGACAGCGAGAGAGACTGCGAGAGAGACTGCCAGGGAGACAGTGAGAGAGACTGCGAGAGAGACAGCGAGGGAGACAGCGAGCGAGATAGCGAGGGAGACAGCGAGGGAGACTGCGAGGGAGACTGCGAGGGAGACTGCGAGGGAGACAGCGAGTGTGACTGTGAAAGACAGCGAGGGAGACAGCGAGGGAGACAGCGAGAGAGACAGCGAGAGAGACTGCAAGGGAGATAGCGAGTGAGACTGCGAGAGAGACTGCCAGAGAGACGGCGAGAGAACGGCGAGAGAGGCGGCGAGAGAGACTGTGAGAGGGACAGTGAGAGAGTCTGCGAGAGAGACAGCGAGGGTGAATGTGAGAGAGACTGCGAGGGAGACAGCGAGAGAGACTGCGAGGGAGACAGCGAGAGAGACTGCGAGAGAGACAGCGAGGGAGACTTCGAGGAAGACAGCGAGCGAGACAGCGAGCGAGACTGCGATGGAGAAAGCGAGCGAGACTGCGAGAGAGACTGCGAGGGAGACTGCGAGGGAGACAGCGAGCGAGACTGCGAGAGAGACTGCGAGCGAGACTGCGAGGGAGACTGCGAGAGAGACTGCGAGCTAGACTGCGAGGGAAACAGCGAGAGAGACTGCGAGAGAGACAACGAGAGAGACTGCGAGAGAGACAGCGAGCGAGACATCGAGGGAGACAGCGAGGGAGACTGCGAGAGACTGCGAGAGAGACTGCGAGAGAGACTGCGAGGGCTACAGATAGAGAGACTGCGAGAGAGACTGCGAGGGAGACAGCGAGGGAGACAGCGAGGGAGACAGCGAGGGAGACAGCGAGAGAGACAGAGAGGGAGACAGCGAGAGAGACTGCGAGAGAGACAGCGAGGGAGACAGCGAGGGAGACAGCGAGGGAGACTGCGAGAGAGAATGCGAGAGAGAATGCGAGGTGGACAGCGAGTTAGACAGTGATGGAGACAGCGAGGGAGACTGCAAGGGAGATAGCGAGAGAGACTGCGGGAGAGACAGCGAGAGAGTCCGCGAGAGAGTCTGCGAGAGATTCTGCGAGAGAGACAGCAAGGGAGACAGCGAGGGAGAAAGCGAGGGAGAAAGCGAGGGAGACTGCGAGGGAGACAGCGAGAGAGACTGCAAAAGAGACTGCGAGAGAGACTGCGAGGGAGACAGCGAGGGAGACAGCGAGGGAGACAGCGAGGGAGACAGCGAGGGAGTCAGCGAGAGAGACTGCGAGAGAGACAGCGAGAGAGACTGCGAGGGAGACAGCGAGCGAGACATCGAGCGAGACAGCGAGAGAGACAGCGAGGGAGACTGCGAGGGAGAGTGTGAGGGAGACTGCGAGGGAGACTGCGAGTGCTACAGCGAGAGAGACTGCGAGAGAGACTGCGAGGGAGACTGCGAGAGAGACAGCGAGGGAGACAGCGAGAGAGACAGCGAGGGAGACTGCAAGAGAGACAGCGAGGGAGACAGGGAGGGAGACAGCGAGGGAGACAGCGAGGGAGACAGCGAGAGAGACTGCGAGAGAGAATGCGAGGTAGACAGCGAGTTAGACAGCGATGGAGACAGCGAGGGAGAAAGCGAGGGAGAAAGCGAGGGAGACTGCGAGGGAGACAGCGAGAGAGACTGCAAAAGAGACTGCGAGAGAGACTGCGAGGGAGACAGCGAGGGAGACAGCGAAGGAGACAGCGAGGGAGACAGCGAGGGAGTCAGCGAGAGAGACTGCGAGAGAGACAGCGAGAGAGACTGCGAGGGAGACAGCGAGCGAGACATCGAGAGAGACAGCGAGAGAGACAGCGAGGGAGACTGCGAGGGAGAGTGTGAGGGAGACTGCGAGGGAGACTGCGAGTGCTACAGCGAGAGAGACTGCGAGAGAGACTGCGAGGGAGACTGCGAGAGAGACAGCGAGGGAGACAGCGAGAGAGACAGCGAGGGAGACTGCAAGAGAGACAGCGAGGGAGACAGCGAGGGAGACAGCGAGGGAGACAGCGAGGGAGACAGCGAGAGAGACTGCGAGAGAGAATGCGAGGTAGACAGCGAGTTAGACAGCGATGGAGACAGCGAGGGAGACTGCAAGGGAGATAGCGAGAGAGACTGCGAGAGAGACTGCGAGAGAAAACGCGAGGGAGACAGAGAGAGACAGCGAGAGAGACTGTGAGAGAGAATGCGAGGTAGACAGCGAGTTAGACAGCGATGGAGACAGCGAGAGAGACTGCAAGGGAGATAGCGAGTGAGACTGCGAGAGAGACTGCGAGAGAAAATGCGAGGGAGACAGCGAGAGAGAGGGCGAGAGAGACTGCGAGTGAGACGGCGAGAGAGACGGCGAGAGAGACGGCGAGAGGGTCTGCGAGGGAGACTGCGAGGGAGACTGCGAGGGAGACAGCGGGGGAGACAGCGAGGAAGACTGCGAGAGACTGCGAGAGAGACTGCGAGAGAGACTGCGAGGGCTACAGCGAGAGAGACTGCCAGGGAGACAGCGAGAGAGACAGCGAGGGAGACAGCGAGAGCGACAGCGAGAAGGCAGCGAGTGAGACAGCGAGTGAGACAGCGAGGGCGACAGCGAGGGAGACAGCGAGGGAGACAGCAAGGGAGACAACGAGAGAGACTGCGAGAGAGACTGCGAGAGAGAATGCGAGAGAGAATGCGAGGTAGACAGCGAGTTAGACAGTGATGGAGACAGCGAGGGAGACTGCAAGGGAGATAGCGAGAGAGACTGCGAGAGTGACTGCGAGAGAAAATGCGAGGGAGTCAGCGAGAGAGACAGCGAGAGAGACTGCGAGAGAGACAGCGAGAAAGTCTGAGAGAGAGTCTGCGAGAGAGACAGCGAGGGAGACAGCGAGGGAGAAAGCGAGGGAGAAAGCGAGGGAGACTGCGAGGGAGACAGCAAGAGAGACGGCAAAAGAGACTGCGAGTGAGACTGCGAGAGAGACTGCGAGGGAGACAGCGAGGAAGACAGCTAGGGAGACAGCGAGGGAGACAGCGAGGGAGACTGCGAGGGAGACAGCGAGAGAGACTGCGAGAGAGACTGCGAGAGAGACTGCGAGAGAGACAGCGAGAGAGACTGCGAGGGAGACAGCGAGCGAGACATCGAGGGAGACAGCGAGAGAGACTGCGAGTGAGACAGCGAGAGAGACTGCGAGAGAGACAGCGAGAGAGACTGCGAAAGAGACTGCGAGAGAGACAGGGAGGGAGACTGCGAGGGAGACTGTGAGGGAGACTGCGAGAGAGACAGCGAGAGAGACTGCGAGGGAGACAGCGAGGGAGACAGCGAGGGAGACAGCGAGGGAGACAGCGAGAGAGACTGCGAGGGAGACAGCGAGGGAGACAGCGAGGGAGACAGCGAGGGAGACTGCAAGGGAGATAGCGAGAGAGACAGCGAGAGAGACTGCGAGGGAAACAGCGAGGGAGACAGCGATGGAGACAGCGAGGGAGACAGCGAGGGAGACTGCAAGGGAGATAGCGAGAGAGACTGCAAGAGAGATTGAGAGAGAAAATGCATGGGAGACAGCGAGAGGGACTGTGACAGAGAATGCGAGGTGGACAGCGAGTTAGACAGCGATGGAGACAGCGAGAGAGACTGCAAGGGAGATAGCGAGAGAGACTGCGAGAGAGACTGCGAGAGAAAATGCGAGGGAAACAGCGAGAGAGAAGGCGAGAGAGGCGGCGAGAGAGACAGCGAGGGAGAAAGCGAGAGAGACTGCGAGGGAGAAAGCGAGCGAGACTGCGAGGGAGACAGCGACGGTGACAGCGAGAGAGACTGCGAGTGAGACTGCGAGTGAGACAGCGAGAGAGACTGCGAGACAGACAGCAAGAGAGACTGCGAGGGAGACAGCGAGAGAGACAGCGAGAGAGAAAGCGAGAGAGACTGCGAGCGAGACGGCGTGAGAGGCGGCGACAGAGACAGCGAGGGAGGAAGCGAGGGAGAAAGCGAGAGAGACTGCGAGGGAGACAGCGAGAGAGACTGCGAGGGAGACAGCGAGAGAGACTGCGAGAGAGACTGCCAGGGAGACAGTGAGAGAGACTGCGAGAGAGACAGCGAGGGAGACAGCGAGCGAGATAGCGAGGGAGACAGCGAGGGAGACTGCGAGGGAGACTGCGAGGGAGACTGCGAGGGAGACAGCGAGTGTGACTGTGAAAGACAGCGAGGGAGACAGCGAGGGAGAGAGCGAGAGAGACAGCGAGAGAGACTGCAAGGGAGATAGCGAGTGAGACTGCGAGAGAGACTGCCAGAGAGACGGCGAGAGAACGGCGAGAGAGGCGGCGAGAGAGACTGTGAGAGGGACAGTGAGAGAGTCTGCGAGAGAGACAGCGAGGGTGAATGTGAGAGAGACTGCGAGGGAGACAGCGAGAGAGACTGCGAGGGAGACAGCGAGGGAGATAGCGAGGGAGAATGCGAGGGAGACAGCGAGAGAGACTGCGAGAGAGACAGCGAGGGAGACTTCGAGGAAGACAGCGAGCGAGACAGCGAGCGAGACTGCGATGGAGAAAGCGAGCGAGACTGCGAGAGAGACTGCGAGGGAGACTGCGAGGGAGACAGCGAGCGAGACTGCGAGAGAGACTGCGAGCGAGACTACGAGAGAGACTGCGAGAGAGACTGCGAGCTAGACTGCGAGGGAAACAGCGAGAGAGACTGCGAGAGAGACAACGAGAGAGACTGCGAGAGAGACAGCGAGCGAGACATCGAGGGAGACAGCGAGGGAGACTGCGAGAGACTGCGAGAGAGACTGCGAGAGAGACTGCGAGGGCTACAGATAGAGAGACTGCGAGAGAGACTGCGAGGGAGACAGCGAGGGAGACAGCGAGGGAGACAGCGAGGGAGACAGCGAGGGAGACAGCGAGAGAGACAGAGAGGGAGACAGCGAGAGAGACTGCGAGAGAGACAGCGAGGGAGACAGCGAGGGAGACAGCGAGGGAGACTGCGAGAGAGAATGCGAGAGAGAATGCGAGGTGGACAGCGAGTTAGACAGTGATGGAGACAGCGAGGGAGACTGCAAGGGAGATAGCGAGAGAGACTGCGGGAGAGACAGCGAGAGAGTCCGCGAGAGAGTCTGCGAGAGATTCTGCGAGAGAGACAGCGAGGGAGACAGCGAGGGAGAAAGCGAGGGAGAAAGCGAGGGAGACTGCGAGGGAGACAGCGAGAGAGACTGCAAAAGAGACTGCGAGAGAGACTGCGAGGGAGACAGCGAGGGAGACAGCGAGGGAGACAGCGAGGGAGACTGCAAGGGAGATAGCGAGAGAGACTGCAAGAGAGATTGAGAGAGAAAATGCATGGGAGACAGCGAGAGGGACTGTGACAGAGAATGCGAGGTGGACAGCGAGTTAGACAGCGATGGAGACAGCGAGAGAGACTGCAAGGGAGATAGCGAGAGAGACTGCGAGAGAGACTGCGAGAGAAAATGCGAGGGAAACAGCGAGAGAGAAGGCGAGAGAGGCGGCGAGAGAGACAGCGAGGGAGAAAGCGAGAGAGACAGCGAGAGAGACTGCGAGTGAGACTGCGAGTGAGACAGCGAGAGAGACTGCGAGACAGACAGCAAGAGAGACTGCGAGGGAGACAGCGAGAGAGACAGCGAGAGAGAAAGCGAGAGAGACTGCGAGCGAGACGGCGTGAGAGGCGGCGACAGAGACAGCGAGGGAGGAAGCGAGGGAGAAAGCGAGAGAGACTGCGAGGGAGACAGCGAGAGAGACTGCGAGGGAGACAGCGAGAGAGACTGCGAGAGAGACTGCCAGGGAGACAGTGAGAGAGACTGCGAGAGAGACAGCGAGGGAGACAGCGAGCGAGATAGCGAGGGAGACAGCGAGGGAGACTGCGAGGGAGACTGCGAGGGAGACTGCGAGGGAGACAGCGAGTGTGACTGTGAAAGACAGCGAGGGAGACAGCGAGGGAGACAGCGAGAGAGACAGCGAGAGAGACTGCAAGGGAGATAGCGAGTGAGACTGCGAGAGAGACTGCCAGAGAGACGGCGAGAGAACGGCGAGAGAGGCGGCGAGAGAGACTGTGAGAGGGACAGTGAGAGAGTCTGCGAGAGAGACAGCGAGGGTGAATGTGAGAGAGACTGCGAGGGAGACAGCGAGAGAGACTGCGAGGGAGACAGCGAGGGAGATAGCGAGGGAGAATGCGAGGGAGACAGCGAGAGAGACTGCGAGAGAGACAGCGAGGGAGACTTCGAGGAAGACAGCGAGCGAGACAGCGAGCGAGACTGCGATGGAGAAAGCGAGCGAGACTGCGAGAGAGACTGCGAGGGAGACTGCGAGGGAGACAGCGAGCGAGACTGCGAGAGAGACTGCGAGCGAGACTGCGAGAGAGACTGCGAGAGAGACTGCGAGCTAGACTGCGAGGGAAACAGCGAGAGAGACTGCGAGAGAGACAACGAGAGAGACTGCGAGAGAGACAGCGAGCGAGACATCGAGGGAGACAGCGAGGGAGACTGCGAGAGACTGCGAGAGAGACTGCGAGAGAGACTGCGAGGGCTACAGATAGAGAGACTGCGAGAGAGACTGCGAGGGAGACAGCGAGGGAGACAGCGAGGGAGACAGCGAGGGAGACAGCGAGAGAGACAGAGAGGGAGACAGCGAGAGAGACTGCGAGAGAGACAGCGAGGGAGACAGCGAGGGAGACAGCGAGGGAGACTGCGAGAGAGAATGCGAGAGAGAATGCGAGGTGGACAGCGAGTTAGACAGTGATGGAGACAGCGAGGGAGACTGCAAGGGAGATAGCGAGAGAGACTGCGGGAGAGACAGCGAGAGAGTCCGCGAGAGAGTCTGCGAGAGATTCTGCGAGAGAGACAGCGAGGGAGACAGCGAGGGAGAAAGCGAGGGAGAAAGCGAGGGAGACTGCGAGGGAGACAGCGAGAGAGACTGCAAAAGAGACTGCGAGAGAGACTGCGAGGGAGACAGCGAGGGAGACAGCGAGGGAGACAGCGAGGGAGACTGCGAGAGACTGCGAGAGAGACTGCGAGAGAGACTGCGAGGGCTACAGATAGAGAGACTGCGAGAGAGACTGCGAGGGAGACAGCGAGGGAGACAGCGAGGGAGACAGCGAGGGAGACAGCGAGAGAGACAGAGAGGGAGACAGCGAGAGAGACTGCGAGAGAGACAGCGAGGGAGACAGCGAGGGAGACAGCGAGGGAGACTGCGAGAGAGAATGCGAGAGAGAATGCGAGGTGGACAGCGAGTTAGACAGTGATGGAGACAGCGAGGGAGACTGCAAGGGAGATAGCGAGAGAGACTGCGGGAGAGACAGCGAGAGAGTCCGCGAGAGAGTCTGCGAGAGATTCTGCGAGAGAGACAGCGAGGGAGACAGCGAGGGAGAAAGCGAGGGAGAAAGCGAGGGAGACTGCGAGGGAGACAGCGAGAGAGACTGCAAAAGAGACTGCGAGAGAGACTGCGAGGGAGACAGCGAGGGAGACAGCGAGGGAGACAGCGAGGGAGACTGCAAGGGAGATAGCGAGAGAGACTGCAAGAGAGATTGAGAGAGAAAATGCATGGGAGACAGCGAGAGGGACTGTGACAGAGAATGCGAGGTGGACAGCGAGTTAGACAGCGATGGAGACAGCGAGAGAGACTGCAAGGGAGATAGCGAGAGAGACTGCGAGAGAGACTGCGAGAGAAAATGCGAGGGAAACAGCGAGAGAGAAGGCGAGAGAGGCGGCGAGAGAGACAGCGAGGGAGAAAGCGAGAGAGACTGCGAGGGAGAAAGCGAGCGAGACTGCGAGGGAGACAGCGACGGTGACAGCGAGAGAGACTGCGAGTGAGACTGCGAGTGAGACAGCGAGAGAGACTGCGAGACAGACAGCAAGAGAGACTGCGAGGGAGACAGCGAGAGAGACAGCGAGAGAGAAAGCGAGAGAGACTGCGAGCGAGACGGCGTGAGAGGCGGCGACAGAGACAGCGAGGGAAGAAGCGAGGGAGAAAGCGAGAGAGACTGCGAGGGAGACAGCGAGAGAGACTGCGAGGGAGACAGCGAGAGAGACTGCGAGAGAGACTGCCAGGGAGACAGTGAGAGAGACTGCGAGAGAGACAGCGAGGGAGACAGCGAGCGAGATAGCGAGGGAGACAGCGAGGGAGACTGCGAGGGAGACTGCGAGGGAGACTGCGAGGGAGACAGCGAGTGTGACTGTGAAAGACAGCGAGGGAGACAGCGAGGGAGACAGCGAGAGAGACAGCGAGAGAGACTGCAAGGGAGATAGCGAGTGAGACTGCGAGAGAGACTGCCAGAGAGACGGCGAGAGAACGGCGAGAGAGGCGGCGAGAGAGACTGTGAGAGGGACAGTGAGAGAGTCTGCGAGAGAGACAGCGAGGGTGAATGTGAGAGAGACTGCGAGGGAGACAGCGAGAGAGACTGCGAGGGAGACAGCGAGGGAGATAGCGAGGGAGAATGCGAGGGAGACAGCGAGAGAGACTGCGAGAGAGACAGCGAGGGAGACTTCGAGGAAGACAGCGAGCGAGGCAGCGAGCGAGACTGCGATGGAGAAAGCGAGCGAGACTGCGAGAGAGACTGCGAGGGAGACTGCGAGGGAGACAGCGAGCGAGACTGCGAGAGAGACTGCGAGCGAGACTGCGAGAGAGACTGCGAGAGAGACTGCGAGCTAGACTGCGAGGGAAACAGCGAGAGAGACTGCGAGAGAGACAACGAGAGAGACTGCGAGAGAGACAGCGAGCGAGACATCGAGGGAGACAGCGAGGGAGACTGCGAGAGACTGCGAGAGAGACTGCGAGAGAGACTGCGAGGGCTACAGATAGAGAGACTGCGAGAGAGACTGCGAGGGAGACAGCGAGGGAGACAGCGAGGGAGACAGCGAGGGAGACAGCGAGAGAGACAGAGAGGGAGACAGCGAGAGAGACTGCGAGAGAGACAGCGAGGGAGACAGCGAGGGAGACAGCGAGGGAGACTGCGAGAGAGAATGCGAGAGAGAATGCGAGGTGGACAGCGAGTTAGACAGTGATGGAGACAGCGAGGGAGACTGCAAGGGAGATAGCGAGAGAGACTGCGGGAGAGACAGCGAGAGAGTCCGCGAGAGAGTCTGCGAGAGATTCTGCGAGAGAGACAGCGAGGGAGACAGCGAGGGAGAAAGCGAGGGAGAAAGCGAGGGAGACTGCGAGGGAGACAGCGAGAGAGACTGCAAAAGAGACTGCGAGAGAGACTGCGAGGGAGACAGCGAGGGAGACAGCGAGGGAGACAGCGAGGGAGACAGCGAGGGAGTCAGCGAGAGAGACTGCGAGAGAGACAGCGAGAGAGACTGCGAGGGAGACAGCGAGCGAGACATCGAGCGAGACAGCGAGAGAGACAGCGAGGGAGACTGCGAGGGAGAGTGTGAGGGAGACTGCGAGGGAGACTGCGAGTGCTACAGCGAGAGAGACTGCGAGAGAGACTGCGAGGGAGACTGCGAGAGAGACAGCGAGGGAGACAGCGAGAGAGACAGCGAGGGAGACTGCAAGAGAGACAGCGAGGGAGACAGGGAGGGAGACAGCGAGGGAGACAGCGAGGGAGACAGCGAGAGAGACTGCGAGAGAGAATGCGAGGTAGACAGCGAGTTAGACAGCGATGGAGACAGCGAGGGAGAAAGCGAGGGAGAAAGCGAGGGAGACTGCGAGGGAGACAGCGAGAGAGACTGCAAAAGAGACTGCGAGAGAGACTGCGAGGGAGACAGCGAGGGAGACAGCGAAGGAGACAGCGAGGGAGACAGCGAGGGAGTCAGCGAGAGAGACTGCGAGAGAGACAGCGAGAGAGACTGCGAGGGAGACAGCGAGCGAGACATCGAGCGAGACAGCGAGAGAGACAGCGAGGGAGACTGCGAGGGAGAGTGTGAGGGAGACTGCGAGGGAGACTGCGAGTGCTACAGCGAGAGAGACTGCGAGAGAGACTGCGAGGGAGACTGCGAGAGAGACAGCGAGGGAGACAGCGAGAGAGACAGCGAGGGAGACTGCAAGAGAGACAGCGAGGGAGACAGCGAGGGAGACAGCGAGGGAGACAGCGAGGGAGACAGCGAGAGAGACTGCGAGAGAGACTGCGAGAGAGACTGCGAGCTAGACTGCGAGGGAAACAGCGAGAGAGACTGCGAGAGAGACAACGAGAGAGACTGCGAGAGAGACAGCGAGCGAGACATCGAGGGAGACAGCGAGGGAGACTGCGAGAGACTGCGAGAGAGACTGCGAGAGAGACTGCGAGGGCTACAGATAGAGAGACTGCGAGAGAGACTGCGAGGGAGACAGCGAGGGAGACAGCGAGGGAGACAGCGAGGGAGACAGCGAGAGAGACAGAGAGGGAGACAGCGAGAGAGACTGCGAGAGAGACAGCGAGGGAGACAGCGAGGGAGACAGCGAGGGAGACTGCGAGAGAGAATGCGAGAGAGAATGCGAGGTGGACAGCGAGTTAGACAGTGATGGAGACAGCGAGGGAGA
Organism: Heterodontus francisci; assembly: GCF_036365525.1. Taxonomy (NCBI): domain Eukaryota; kingdom Metazoa; phylum Chordata; class Chondrichthyes; order Heterodontiformes; family Heterodontidae; genus Heterodontus; species Heterodontus francisci. The sequence goes on from NC_090398.1 coordinate 48,331,767, forward strand.
CTGCAAGGGAGATAGCGAGAGAGACTGCGGGAGAGACAGCGAGAGAGTCCGCGAGAGAGTCTGCGAGAGATTCTGCGAGAGAGACAGCGAGGGAGACAGCGAGGGAGAAAGCGAGGGAGAAAGCGAGGGAGACTGCGAGGGAGACAGCGAGAGAGACTGCAAAAGAGACTGCGAGAGAGACTGCGAGGGAGACAGCGAGGGAGACAGCGAGGGAGACAGCGAGGGAGACAGCGAGGGAGTCAGCGAGAGAGACTGCGAGAGAGACAGCGAGAGAGACTGCGAGGGAGACAGCGAGCGAGACATCGAGCGAGACAGCGAGAGAGACAGCGAGGGAGACTGCGAGGGAGAGTGTGAGGGAGACTGCGAGGGAGACTGCGAGTGCTACAGCGAGAGAGACTGCGAGAGAGACTGCGAGGGAGACTGCGAGAGAGACAGCGAGGGAGACAGCGAGAGAGACAGCGAGGGAGACTGCAAGAGAGACAGCGAGGGAGACAGGGAGGGAGACAGCGAGGGAGACAGCGAGGGAGACAGCGAGAGAGACTGCGAGAGAGAATGCGAGGTAGACAGCGAGTTAGACAGCGATGGAGACAGCGAGGGAGAAAGCGAGGGAGAAAGCGAGGGAGACTGCGAGGGAGACAGCGAGAGAGACTGCAAAAGAGACTGCGAGAGAGACTGCGAGGGAGACAGCGAGGGAGACAGCGAAGGAGACAGCGAGGGAGACAGCGAGGGAGTCAGCGAGAGAGACTGCGAGAGAGACAGCGAGAGAGACTGCGAGGGAGACAGCGAGCGAGACATCGAGCGAGACAGCGAGAGAGACAGCGAGGGAGACTGCGAGGGAGAGTGTGAGGGAGACTGCGAGGGAGACTGCGAGTGCTACAGCGAGAGAGACTGCGAGAGAGACTGCGAGGGAGACTGCGAGAGAGACAGCGAGGGAGACAGCGAGAGAGACAGCGAGGGAGACTGCAAGAGAGACAGCGAGGGAGACAGCGAGGGAGACAGCGAGGGAGACAGCGAGGGAGACAGCGAGAGAGACTGCGAGAGAGAATGCGAGGTAGACAGCGAGTTAGACAGCGATGGAGACAGCGAGGGAGACTGCAAGGGAGATAGCGAGAGAGACTGCGAGAGAGACTGCGAGAGAAAACGCGAGGGAGACAGAGAGAGACAGCGAGAGAGACTTTGAGAGAGAATGCGAGGTAGACAGCGAGTTAGACAGCGATGGAGACAGCGAGAGAGACTGCAAGGGAGATAGCGAGTGAGACTGCGAGAGAGACTGCGAGAGAAAATGCGAGGGAGACAGCGAGAGAGAGGGCGAGAGAGACTGCGAGTGAGACGGCGAGAGAGACGGCGAGAGAGACAGCGAGAGGGTCTGCGAGGGAGACTGCGAGGGAGACTGCGAGGGAGACAGCGGGGGAGACAGCGAGGAAGACTGCGAGAGACTGCGAGAGAGACTGCGAGAGAGACTGCAAGGGCTACAGCGAGAGAGACTGCCAGGGAGACAGCGAGAGAGACAGCGAGGGAGACAGCGAGAGAGACAGCGAGAAGGCAGCGAGTGAGACAGCGAGTGAGACAGCGAGGGAGACAGCGAGGGCGACAGCGAGGGAGACAGCGAGGGAGACAGCAAGGGAGACAACGAGAGAGACTGCGAGAGAGACTGCGAGAGAGAATGCGAGAGAGAATGCGAGGTAGACAGCGAGTTAGACAGTGATGGAGACAGCGAGGGAGACTGCAAGGGAGATAGCGAGAGAGACTGCGAGAGAGACTGCGAGAGTGACTGCGAGAGAAAATGCGAGGGAGTCAGCGAGAGAGACAGCGAGAGAGACTGCGAGAGAGACAGCGAGAAAGTCTGAGAGAGAGTCTGCGAGAGAGACAGCGAGGGAGACAGCGAGGGAGAAAGCGAGGGAGAAAGCGAGGGAGACTGCGAGGGAGACAGCGAGAGAGACGGCAAAAGAGACTGCGAGTGAGACTGCGAGAGAGACTGCGAGGGAGACAGCGAGGGAGACAGCTAGGGAGACAGCGAGGGAGACAGCGAGGGAGACTGCGAGGGAGACAGCGAGAGAGACTGCGAGAGAGACTGCGAGAGAGACTGCGAGAGAGACAGCGAGAGAGACTGCGAGGGAGACAGCGAGCGAGACATCGAGGGAGACAGCGAGAGAGACTGCGAGTGAGACAGCGAGAGAGACTGCGAGAGAGACTGCGCGGGAGACTGCGAGAGAGACAGCGAGGGAGACAGCGAGGGAGACAGCGAGGGAGACAGCGAGGGAGACTGCGAGATAGAATGCTATGTAGACAGCAAGTTAGACAGCGATGGAGACAGCGAGGGAGACTGCAAGGGAGATAGCGACAGAGACTGCGAGAGAGACTGCGAGAGAAAATGCGAGAGAAAATGCGAGTGAGACAGAGAGAGACAGCGAGAGAGACTGCGAGAGAGACTGCGAGAGAGACTGCGAGGGAGACAGCGAGGGAGACAGCGAGGGAGACAGCGAGGGAGACAGCGAGAGAGACTGCGAGGGAGACAGCGAGGGAGACAGCGAGGGAGACAGCGAGGGAGACTGCAGGGAGATAGCGAGAGAGACAGCGAGAGAGACTGCGAGGGAAACAGCGAGGGAGACAGCGAGGGAGACAGCGAGGGAGACAGCGAGGGAGACAGCGAGGGAGACTGCAAGGGAGATAGCGAGAGAGACTGCAAGAGAGATTGAGAGAGAAAATGCATGGGAGACAGCGAGAGGGACTGTGACAGAGAATGCGAGGTGGACAGCGAGTTAGACAGCGATGGAGACAGCGAGAGAGACTGCAAGGGAGATAGCGAGAGAGACTGCGAGAGAGACTGCGAGAGAAAATGCGAGGGAAACAGCGAGAGAGAAGGCGAGAGAGGCGGCGAGAGAGACAGCGAGGGAGAAAGCGAGCGAGACTGCGAGGGAGACAGCGACGGTGACAGCGAGAGAGACTGCGAGTGAGACTGCGAGTGAGACAGCGAGAGAGACTGCGAGACAGACAGCAAGAGAGACTGCGAGGGAGACAGCGAGAGAGACAGCGAGAGAGAAAGCGAGAGAGACTGCGAGCGAGACGGCGAGAGAGACTGCGAGGGAGACAGCGAGAGAGACTGCGAGAGAGACTGCCAGGGAGACAGTGAGAGAGACTGCGAGAGAGACAGCGAGGGAGACAGCGAGCGAGATAGCGAGGGAGACAGCGAGGGAGACTGCGAGGGAGACTGCGAGGGAGACTGCGAGGGAGACAGCGAGTGTGACTGTGAAAGACAGCGAGGGAGACAGCGAGGGAGACAGCGAGAGAGACAGCGAGAGAGACTGCAAGGGAGATAGCGAGTGAGACTGCGAGAGAGACTGCCAGAGAGACGGCGAGAGAACGGCGAGAGAGGCGGCGAGAGAGACTGTGAGAGGGACAGTGAGAGAGTCTGCGAGAGAGACAGCGAGGGTGAATGTGAGAGAGACTGCGAGGGAGACAGCGAGAGAGACTGCGAGGGAGACAGCGAGGGAGATAGCGAGGGAGAATGCGAGGGAGACAGCGAGAGAGACTGCGAGAGAGACAGCGAGGGAGACTTCGAGGAAGACAGCGAGCGAGACAGCGAGCGAGACTGCGATGGAGAAAGCGAGCGAGACTGCGAGAGAGACTGCGAGGGAGACTGCGAGGGAGACAGCGAGCGAGACTGCGAGAGAGACTGCGAGCGAGACTGCGAGAGAGACTGCGAGAGAGACTGCGAGCTAGACTGCGAGGGAAACAGCGAGAGAGACTGCGAGAGAGACAACGAGAGAGACTGCGAGAGAGACAGCGAGCGAGACATCGAGGGAGACAGCGAGGGAGACTGCGAGAGACTGCGAGAGAGACTGCGAGAGAGACTGCGAGGGCTACAGATAGAGAGACTGCGAGAGAGACTGCGAGGGAGACAGCGAGGGAGACAGCGAGGGAGACAGCGAGGGAGACAGCGAGAGAGACAGAGAGGGAGACAGCGAGAGAGACTGCGAGAGAGACAGCGAGGGAGACAGCGAGGGAGACAGCGAGGGAGACTGCGAGAGAGAATGCGAGAGAGAATGCGAGGTGGACAGCGAGTTAGACAGTGATGGAGACAGCGAGGGAGACTGCAAGGGAGATAGCGAGAGAGACTGCGGGAGAGACAGCGAGAGAGTCCGCGAGAGAGTCTGCGAGAGATTCTGCGAGAGAGACAGCGAGGGAGACAGCGAGGGAGAAAGCGAGGGAGAAAGCGAGGGAGACTGCGAGGGAGACAGCGAGAGAGACTGCAAAAGAGACTGCGAGAGAGACTGCGAGGGAGACAGCGAGGGAGACAGCGAGGGAGACAGCGAGGGAGACAGCGAGGGAGTCAGCGAGAGAGACTGCGAGAGAGACAGCGAGAGAGACTGCGAGGGAGACAGCGAGCGAGACATCGAGCGAGACAGCGAGAGAGACAGCGAGGGAGACTGCGAGGGAGAGTGTGAGGGAGACTGCGAGGGAGACTGCGAGTGCTACAGCGAGAGAGACTGCGAGAGAGACTGCGAGGGAGACTGCGAGAGAGACAGCGAGGGAGACAGCGAGAGAGACAGCGAGGGAGACTGCAAGAGAGACAGCGAGGGAGACAGGGAGGGAGACAGCGAGGGAGACAGCGAGGGAGACAGCGAGAGAGACTGCGAGAGAGAATGCGAGGTAGACAGCGAGTTAGACAGCGATGGAGACAGCGAGGGAGAAAGCGAGGGAGAAAGCGAGGGAGACTGCGAGGGAGACAGCGAGAGAGACTGCAAAAGAGACTGCGAGAGAGACTGCGAGGGAGACAGCGAGGGAGACAGCGAAGGAGACAGCGAGGGAGACAGCGAGGGAGTCAGCGAGAGAGACTGCGAGAGAGACAGCGAGAGAGACTGCGAGGGAGACAGCGAGCGAGACATCGAGCGAGACAGCGAGAGAGACAGCGAGGGAGACTGCGAGGGAGAGTGTGAGGGAGACTGCGAGGGAGACTGCGAGTGCTACAGCGAGAGAGACTGCGAGAGAGACTGCGAGGGAGACTGCGAGAGAGACAGCGAGGGAGACAGCGAGAGAGACAGCGAGGGAGACTGCAAGAGAGACAGCGAGGGAGACAGCGAGGGAGACAGCGAGGGAGACAGCGAGGGAGACAGCGAGAGAGACTGCGAGAGAGAATGCGAGGTAGACAGCGAGTTAGACAGCGATGGAGACAGCGAGGGAGACTGCAAGGGAGATAGCGAGAGAGACTGCGAGAGAGACTGCGAGAGAAAACGCGAGGGAGACAGAGAGAGACAGCGAGAGAGACTTTGAGAGAGAATGCGAGGTAGACAGCGAGTTAGACAGCGATGGAGACAGCGAGAGAGACTGCAAGGGAGATAGCGAGTGAGACTGCGAGAGAGACTGCGAGAGAAAATGCGAGGGCGACAGCGAGAGAGAGGGCGAGAGAGACTGCGAGTGAGACGGCGAGAGAGACGGCGAGAGAGACGGCGAGAGGGTCTGCGAGGGAGACTGCGAGGGAGACTGCGAGGGAGACAGCGGGGGAGACAGCGAGGAAGACTGCGAGAGACTGCGAGAGAGACTGCGAGAGAGACTGCAAGGGCTACAGCGAGAGAGACTGCCAGGGAGACAGCGAGAGAGACAGCGAGGGAGACAGCGAGAGAGACAGCGAGAAGGCAGCGAGTGAGACAGCGAGTGAGACAGCGAGGGAGACAGCGAGGGCGACAGCGAGGGAGACAGCGAGGGAGACAGCAAGGGAGACAACGAGAGAGACTGCGAGAGAGACTGCGAGAGAGAATGCGAGAGAGAATGCGAGGTAGACAGCGAGTTAGACAGTGATGGAGACAGCGAGGGAGACTGCAAGGGAGATAGCGAGAGAGACTGCGAGAGAGACTGCGAGAGTGACTGCGAGAGAAAATGCGAGGGAGTCAGCGAGAGAGACAGCGAGAGAGACTGCGAGAGAGACAGCGAGAAAGTCTGAGAGAGAGTCTGCGAGAGAGACAGCGAGGGAGACAGCGAGGGAGAAAGCGAGGGAGAAAGCGAGGGAGACTGCGAGGGAGACAGCGAGAGAGACGGCAAAAGAGACTGCGAGTGAGACTGCGAGAGAGACTGCGAGGGAGACAGCGAGGGAGACAGCTAGGGAGACAGCGAGGGAGACAGCGAGGGAGACTGCGAGGGAGACAGCGAGAGAGACTGCGAGAGAGACTGCGAGAGAGACTGCGAGAGAGACAGCGAGAGAGACTGCGAGGGAGACAGCGAGCGAGACATCGAGGGAGACAGCGAGAGAGACTGCGAGTGAGACAGCGAGAGAGACTGCGAGAGAGACAGCGAGAGAGACTGCGAAAGAGACTGCGAGAGAGACAGGGAGGGAGACTGCGAGGGAGACTGTGAGGGAGACTGCGAGAGAGACAGCGAGAGAGACTGCGAGGGAGAAAGCGAGGGAGAAAGCGAGGGAGACTGCGAGGGAGACAGCGAGAGAGACTGCAAAAGAGACTGCGAGAGAGACTGCGAGGGAGACAGCGAGGTTGACAGCGAGGGAGACAGCGAGGCAGACAGCGAGGGAGTCAGCGAGAGAGACTGCGAGAGAGACAGCGAGAGAGACTGCGAGGGAGACAGCGAGCGAGACATCGAGCGAGACAGCGAGAGAGACAGCGAGGGAGACTGCGAGGGAGACTGCGAGTGCTACAGCGAGAGAGACTGCGAGAGAGACTGCGAGGGAGACTGCGAGAGAGACAGCGAGGGAGACAGCGAGAGAGACAGCGAGGGAGACTGCAAGAGAGACAGCGAGGGAGACAGCGAGGGAGACAGCGAGGGAGACAGCGAGGGAGACAGCGAGAGAGACTGCGAGAGAGAATGCGAGGTAGACAGCGAGTTAGACAGCGATGGAGACAGCGAGGGAGACTGCAAGGGAGATAGCGAGAGAGACTGCGAGAGAGACTGCGAGAGAAAACGCGAGGGAGACAGAGAGAGACAGCGAGAGAGACTGTGAGAGAGAATGCGAGGTAGACAGCGAGTTAGACAGCGATGGAGACAGCGAGAGAGACTGCAAGGGAGATAGCGAGTGAGACTGCGAGAGAGACTGCGAGAGAAAATGCGAGAGAGACAGCGAGAGATAGGGCGAGAGAGACTGCGAGTGAGACGGCGAGAGAGACGGCGAGAGAGACGGCGAGAGGGTCTGCGAGGGAGACTGCGAGGTAGACTGCGAGGGAGACAGCGGGGGAGACAGCGAGGAAGACTGCGAGAGACTGCGAGAGAGACTGCGAGAGAGACTGCGAGGGCTACAGCGAGAGAGACTGCCAGGGAGACAGCGAGAGAGACTGCGAGGGAGACAGCGAGAGAGACAGCGAGAAGGCAGCGAGTGAGACAGCGAGTGAGACAGCGAGGGAGACAGCGAGGGCGACAGCGAGGGAGACAGCGAGGGAGACAGCAAGGGAGACAACGAGAGAGACTGCGAGAGAGACTGCGAGAGAGAATGCGAGAGAGAATGCGAGGTAGACAGCGAGTTAGACAGTGATGGAGACAGCGAGGGAGACTGCAAGGGAGATAGCGAGAGAGACTGCGAGAGAGACTGCGAGAGTGACTGCGAGAGAAAATGCGAGGGAGTCAGCGAGAGAGACAGCGAGAGAGACTGCGAGAGAGACAGCGAGAAAGTCTGCGAGAGAGTCTGCGAGAGAGACAGCGAGGGAGACAGCGAGGGAGAAAGCGAGGGAGAAAGCGAGGGAGACTGCGAGGGAGACAGAGAGAGAGACGGCAAAAGAGACTGCGAGTGAGACTGCGAGAGAGACTGCGAGGGAGACAGCGAGGGAGACAGCTAGGGAGACAGCGAGGGAGACAGCGAGGGAGACTGCGAGGGAGACAGCGAGAGAGACTGCGAGAGAGACTGCGAGAGAGACTGCGAGAGAGACAGCGAGAGAGACTGCGAGGGAGACAGCGAGCGAGACATCGAGGGAGACAGCGAGAGAGACTGCGAGTGAGACAGCGAGAGAGACTGCGAGAGAGAAAGCGAGAGAGACTGCGAAAGAGACTGCGAGAGAGACAGGGAGGGAGACTGAGAGGGAGACTGTGAGGGAGACTGCGAGAGAGACAGCGAGAGAGACTGCGAGAGACTGCGAGAGAGACTGCGAGTGCTACAGCAAGAGAGACTGCGAAAGAGACTGCGAGGGAGACTGCGAGAGAGACAGCGAGGGAGACAGCAAGGGAGACAGCGAGAGAGACTGCGAGAGAGACTGCGAGAGAGAATGCGAGAGAGAATGCGAGGTAGACAGCGAGTTAGACAGTGATGGAGACAGCGAGGGAGACAGCAAGGGAGATAGCGAGAGAGACTGCGAGAGAGACTGCGAGAGTGACTGCGAGAGAAAATGCGAGGGAGTCAGCGAGAGAGACAGCGAGAGAGACTGCGAGAGAGACAGCGAGAAAGTCTGCGAGAGTGTCTGCGAGAGAGACAGCGAGGGAGACTGCGAGGGAGACAGCGACAGAGACAGCGAGGGAGACAGCGAGAGAGACAGCGAGGGAGACTGCAAGAACGACAGCGAGGGAGACAGCGAGGGAGACAGCGAGGGAGACAGCGAGGGAGAGAGCGTGGGAGACAGCGACAGAAACAGCGAGAGTGACTGCGAGAGAGAATGCGAGGAAGACAGCGATTTAGACAGCAATGGAGACAGCGAGGGGGACTGCAAGGGAGATAGCGAGAGAGACTGCGAGAGAGACTGCGAGAGAAAACGCGAGGGAGTCAGAGAGAGAGACAGCGAGAGAGACTGTGAGAGAGAATGCGAGGTAGACAGCGAGTTTGTCAGCGATGGAGACAGCGAGAGAGACTGCAAGGGTGATTGCGAGTGAGACTGCGAGAGAGACAGCGAGAGAGACGGCGAGAGAGACGGCGAGAGAGGCGGCGAGAGAGACTGTGAGAGAGACAGCGAGAGAGTCTGCGAGAGAGACAGCGAGGGAGAATGTGAGAGAGACAGCGAGGGAGACTTCGCGGGAGACAGCGAGCGAGATAGCGAGCGAGACTGCGATGGAGAAAGCGAGGGAGACTGCGAGGGAGACTGCGAGGGAGACTGCGAGGGAGACAGCGAGCGAGACTGCGAGAGAGACTGCGAGCGAGACTGCGAGAGAGACTGCGAGAGAGACTGCCAGATAGACAGCGAGGGAGACAGCGAGAGAGACTGCGAGAGAGACAACGAGAGAGACTGCGAGATAGACAGCGAGCGAGACATCGAGGGAGACAGCGAGGGAGACTGCGAGAGACTGCGAGAGAGACTGCGAGAGAGACTGCGAGGGCTACAGATAGAGAGACTGCGAGAGAGACTGCGAGGGAGACAGCGAGGGAGACAGCGAGGGAGACAGCGAGGGAGACAGCGAGAGAGACAGAGAGGGAGACAGCGAGAGAGACTGCGAGAGAGACAGCGAGGGAGACAGCGAGGGAGACAGCGAGGGAGACTGCGAGAGAGAATGCGAGAGAGAATGCGAGGTAGACAGCGAGTTAGACAGTGATGGAGACAGCGAGGGTGACTGCAAGGGAGATAGCGAGAGAGACTGCGAGAGAGACAGCGAGAGAGTCTGCGAGAGAGTCTGCGAGAGAGTCTGTGAGAGAGACAGCGAGGGAGACAGCGAGGGAGAAAGCGAGGGAGAAGGCGAGGGAGACTGCGAGGGAGACAGCGAGAGAGACTGCAAAAGAGACTGCGAGAGAGACTGCGAGAGAGACTGCGAGGGAGACAGCGAGGGAGACAGCGAGGGAGACAGCGAGGGAGACAGCGAGGGAGTCAGCGAGAGAGACTGCGAGGGAGACAGCGAGGGAGACAGCGAGAGAGAATGCGAGAGAGACAGCGAGAGAGACTGCGAGAGAGACAGCGAGGGAGACTTCGAGGGAGACAGCGAGCGAGACTGCGAGCGAGACTGCGATGGAGAAAGCGAGGGAGACTGCGAGGGAGACTGCGAGGGAGACTGCGAGGGAGACAGCGAGCGAGACTGCGAGAGAGACTGCGAGAGAGAGAGCGAGGGAGACAGCGAGAGAGACTGCGAGAGAGACAACGAGAGAGACTGCGAGAGAGACAGCGAGCGAGACATCGAGGGAGACAGCGAGGGAGACTGCGAGAGACTGCGAGAGAGACTGCGAGAGGGACTGCGAGAGAGACTGCGAGGGCTACAGATAGAGAGACTGCGAGAGAGACTGCGAGGGAGACAGCGAGGGAGACAGCGAGGGAGACAGCGAGGGAGACAGCGAGAGAGACAGAGAGGGAGACAGCGAGAGTGACTGCGAGAGAGACAGCGAGGGAGACAGCGAGGGAGACAGCGAGGGAGACTGCCAGAGAGAATGCGAGAGAGAATGCGAGGTAGACAGCGAGTTCGACAGTGATGCAGACAGCGAGGGAGACTGCAAGGGACATAGCGAGAGAGACTGCGAGAGAGACAGCGAGAGAGTCTGCGAGAGAGTCTGCGAGAGAGTCTGCGAGAGAGACAGCGAGGGAGACAGCGAGGGAGAAAGCGAGAGAGACTGCAAAAGAGACTGCGAGAGAGACTGCGAGAGAGACTGCGAGCGAGACAGCGAGAGAGTCTGCGAGAGAGTCTGCGAGAGAGTCTGCGAGAGAGACAGCGAGGGAGACAGCGAGGGAGTCAGCGAGAGAGACTGCGAGAGAGACAGCGAGAGAGACAGCGAGGGAGACAGCGAGGGAGAAAGCGAGAGAGACTGCAAAAGAGACTGCGAGAGAGACTGCGAGAGAGACTGCGAGCGAGACAGCGAGGGAGACAGAGAGGGAGACAGCGAGGGAGACAGCGAGGGAGTCAGCAAGAGAGACTGCGAGAGAGACAGCGAGCGAGACAGCGAGGGAAACACGAGGGAGACTGCGAGGGAGACAGCGAGAGAGACTGCAAAAGAGACTGCGAGAGAGACTGCGAGAGAGACTGCGAGCGAGACAGCGAGGCAGACAGCGAGGGAGACAGCGAGGGAGACAGCGAGGGAGTCAGCGAGAGAGACTGCGAGAGAGACAGCGAGAGAGACTGCGAGGGAGACAGCGAGCGAGACATCGAGCGTGACAGCGAGAGAGACAGCGAGGGAGACTGCGAGGGAGACTGTGAGGGAGACTCCGAGGGAGACTGCGAGTGCTACAGCGAGAGAGACTGCGAGAGAGACTGCGAGGGAGACTGCGAGAGAGACAGCGAGGGAGTCAGCGAGAGAGACAGCGAGGGAGACTGCAAGAGAGACAGCGAGGGAGACAACGAGGGAGACAGCGAGGGAGACAGCGAGGGAGACAGCGAGAGCGACAGCGAGAGAGACTGCGAGAGAGAATGCGAGGTAGACAGCGAGTTAGACAGCGATGGAGACAGCGAGGGAGACTGCAAGGGAGATAGCGAGAGAGACGGCGAGAGAGACTGCGAGAGAAAACGCGAGGGAGACAGAGAGAGAGACAGCGAGAGAGACTGTGAGAGAGAATGCGAGGTGGACAGCGAGTTAGACAGCGATGGAGACAGCGAGAGAGACTGCAAGGCAGATAGCGAGTGAGACTGCGAGAGAGACTGCGAGAGAAAATGCGAGGGAGACAGCGAGAGAGACAGCGAGAGAGACTGCAAGAGAGACAGCGAGAGAGACGGCGAGAGAGTCTGCGAGAGAGACAGCGAGGGAGACAGCGAGAGAGACAGCGAGAAGACAGCGAGTGAGACAGCGAGTGAGACAGCGAGGGAGACAGCGAGGGAGACAGCGAGGGAGACAGCGAGGGAGACAGCAAGGGAGACAGCGAGAGAGACTGCGAGAGAGACTGCGAGAGAGAATGCGAGAGAGAATGCGAGGGAGTCAGCGAGAGAGACAGCGAGAGAGACTGCGAGAGAGAAAGCGAGGGAGACTGCGAGGGAGACAGCGAGAAAGACTGCAAAAGAGACTGCGAGAGAGAATGCGAGAGAGACTGCGAGGGAGACAGCGAGGGAGACAGCTAGGGAGACAGCGAGGGAGACAGCGAGGGAGACTGCGAGGGAGACAGCGAGAGAGACTGCGAGAGAGACTGCGAGAGAGACTGCGAGAGGGACAGCGAGAGAGACTGCGAGGGAGACAGCGTGCGAGACATCGAGGGAGACAGCGAGAGAGACTGCGAGAGAGACAGCGAGAGAGACTGCGAGAGAGACAGCGAGAGAGACTGCGAGAGAGACTGCGAGAGAGACAGGGAGGGAGACTGCGAGGGAGACTGTGAGGGAGACTGCGAGAGAGACAGCGAGAGAGACTGCGAGAGACTGCGAGAGAGACTGCGAGTGAGACAGCGAGGGAGACAGCGAGGGAGACAGCGAGAGAGACTGCGAGAGACTGCGAGAGAGACTGCGAGTGCTACAGCAGGAGAGACTGCGAAAGAGACAGCGAGGGAGACTGCAAGAGAGACAGCGAGGGAGACAGCGAGGAAGACAGCGAGGGAGACAGCGAGAGAGACAGCGAGAGAGACTGCGAGAGAGACTGCGAGAGAGACAGTGAGGGAGACTGCGAGGGAGACTGTGAGGGAGACTGCGAGAGAGACAGCGAGAGAGACTGCGAGAGACTGCGAGAGAGACTGCGAGTGCTACAGCAGGAGAGACTGCGAAAGAGACAGCGAGGGAGACTGCAAGAGAGACAGCGAGTGAGACAGCGAGGAAGACAGCGAGGGAGACAGCGAGAGAGACAGCGAGAGAGACTGCGAGAGGGAATGCGAGGTAGACAGCGAGTTAGACAGCGATGGAGACAGCGAGGGAGACTGCAAGGGAGATAGCGAGAGCGACTGCGAGAGAGACTGCGAGAGAAAACGCGAGGGAGACACAGAGAGAGACAGCGAGAGAGCCTGTGAGAGAGAATGCGAGGAAGACAGCGAGTTAGACAGCGATGGAGACAGCGAGAGAGACTGCAAGGGAGATAGCGAGTGAGACTGCGAGAGAGACTGCGAGAGAAAATGCGAGGGAGACAGCGAGAGAGAAGGCGAGAGAGACTGCGAGAGAGACGGCGAGAGAGACGGCGAGAGAGACGGCGAGAGAGGCGGCGAGAGAGACTGCGAGAGAGAAAGCGAGGGAGAAAGTGAGAGAGACTGCGAGGGAGACAGCGAGGGAGACTGCGAGGGAGACAGTGAGCGAGACTGCGAGAGAGACTGCGAGCGAGACTGCGAGAGAGACTGCGAGAGAGACTGCGAGAGAGACTGCGAGAGAGACTGCGAGGGCGACAGCGAGAGAGACTGCGAGAGACACTGCGAGGGAGACTGCGAGGGAGACAGCGAGAGACAGCGAGGGAGACAGCGAGAGAGACAGCGAGGGGGACAGCGAGAGAGACTGCGAATAAGACATCGAGCGAGACATCGAGGGAGACTGCGAGAGAGACTGCGAGGCCTACAGCGAGAGAGACTGCGAGGGAGACTGCGAGGGAGACAGCGAGAGACAGCGAGAGAGTCAGCGAGGGAGACAGCGGCAGAGACTGCGAGAGAGACAGCGAGCGAGACATCGAGGGAGACAGCGAGGGAGACTGCGAGAGAGACTGCGAGAGAGACTGGGAGGGCTACAGCGAGAGAGACTGCGAGAGAGACTGCGAGGGAGACTGCGAGGTAGACAGCGAGGGTGACAGCGAGGGAGACAGCGAGGGATACAGCGAGGGAGACAGCGAGAGAGACAGAGAGGGAGACAGCGAGAGAGACTGCGAGAGACACAGCGAGGGAGACAGCGAAGGAGACAGCGAGGGAGACAGCGAGGGAGACAGCGAGGGAGACAGCGAGAGAGACTGCGAGAGAGAATGCCAGGTAGACAGCGAGTTAGACAGTGATGGAGACAGCGAGGGAGACTGCAAGGGAGAAAGCGAGAGAGACTGCGAGTGAAAATGTGAGGGAGACAGCGAGAGAGACAGCGAGAGAGACTGTGAGAGAGAATGCGAGGTAGATAGCGAGGGAGAAAGCGAGAGAGACTGCGAGGGAGACAGCGAGAGAGACTGCGAGGGAGACAGCGAGGGAGACAGCGAGGGAGACAGCGAGGGAGACAGCGAGAGAGACTGCCAGTGAGACAGCGAGAGAGACTGCGAGAGAGACAGCAAGAGAGACTGCGAGGGAGACAGCGAGAGAGGCAGCGAGAGAGAAGGCGAGAGAGACTGCGAGAGAGACGGCGAGAGAGGCGGCGAGAGAGACAGCGACGGAGAAAGCGAGGGAGAAAGCGAGAGAGACTGCGAGGGAGACAGCGAGAGAGTCTGCGAGAGAGACAGCGAGAGATACTGTGAGGGAGAGATTGAGAGAGACTGCGAGAGAGACTGCGAGAGAGACTGCGAGGGAGACAGCGAGGGAGACTGCGAGGGAGACTGCGAGGGAGACAATTTGAGAGGCTGCCTCAGTTTGAGGGTCTGCCTCCGTTTGAGGGGCTGCCTAAGTTTGAGGGGCTGCCTAAGTATGAGGGGCTGCCTTAGTTTGAGGGGCTGCCTAATTTGAGGGGCTGCCTTAATTTGAGGGGTTGCCTCAGTTTGAGGGGTTGCCTCAGTTTGAGGGGCTGCCTCAGTTTGAGGCTCTGCCACAGTTTGAGGTGTTGCCTCAGTATGAGGGGTGGCCTTAGTTTGACAGTCTGCCTTAGTTTGAAGGGTTGCCTTTGTTTGAGATTCTGCCAAATTTTAAGAGTCAGCCTTAATTTGAGGGGTTGCCTCAGTTTGAGGGTCTGCCTCAGTTTGAGGGGTGGCCTTAGTTTGAGAGTCTGCCTTTGTTTGAGGGGTTGCCTTAGTTTGAGGGGCTGCCTTAGTTTGAGAGTCTGCGTTAGTTTGAGAGTCTGCCTTAGTTTGAGGGGTTGCCTTAGTTTGAGATTCTGCCTTAGTTTGAGAGTCTGCCTTAGTTTGAGGGGTTGCCTCAATTTGAGGGGCTGCCTTATTTGAGGGGTTGCCTTAGTTTGAGAGACTGCCTTAATTTGAGAGTCTGCATTAGTTTGAGAGTCTGCATTAGTTTGAGAGTCTGCTTTAGTTTGAGAGTCTGCTTTAGTTTGAGCGGTTGCCTCAGTTTGAGAGTCTGCATTAATTTGAGGGTCTGCCTTATTTTGAGGGGTTGCCTTAGTTTGCGGGTGTGCCTTAGTTTGATGGGTTCCCTTAGTTTGAGGGGCTGCCTTAGTTTAATAGTCATCCTTAATTTGAGGGGTTGCCTTAGTTGGAGGGGTTGACTTAGTTTGAGGGGCTGCCTTAGTTTGAGCGGCTGCCTTAGTTTGAGGGGTTGCCTTATTTGAGGAGTTGCCTTAGTTTGAGAGTCTGCCTTAGTTTGAGAGTCAACCTTAATTTGAGGGTCTGACTTAGTTTGAGGGGCTTCCTCAGTTTGAGGGGCTGCCTCAGTTTGAGGGGTTGCCTCAGTTTGAGGGGTTGACTTAGTTTGAGAGTCTGCCTTAGTTTGAGAGTCTGCCTGAGATTGAGGGGTTGCCTTAGTTTGAGAGTCTGCCTTAGTTTGACAGTCTGCCTTAGTTTGAGGGGCTGCCTAAGTTTGAAGGGCTGCCTACGTATGAGGGGCTGCCTACGTATGAGGGGCTGCCTTAGTTGAGGGGCTGCCTCATTTGAGGGGCTGCCTTAGTCTGAGGGGCTGCCATAATTTGAGGGGTCGCATAGTTTGAGGGGTCGCATAGTTTGAGGGGTCGCATAGTTTGAGGGGTCACCTTAGTTTGAGGATCTGCCTTAGTTTGAGGGGCTGCCTTAGTTTGAGGGGCTGCCGTAGTTTGAGGGGATTCCTTAGTTTGAGGGGCTGCCTTATTTGAGGGGTTGCCTTAGTTTGAAGGGGTTGCCTTAGTCTGAGAGTCTGCATTAGTTTGAGAGTCTGCTTTAGTTTGAGGGGTTGCCTTAGTTTGAGAGTCTGCATTAGTTTGAGGGTCTGCCTTATTTTGAGGGGATGCCTTAGTTTGAGGGTCTGCCTTAGTTTGATGGGTTCCCTTAGTTTGAGAGTCTGCCATATTTTAATAGTCAGCCTTAATTTGAGGGTTTGCCTTAGTTGGAGGGGTTGACTTAGTTTGAGGGGCTGCCTTAGTTTGAGAGTCTGCATTAGTTTGAGGGTCTGCCTTATTTTGAGGGGTTGCCTTAGTTTGAGGGTGTGCCTTAGTTTGAGGGTCTGCCTTAGTTTGAGGGGTTGCCTCAGTTTGAGGGTCTGCCTCAGTTTGAGGGGTGGCCTTAGTTTGAGAGTCTGCCTTAGTTTGAGGGGTTGCCTTAGTTTGAGGGGCTGCCTTAGTTTGAGGGGCTGCCTTAGTTTGAGAGTCTGCCTTAGTTTGAGAGTCTGCCTTAGTTTGAGGGGTTGCCTTAGTTTGAGGGGCTGCCTTAGTTTGAGGGGCTGCCTTAGTTTGAGAGTCTGCCTTAGTTTGAGGGGTTGCCTTAGTTTGAGATTCTGCCTTAGTTTGAGAGTCTGCCTTAGTTTGAGGTGTTGCCTCAGTTTGAAGGGCTGCCTAATTTGAGGGGTTGCCTTAGTTTGAGAGTCTGCCTTAGTTTCAGAGTCTGCATTAGTTTAAGAGTCTGCATTAGTTTGAGAGTCTGCATTATTTTGAGACTCTGCATTAGTTTGAGAGTCTGCTTTAGTTTGAGAGTCTGCCTTATTTTGAGGGGTTGCCTTAGTTTGAGGGTGTGCCTTAGTTTGATGGGTTCCCTTAGTTTGAGGGGCTGCCTTAGTTTAATAGTCAGCCTTAATTTGAGGGGTTGCCTGAGTTGGAGGGGTTGACTTAGTTTGAGGGGCTGCCTTAGTTTGAGTGGCTGCCTTAGTTTGAGGGGTTGCCTTATTTGAGGAGTTGCCTTAGTTTGAGAGTCTGCCTTAGTTTGAGAGTCAGCCTTAATTTGAGGGTCTGACTTAGTTTGAGGGGTTGCCTTAGTTTGGGAGTCTGCATTAGTTTGAGGGTCTGCCTTATTTTGAGGGGTTGCCTTAGTTTGAGGGTGTGCCTTAGTTTGATGGGTTCCCTTAGTTTGAGGGGCTGCCTTAGTTTAATAGTCAGCCTTAATTTGAGGGGTTGCCTGAGTTGGAGGGGTTGACTTAGTTTGAGGGGTTGCCTTAGTTTGAGTGGCTGCCTTAGTTTGAGGGGTTGCCTTATTTGAGGAGTTGCCTTAGTTTGAGAGTCTGCCTTAGTTTGAGAGTCAGCCTTAATTTGAGGGTCTGACTTAGTTTGATGGGTTGCCTCAGTTTGAGAGGCTGCCTTAGTTTGAGAGTCTGCCTTAGTTTGAGGGATTGCCTTAGTTTGAGGGGCTGCCTTAGGTTGAGAGTCTGCCTTAGTTTGAGGGGTTGCCTTAGTTTGAGATTCTGCCTTAGTTTGAGAGTCTGCCTTAGTTTGAGGGGTTGCCTCAGTTTGAGGGGCTGCCTCAGTTTGAGGGGTTGCCTCAGTTTGAGGGGTTGCCTTAGTTTGAGAGTCTGCCTTAGTTTGAGAGTCTGCCTGAGATTGAGGGGTTGCCTTAGTTTGAGAGTCTGCCTTAGTTTGAGAGTCTGCCTTAGTTTGAGGGGCTGCCTACGTATGAGGGGCTGCCTACGTATGAGGGGCTGCCTTAGTTGATGGGCTGCCTCAGTTGAGGGGCTGCCTTAGTTTGAGGGGCTGCCATAATTTGAGGGGTCGCACAGTTTGGGGGGTCGCATAGTTTGAGGGGTCGCATAGTTTGAGGGGTCACCTTAGTTTGAGGATCTGCCTTAGTTTCAGGGGTTGTCTTGGTTTGAGAGACTGCCTTAGTTGCAGGGGCTGCCTTATTTTAAGGGGTTGCCTTAGTTTGAGAGTCTGCATTAGTTTGAGGGTCTGCCTTATTTTGAGGGGTTGACTTAGTTTGAGGGGCTGCCTTAGTTTGAGAGTCTGCATTAGTTTGAGGGTCTGCCTTATTTTGAGGGGTTGCCTTAGTTTGAGGGTGTGCCTTAGTTTGAGGGTCTGCCTTAGTTTGATGGGTTCCCTAAGTTTCAGGGTCTGCCTTAGTTTGAGGGGTTGCCTTATTTGAGGAGTTGCCTAAGTTTGAGAGTCTGCCTTAGTTTGAGAGTCTGCCTTAGTTTGAGGGGTGGCCTTAGTTTGAGATTCTGCCTTAGTTTGAGGGTCTGACTTAGTTTGATGGGCTGCCTTAGTTTGAGAGTCTGCATTAGTTTGAGGGTCTGCCTTATTTTGAGGGGTTGCCTTAGTTTGAGGGTGTGCCTTAGTTTGAGGGTCTGCCTTAGTTTGATGGGTTCCCTTAGTTTGAGGGTCTGCCTTAGTTTGAGGGGTTGCCTTATTTGAGGAGTTGCCTTAGTTTGAGAGTCTGCCTCAGTTTGAGAGTCTGCCTCAGTTTGAGGGGTTGCCTCAGTTTGAGGGGCTGCGCAGTGGTTAGCACCGCAGCCTCACAGCTCCAGGGACCCGGGTTCGATTCTGGGTACTGCCTGTGCGGAGTTTGCAAGTTCTCCCTGTGTCTGCGTGGGTTTCCTCCGGGTGCTCCGGTTTCCTCCCACATGCCAAAAGACTTGCAGGTTGATAGGTTAATTGGCCATTATAAATTGTCACTAGTATAGGTAGATGGTAGGGAAATATATAGAGACAGTTGGGGATGTGACAGGAATATGGGATTAGTGTAGGATTTGTATAAAATGGGTGGTTAATGGTCGACACAGACTCGGTGGGCCGAAGGGCCTGTTTCAGTGCTGTATCTCTAAAACTAAAAAAACTAAAAAAAAAGCCTTAGTTTGAGAGTCTGCCTTAGTTTGAGGGGTGGCCTTAGTTTGAGATTCTGCCTTAGTTTGAGGGTCTGACTTAGTTTGATGGGCTGCCTTAGTTTGAGAGGCTGCCTCAGTTTGAGAGTCTGCCTCAGTTTGAGGGGTTGCCTCAGTTTGAGGGGCTGCCTCAGTTTGAGGCTCTGCCTCAGTTTGAGGGGTTGCCTCAGTTTGAGGGGTGGCCTTAGTTTGAGATTCTGCCTTAGTTTGAGGGTCTGACTTAGTTTGATGGGCTGCCTTAGTTTGAGGGGCTGCCTTAGTTTGAGGGGCTGCCTTAGTTTGAGATTCTGCCTTAGTTTGAGGGGTTGTCTTGGTTTGAGAGACTGCCTTAGTTGCAGGGGCTGCCTTATTTTAAGGGGTTGCCTCAGTTTGAGAGTCTGCCTCAGTTTGAGGGGCTGCCTCAGTTTGAAGGGTTGCCTTAGATTGAGGGGCTGCCTTAGTTTGAGGGGCTGCCTTATTTTGAGAGTCTGCCTTAGATTGAGGGGCTGCCTTAGTTTGATGGGTTGCCTCAGTTTGACGAGATGCCTTAGTTTGAGGGGATGCCTTCGTTTGAGGGGTTGCCTCAGTTTGAGGGTCTGCCTCACTTTGAGGGGCTGCCTCAGTTTGAGGGGCTGCCTCACTTTGAGGGGCTGCCTTAGTTTGAGATTCTGCCTTAGTTTGAGGGCTTGCCTTAGTTTGAGAGTCTGCCTTAGTTTGAGGGGCTGCCTTAGTTTGACGGGCTGCCTTAGTTTGAGGGGATGCCTTCGTTTGAGGGGTTGCCTCAGTTTGAGGGGTTGCCTTAGTTTGAAGGGGCTGCCTAAGTTTGAGGGGCTGCCTATGTATGAGGGGCTGCCTTAGTTGAGGGGCTGCCTCAGTTGAGGGGCTGCCTTAGTTTGAGGGGCTGCCATAATTTGAGGGGTTGCATAGTTTGAGGGGTCGCATAGTTTGAGGGGTTGCCTTAGTTTGAGGATCTGCCTTAGTTTGAGGGGCTGCCTTAGTTTGAGGGGCTGCCTTATTTGAGGGGTTGCCTTAGTTTGCAGGGGTTGCCTTAGTTTGAGGATCTGCCTTAGTTTGAGGGGCTGCCTTAGTTTGAGGGGCTGCCTTATTTGAGGGGTTGCCTTAGTTTGAGATTCTGCCATATTTTAAGAGTCAGCCTTAATTTGAGGGGTTGCCTCAGTTTGAGGGGCTGCCTCAGTTTGAGGCTCTGCCTCAGTTTGAGGGGTTGCCTCAGTTTGAGGGGTGGCCTCAGTTTGAAATTCTGCCTTAGTTAGAGGGTCTGACTTAGCTTGATGGGTTGCCTTAGATTGAGGGGCTGCATTACTTTGAGGGGCTGACTTAGTTTGAGGGGCTGCCTTAGTTTGAGGGTCTGCCTTAGTTTGAGATTCTGCCTCAGTTTGAGGGGTTGCCTTAGTTTGAGATTCTGCCTTAGTTTGAGGGGCTGTCTTGGTTTGAGAGACTGCCTTAGTTGCAGGGGCTGCCTTATTTTAAGGGGTTGCCTCAGTTTGAGAGTCTGCCTCAGTTTGAGGGGCTGCCTTAGTTTGAGGGGCTGCCTTCATTTGAGGGGCTGCCTTAGTTTGATGTGTTGCCTTCGTTTGAGAGGCTGCCTTAGTTTGACGGGCTGCCTCACTTTGAGGGGCTGCCTCAGTTTGAGGGGCTGCCTTAGTTTGAGATTTTGCCTTAGTTTGAGGGGTTGCCTTAGTTTGAGAGTCTGCCTTAGTTTGAGGGGCTGCCTTAGTTTGACGGGCTGCCTTAGTTTGAGGGGATGCCTCGCTTTGAGGGGCTGCCTCAGTTTGAGTGGCTGCCTGAGTTTGAGATTCTGCCTTAGTTTGAGGGGTTGCCGTAGTTTGAGAGTCTGCCTTAGTTTGAGGGGTTGCCTCAGTTTGAGGGGTTGCCTTCGTTCGAGAGTCTGCCTTAGATTGAGGGGCTGCCTTAGTTTAAGGTGTTGCCTTGGTTTGAGGGGCTGCCTTGGTTTGAGGGGCTGCCTTAGTTTGAGGGGCTGCCTCAGTTTGAGGGGGTTGCCTCAGTTTGAGAGTCTGCCTTAGTTGGAGGGGTTGTCTTAGTTTGAAGGGGCTGCCTTAGTTTGAGGGGCTGCCTCAGTTTGAGGGGTTGCCTTAGTTTGAGAGTCTGCCATAGTTCAAGGGGTTGCCTGAGTTTGAGGGGTTGCCTTAGTTTGAAGGGGCTTCCTTAGTTTGAGGGGCTGCCTTAATTTGAGGGGTTGCGTTAGTTTGTGTGTCTGCCTCAGTGTGAGGGTCAGTCTCAGTTTGAGGGGCTGCCTTAGTTTGAGAGTCTGCCTTACTTTGAGGGGCTGCCTTAGTTTGAGGGGTTGCCTTAGTTTGAGCGGTTGCCTTAGGTTGAGGGTTCCCTTAGGTTGAGGGTTGCCTTAGTTTGAGGATCTGCCTCAGTCTGAGGGCCTGCCTCAGTCTGAGGGGCTGCCTTTGTCTGAGAGTCTGCCTCAGTTTGACGGTCTGCCTTAGTTTGAGGGGTGCATTAGTAGGAGAGTCTGCCTCAGTTTGAGGGGTTGCCTTAGTTTGAGTAGCTCCCTCAGATTGAGGGGTTGCCTTAGTTTGAGGGGCTGCCTTAGTTTGAGGGGCTGCCTTAGTCTGAGGGGCTGCCTTAGTTTGAGGGGCTGCCTTAGTTTGAGGATCTGCCTCAGTCTGAGGGCCTGCCTCAGTCTGAGGGGCTGCCTGGGTCTGAGAGTCTGCCTTAGTTTGACGGTCTGCCTTAGTTTGAGGGGTGCATTAGTAGGAGAGGCTGCCTCAGTTTGAGGGGTTGCCTTAGTTTGAGTAGCTCCCTCAGATTGAGGGGTTGCCTTAGTTTGAGGGGCTGCCTTAGTTTGAGGGGCTGCCTTTGTCTGAGGGGCTGCCTTAGTTTGAGGGGCTGCCTTAGTCTGAGGGGCTGCCTTCGTCTGAGGGGCTGCCTTAGTTTGAGAGTCTGCCATAGTTTGAGGGGTGCATTGTTCGGACAGGATATACTACAGATATGAACATTGTCAGACAGGATATACCACAGATATTAACATTGTCAGACTGGATAAACCACTGACATTGACATTGTCAGACAGGATATACCACAGATATTAACATTGTCAGACAGGATATACCACAGATATCAACATTGTCAGACTGGATATACCACATATATTAACATTGTCAGACTGGATAAACCACATATATTAACATTGTCAGACTGGATAAACCACCGATATTAACATTGTCAGACTGGATAAACCACAGATATTGACTTTGTCAGACTGGGTAAACCACAGATATTGACTTTGTCAGACTGGATAAACCACAGATATTGACCATGTCAGACTGGATAACCACTGATATTGACTTTGTCCGACTGGATAACCACTGATATTGACTTTGTCCGACTGGATAAACCACAGATATTGACTTTGTCAGACTGGATAAATCACAGATATTGACATTGTCAGACTGGATAAACCACTGATATTGACATTGTCAGACTGGATAAATCACTGATATTGACATTGTCAGACTGCATAAACCACTGATATTAACATTGTCAGACTGGATAAACCACAGATATTGACTTTGTCCGACTGGATAAACCACAGATATTGACCATGTCAGACTGGATAAACCACTGATATTGACTTTGTCCGACTGGATAAACCACAGATATAGACTTTGTCAGACTGGATAAACCACTGATATTGACTTTGTCAGACTGGATAAATCACAGATATTGACATTGTCAGACTGGATAAATCACTGATATTAACATTGTCAGACTGGATAAACCACAGATATTAACATTGTCAGACTGGATAAACCAATGATATTAACATTGTCAGACTGGATAAACCACAGATATTGACATTGTCAGACTGGATAAATCACTGATATTGACTTTGTCAGACTGGATAAATCACTGATATTAACATTGTCAGACTGGATAAATCACAGATACTGACATTGTCAGACTGGATAACCCACTGATATTAACATTGTCAGACTGGATAAACCACTGATATTAACATTGTCAGACTGGATAAACCACAGATATTAACATTGTCAGACTGGATAAATCACTGATATTGACTTTGTCAGACTGGATAAACCACTGATATTAACATTGTCAGTCTGGATAAACTACAGATATTGACTTTGTCAGACTGGATAAATCACTGATATTAACATTCTCAGACTGGATAAATCACTGATATTAACATTGTCAGACTGGATAAATCACTGATATTGACTTTGTCAGACTGGATAAACCACCGACTTTAACATTGTCAGACTGGATAAACCACTGATATTGACATTGTCAGACTGGGTAAACCACAGATATTGACTTTGTCAGATTGGATAAACCACTGATATTGACTTTGTCAGACTGGATAAACCACTGATATTGACTTTGTAAGACTGGATAAACCACTGATATTGACTTTGTCAGACTTGATAAACCACAGATATTGACTTTGTCAGACTGGATAAATCACAGATATTGACTTTGTCAGACTGGATAAATCACTGACATTGACTTTGTCAGACAGGATAAACCATTGATATTAACATTGTCAGACTGGATAAAGCACAGATATTAACATTGTCAGACTGGATAAACCACTGACATTAACATTGTCAGACTGGATAAACCACAGATATTGACTTTGTCAGACTGGATAAATCACTGACATTGACTTTGTCAGACAGGATAAACCATTGATATTAACATTGTCAGACTGGATAAACCACAGATATTAACATTGTCAGACTGGATAAATCAATGATATTGACTTTGTCAGACTGGATAAACCACTGATATTAACATTGTCAGACTGGATAAACGACAGATATTAACTTTGTCAGACTGGATAAACCACTGATATTAACATTGTCAGACTGGATAAACTACAGATATTGACTTTGTCAGACTGGATAAATCACTGATATTAACATTGTTAGACTGGATAAACCACTGATATTGACTTTGTCAGACTGGATAAATCACAGATATTGACATTGTCAGACTGGATAAATCACTGATATTAACATTGTCAGACTGGATAAACCACAGATATTAACATTGTCAGACTGGATAAACCACTGATATTAACATTGTCAGACTGGATAAACCACAGATATTGACATTGTCAGACTGGATAAATCACTGATATTGACTTTGTCAGACTGGATAAATCACTGATATTAACATTGTCAGACTGGATAAATCACAGATATTGACATTGTCAGACTGGATAAACCACTGATATTAACATTGTCAGACTGGATAAACCACTGATATTAACATTGTCAGACTGGATAAACCACAGATATTAACATTGTCAGACTGGATAAATCACTGATATTGACTTTGTCAGACTGGATAAACCACTGATATTAACATTGTCAGTCTGGATAAACTGCAGGTATTGACTTTGTCAGACTGGATAAATCACTGATATTAACATTGTCAGTCTGGATAAACTACAGATATTGACTTTGTCAGACTGGATAAACCACTGATATTAACATTGTCAGTCTGGATAAACTACAGATATTGACTTTGTCAGACTGGATAAACCACTGATATTAACATTGTCAGTCTGGATAAACTACAGATATTGACTTTGTCAGACTGGATAAACCACTGATATAAACATTGTCAGTCTGGATAAACTACAGATATTGACTTTGTCAGACTGGATAAACCACTGATATTAACATTGTCAGTCTGGATAAACTACAGATATTGACTTTGTCAGTCTGGATAAACCACTGATATTAACATTGTCAGTCTGGATAAACTACAGATATTGACTTTGTCAGACTGGATAAACCACTGATATTAACATTGTCAGTCTGGATAAACTACAGATGTTGACTTTGTCAGACTGGATAAACCACTGATATTAACATTGTCAGTCTGGATAAACTACAGATATTGACTTTGTCAGACTGGATAAATCACTGATATTAACATTGTCAGACTGGATAAATCACTGATATTAACATTGTCAGACTGGATAAATCACTGATATTAACATTGTCAGACTTGATAAACCACTGATATTGACTTTGTCAGACTGGATAAACCACCGACTTTAACATTGTCAGACTGGATAAACCACAGATATTGACATTGTCAGACTGGGTAAACCACAGATATTGACTTTGTCAGATTGGATAAACCACTGATATTGACTTTGTCAGACTGGATAAAACACTGATACTGACATTGTCAGACTGGATAAAACACAGATATTGACTTTGTCAGACCGGATAAATCACTGATATTGACTTTGTCAGACTGGATAAACCACTGATATTGACTTTGTCAGACTTGATAAACCACAAATATTGACTTTGTCAGACTGGATAAATCACAGATATTGACATTGTCAGACTGGATAAACCACTGACATTAACATTGTCAGACAGGATAAACCATTGATATTAACATTGTCAGACTGGATAAACCACAGATATTAACATTGTCAGACTGGATAAATCACTGACATTGACTTTGTCAGACAGGATAAACCATTGATATTAACATTGTCAGACTGGATAAACCACAGATATTAACATTGTCAGACTGGATAAATCAATGATATTGACTTTGTCAGACTGGATAAACCACTGATATTAACATTGTCAGACTGGATAAACGACAGATATTGACTTTGTCAGACTGGATAAATCACTGATATTAACATTGTCAGACTGGATAAACCACTGATATTGACATTGTCAGACTGGATAAATCACTGATATTAACATTGTCAGACTGGATAAACAACAGATATTAACAGTGTCAGACTGGATAAACCACAGATATTAAAATTGTCAGACTGGATAAACCACTGATATTAACATTGTCAGACTGGATCGACCACAGATATTGACATTGTCAGACTGGATAAATCACTGATATTGACTTTGTCAGACTGGATAAATCACTGATATTAACATTGTCAGACAGGATAAACAACAGATATTAACATTGTCAGACTGGATAAACCACTGATATTAACATTGTCAGACTGGATAAACCACAGATATTAACATTGTCAGACTGGATAAACCACTGATATTGACATTGTCAGACTGGATAAATCACTGATATTGACTTTGTCAGACTGGATAAATCACTGATATTAACATTGTCAGACTGGATAAATCACAGATATTGACATTGTCAGACTGGAAAAACCACAGATATTAACATTGTCAGACTGGATAAACCACTGATATTAACATTGTCAGTCTGGATAAACCACAGATAGTAACATTGTCAGACTGGATAAACTGCAGATATTGACATTGTCAGACTGGATAAATCACCGATATTGACTTTGTCAGACTGGATAAATCACTGATATTAACATTGTTAGACTGTATAAACCACTGATATTAACATTGTCAGTCTGGATAAACCACAGATAGTAACATTGTCAGACTGGATAAATCACTGATATTGACTTTGTCAGACTGGATAAATCACTGATATTAACATTGTCAGACTGGATAAACAACAGATATTAACATTGTCAGACTGGATAAACCACTGATATTAACATTGTCAGACTGGATAAACCACAGATATTGACATTGTCAGACTGGATAAATCACTGATATTGACTTTGTCAGACTGGATAAATCACTGATATTAACATTGTCAGACTGGATAAATCACAGATATTGACATTGTCAGACTGGATAAACCACTGATATTAACATTGTCAGGCTGGAAAAACCACAGATATTAACATTGTCAGACTGGATAAACCACTGATATTAACATTGTCAGTCTGGATAAACCACAGATAGTAACATTGTCAGACTGGATAAATCACTGATATTGACTTTGTCAGACTGGATAAACCACTGATATTAACATTGTCAGACTGGATAAACTACAGATATTGACTTTGTCAGACTGGATAAACCACAGATATTGACTTTGTCATACTGGATAAATCACTGATATTAACATTGTTAGACTGGATAAACCACTGATATTGACTTTGTCCGACTGGATAAACCACAGATATTGACTTTGTCAGACTGGATAAACCACTGATATTGACTTTGTCAGACTGGATAAATCACAGATATTGACATTGTCAGACTGGATAAATCACTGATATTAACATTGTCAGACTGGATAAACCACAGATATTAACATTGTCAGACTGGATAAACCACTGATATTAACATTGTCAGACTGGATAAAACACAGATATTGACATTGTCAGACTGGATAAATCACTGATATTGACATTGTCACACTGGATAAATCACTGATATTAACA
Source organism: Heterodontus francisci (assembly GCF_036365525.1). NCBI lineage: Eukaryota > Metazoa > Chordata > Chondrichthyes > Heterodontiformes > Heterodontidae > Heterodontus > Heterodontus francisci. The sequence continues at coordinate 48,358,608 of NC_090398.1, forward strand.
TTGTCAGACTGGATAAATCACAGATATTGACATTGTCAGATTGGATGAATCACTGATATTGACTTTGTCAGACTGGATAAACCACTGATATTAACATTGTCAGTCTGGATAAACTACAGATATTGACTTTGTCAGACTGGATAAATCACTGATATTAACATTGTCAGACTGGATAAATCACTGATATTAACATTGTCAGACTGGATAAATCACTGTTATTAACATTGTCAGACTTGATAAACCACTGATATTGACTTTGTCAGACTGGATAAACCACCGACTTTAACATTGTCAGACTGGATAAACCACAGATATTGACATTGTCAGACTGGGTAAACCACAGATTTTGACTTTGTCAGATTGGATAAACAACTGATATTGACTTTGTCAGACTGGATAAAACACTGATACTGACTTTGTCAGACTGGATAAAACACAGATATTGACTTTGCAGACCGGATAAATCACTGATATTGACTTTGTCAGACTGGATAAACCACTGATATTGACTTTGTCAGACTGGATATACCACTGATATTGACTTTGTCAGACTTGATAAACCACAGATATTGACTTTGTCAGACTGGATAAATCACAGATATTGACATTGTCAGACTGGATAAACCACTGACATTAACATTGTCAGACTGGATAAACCACAGATATTGACTTTGTCAGACTGGATAAATCACTGACATTGACTTTGTCAGACAGGATAAACCATTGATATTAACATTGTCAGACTGGATAAACCACAGATATTAACATTGTCAGACTGGATAAATCAATGATATTGACTTTGTCAGACTGGATAAACCACTGATATTAACATTGTCAGACTGGATAAACGACAGATATTGACTTTGTCACACTGGATAAATCACTGATATTAACGTTGTCAGACTGGATAAACCACTGATATTGACATTGTCAGACTGGATAAATCACTGATATTAACATTGTCAGACTGGATAAACAACAGATATTAACATTGTCAGACTGGATAAACCACAGATATTAACATTGTCAGACTGGATAAACCACTGATATTAACATTGTCAGACTGGATCGACCACAGATATTGACATTGTCAGACTGGATAAATCACTGATATTGACTTTGTCAGACTGGATAAATCACTGATATTAACATTGTCAGACTGGATAAACAACAGATATTAACATTGTCAGACTGGATAAACCACTGATATTAACATTGTCAGACTGGATAAACCACAGATATTGACATTGTCAGACTGGATAAATCACTGATATTGACTTTGTCAGACTGGATAAACCACTGATATTAACATTGTCAGAATGGAAAAACCACAGATATCAACATTGTCAGACTGGATAAACCACTGATATTAAAATTGTCAGTCTGGATAAACCACAGATATTAACATTGTCAGACTGGATAAATCACTGATATTGACTTTGTCAGACTGGATAAACCACTGATATTAACATTGTCAGACTGGATAAACTACAGATATTGACTTTGTCAGACTGGATAAATCACTGATATTAACAATGTCAGACTGGATAAATCACTGATATTAACATTGTCAGACTGGATAAACCACTGATATTGACTTTGTCCGACTGGATAAACCACAGATATTGACTTTGTCAGACTGGATAAACCACTGATATTGACTTTGTCAGACTGGATAAATCACAGATATTGACATTGTCAGACTGGATAAATCACTGATATTAACATTGTCAGACTGGATAAACCATAGATATTAACATTGCCAGACTGGATAAACCACTGATATTAACATTGTCAGACTGGATAAACCACAGATATTGACATTGTCAGACTGGATAAATCACTGATATTGACTTTGTCAGACTGGATAAATCACTGATATTAACATTGTCAGACTTTATAAATCACAGATATTGACATTGTCAGACTGGATAAACCACTGATATTAACATTGTCAGACTGGACAAAACCACTGATATTAACATTGTCAGACTGGATAAAGCACTGATATTAACATTGTCAGACTGGATAAACCACAGATATTAACATTGTCAGACTGGATAAATCACTGATATTGACTTTGTCAGACTGGATAAACCACTGATATTAACAATGTCAGTCTGGATAAACTACAGATATTGACTTTGTCAGACTGGATAAATCACTGATATTAACATTGTCAGACTGGATAAATCACTGATATTAACATTGTCAGACTTGATAAACCACTGATATAGACTTTGTCAGACTGGAAAAACCACCGACTTTAACATTGTCAGACTCAATAAACCACAGATATTGACATTGTCAGACTGGGTAAACCACAGATATTGACTTTGTCAGATTGGATAAACCACTGATATTGACTTTGTCAGATTGGATAAAACACTGATACTGACTTTGTCAGACTGGATAAAACACAGATATTGACTTTGTCAGACCGGATAAATCACTGATATTGCATTTGTCAGAGTGGATAAACCACTGATATTGACTTTGTCAGACTGGATAAACCACTGATATTGACTTTGTCAGACTTGATAAACCACAGATATTGACTTTGTCAGACTGGATAAATCACAGATATTGACATTGTCAGACTGGATAAACCACTGACATTAACATTGTCAGACTGGATAAACCACAGATATTGACGTTGTCAGACTGGATAAATCACTGACATTGACTTTGTCAGACAGGATAAACCATTGATATTAACATTGTCAGACTGGATAAACCACAGATATTAACATTGTCAGACTGGATAAATCACTGATATTAACATTGTCAGACTGGATAAACAACAGATATTAACATTGTCAGACTGGATAAACCACAGATATTAACATTGTCAGACTGGATAAACCACTGATATTAACATTGTCAGACTGGATCGACCACAGATATTGACATTGTCAGACTGGATAAATCACTGATATTGACTTTGTCAGACTGGATAAATCACTGATATTAACATTGTCAGACTGGATAAACAACAGATATTAACATTGTCAGACTGGATAAACCACTGATATTAACATTGTCAGACTGGATAAACCACAGATTTTGACATTGTCAGACTGGATAAATCATTGATATTAACATTGTCAGACTGGATAAATCACAGGTATTGACATTGTCAGACTGGATAAACCACAGATATTGACATTGTCAGACTGGATAAACCACTGATATTAACATTGTCAGTCTGGATAAACCACAGATAGTAACATTGTCAGACTGGATAAATCACTGATATTAACAATGTCAGACTGGATAAATCACTGATATTAACAATGTCAGACTGGATAAATCACTGATATTAACATTGTTAGACTGGATAAACCACTGATATTAACATTGTCAGACTGGATAAACTACAGATATTGACTTTGTCAGACTGGATAAATCACTGATATTAACAATGTCAGACTGGATAAATCACTGATATTAACATTGTCAGTCTGGATAAACTACAGATATTGACTTTGTCAGACTGGATAAATCACTGATATTAACATTGTCAGACTGGATAAATCACTGATATTAACATTGTCAGACTTGATAAACCACTGATATTGACTTTGTCAGACTGGATAAACCACCGACTTTAACATTGTCAGACTGGATAAACCACAGATATTGACATTGTCAGACTGGGTAAACCACAGATATTGACTTTGTCAGATTGGTTAAACCACTGATATTGACTTTGTCAGATTGGATAAAACACTGATACTGACTTTGTCAGACTGGATAAAACACAGATATTGACTTTGTCAGACCGGATAAATCACTGATATTGCATTTGTCAGAGTGGATAAACCACTGATATTGACTTTGTCAGACTGGATAAACCACTGATATTGACTTTGTCAGACTTGATAAACCACAGATATTGACTTTGTCAGACTGGATAAATCACAGATATTGACATTGTCAGACTGGATAAACCACTGACATTAACATTGTCAGACTGGATAAACCACAGATATTGACGTTGTCAGACTGGATAAATCACTGACATTGACTTTGTCAGACAGGATAAACCATTGATATTAACATTGTCAGACTGGATAAACCACAGATATTAACATTGTCAGACTGGATAAATCAATGATATTGACTTTGTCAGACTGGATAAACCACTGATATTAACATTGTCAGACTGGATAAACGACAGATATTGACTTTGTCAGACTGGATAAATCACTGATATTAACATTGTCAGACTGGATAAACCACTGATATTGACATTGTCAGACTGGATAAATCACTGATATTAACATTGTCAGACTGGATAAACAACAGATATTAACATTGTCAGACTGGATAAACCACAGATATTAACATTGTCAGACTGGATAAACCACTGATATTAACATTGTCAGACTGGATCGACCACAGATATTGACATTGTCAGACTGGATAAATCACTGATATTGACTTTGTCAGACTGGATAAATCACTGATATTAACATTGTCAGACTGGATAAATCACTGATATTAACAATGTCAGACTGGATAAATCACTGATATTAACATTGTTAGACTGGATAAACCACTGATATTAACATTGTCAGACTGGATAAACTACAGATATTGACTTTGTCAGACTGGATAAATCACTGATATTAACAATGTCAGACTGGATAAATCACTGATATTAACATTGTCAGTCTGGATAAACTACAGATATTGACTTTGTCAGACTGGATAAATCACTGATATTAACATTGTCAGACTGGATAAATCACTGATATTAACATTGTCAGACTTGATAAACCACTGATATTGACTTTGTCAGACTGGATAAACCACCGACTTTAACATTGTCAGACTGGATAAACCACAGATATTGACATTGTCAGACTGGGTAAACCACAGATATTGACTTTGTCAGATTGGATAAACCACTGATATTGACTTTGTCAGATTGGATAAAACACTGATACTGACTTTGTCAGACTGGATAAAACACAGATATTGACTTTGTCAGACCGGATAAATCACTGATATTGCATTTGTCAGAGTGGATAAACCACTGATATTGACTTTGTCAGACTGGATAAACCACTGATATTGACTTTGTCAGACTTGATAAACCACAGATATTGACTTTGTCAGACTGGATAAATCACAGATATTGACATTGTCAGACTGGATAAACCACTGACATTAACATTGTCAGACTGGATAAACCACAGATATTGACGTTGTCAGACTGGATAAATCACTGACATTGACTTTGTCAGACAGGATAAACCATTGATATTAACATTGTCAGACTGGATAAACCACAGATATTAACATTGTCAGACTGGATAAATCAATGATATTGACTTTGTCAGACTGGATAAACCACTGATATTAACATTGTCAGACTGGATAAACGACAGATATTGACTTTGTCAGACTGGATAAATCACTGATATTAACATTGTCAGACTGGATAAACCACTGATATTGACATTGTCAGACTGGATAAATCACTGATATTAACATTGTCAGACTGGATAAACAACAGATATTAACATTGTCAGACTGGATAAACCACAGATATTAACATTGTCAGACTGGATAAACCACTGATATTAACATTGTCAGACTGGATCGACCACAGATATTGACATTGTCAGACTGGATAAATCACTGATATTGACTTTGTCAGACTGGATAAATCACTGATATTAACATTGTCAGACTGGATAAACAACAGATATTAACATTGTCAGACTGGATAAACCACTGATATTAACATTGTCAGACTGGATAAACCACAGATTTTGACATTGTCAGACTGGATAAATCATTGATATTAACATTGTCAGACTGGATAAATCACAGATATTGACATTGTCAGACTGGATAAACCACAGATATTAACATTGTCAGACTGGATAAACCACTGATATTAACATTGTCAGTCTGGATAAACCACACATAGTAACATTGTCAGACTGGATAAATCACTGATATTAACAATGTCAGACTGGATAAATCACTGATATTAACAATGTCAGACTGGATAAATCACTGATATTAACATTGTTAGACTGGATAAACCACTGATATTAACATTGTCAGACTGGATAAACTACAGATATTGACTTTGTCAGACTGGATAAATCACTGATATTAACAATGTCAGACTGGATAAATCACTGATATTAACATTGTTAGACTGGATAAATCACTGACATTAACATTGTCAGACTGGATAAACCACCGACATTAACATTGTCAGACTGGATGAACCACTGATATTGACATTGTCAGACTGGGTAAACCACAGTTATTGACTTTGTCAGACTGGATAAACCACTGATATTGACTTTGTCAGACTGGAAAAAACATTGATATTGACTTTGTCAGACTGGATAAAACACGGATATTGACTTTGCCAGACTGGATAAATCACAGATATTGCATTTGTCAGACTGGATAGACCACTGATACTGACTTTGTCAGACTGGATAAACCACTGATATTGACTTTGTCAGACTGGATAGACCACAGATATTGACTTTGTCAGACTGGATAAATCACAGATATTGACATTGTCAGACTGGATAAACCACTGATATTAACATTGTCAGACTGGATAAACCACAGATATTGACTTTGTCAGACTGGATAAATCCCTGTTATTGACTTTGTCAGACTGGATAAACCACAGATATTAACATTGTCAGACTGGATAAATCACTGATATTGACTTTGTCAGACTGGATAAACCACTGATATTAACATTGTCAGACTGGATAAACCACAGATATTGACTTTGTCAGACTGGATAAATCACTGATATTAACATTGTCAGACTGGATAAATCACTGATATTACCATTGTCAGACTGGATAAACCACTGATATTAACATTGTCAGACTGGATAAACCACAGAGATTGACTTTGTCAGACTGGATAAATCACTGATATTAACATTGTCAGACTGGATAAATCACTGATATTAACATTGTCAGACTTGATAAACCACTGATATTGACTTTGTCAGACTGGATAAACCACCGACATTAACATTGTCAGACTGGATAAACCACAGATATTGACATTGTCAGACTGGGTAAACCACAGATATTGACTTTGTCAGACTGGAGAAACCATTGATATTGACTTTGTCAGACTGGATATACCACTGATATTGACTTTGTCAGCCTGGATAAACCACAGATATTGACTTTGTCAGACTGGATAAGTCACAGATATTGACTTTGTCAGACTGGATTAACCACTGATATTGACTTTGTCAGACTGGATAAACAACAGATATTAACATTGTCAGACTGGATATACCACTGATATTAACATTGTCAGACTGGATAAACCACAGATATTGACTTTGTCAGACTGGATAAATGACTGATATTAACATTGTCAGACTGGATAAATCACTGATATTACCATTGTCAGACTGGATAAACCATTGATATTGACTTTGTCAGACAGGATATACCACTGATATTGACTTTGTCAGCCTGGATAAACCACAGATATTGACTTTGTCAGACTGGATAAGTCACAGATATTGACTTTGTCAGACTGGATTAACCACTGATATTGACTTTGTCAGACTGGATAAACCACAGATATTGACTTTGTCAGACTGGATAAACAACAGATATTAACATTGTCAGACTGGATAAACCACTGATATTAACATTGTCAGACTGGATAAACCACAGATATTGACATTGTCAGACTGGATAAATCACTGATATTGACTTTGTCAGACTGGATAAATCACTGATATTAACATTGTCAGACTGGATAAATTACAGATATTGACTTTGTCAGACTGGATAAACCACAGATATTAACATTGTCAGACTGGATAAACTACAGATATTGACTTTGTCAGACTGGATAAATCACTGATATTAACATTGTCAGACTGGATAAATCACAGATATTGACTTTGTCAGACTGGATAAACCACTGATATTAACATTGTCAGACTGGATAAACTACAGATATTGACTTTGTCAGACTGGATAAATCACTGATATTAACATTGTCAGACTGGATAAATCACTGACATTAACATTGTCAGACTGGACAAACCACCGACATTAACATTGTCAGACTGGATAAACCACAGATATTGACATTGTCAGACTGGGTAAACCACAGGTATTGACTTTGCCAGACTGGATAAACCACTGATATTGACTTTGTCAGACTGGATAAAACACTGATATTGACTTTGTCAGACTGGATAAACTACAGATATTGACTTTGTCAGACTTGATAAATCACAGATATTGCATTTGTCAGCCTGGATAAACCACTGATATTGACTTTGTCAGACTGGATAAACCTCTGAAATTGACTTTGTCAGACTGGATAGACCACAGATATTGACTTTGTCAGACTGGATAAATCACAGATATTGACATTGTCAGACTGGATAAACCACAGATCTTGACTTTGTCAGAGTGGATAAATCACAGATATTGACTTTGTCAGACTGGATAAATCACTGATATTGACTTCGTCAGACAGGATAAACCAGTGATATTTACATTGTCTGACTGGATAAACCACAGATATTAACATTGTCTGACTGGATAAATCACTGATATTGACTTTGTCAGACTGGATAAACCACTGATATTAACATTGTCAGACTGGATAAACCACAGATATTGACTTTGGCAGACTGGATAAATCACTGATATTAACATTGTCAGACTGGATAAATCACTGATATTACCATTGTCAGACTGGATAAACCACTGATATTAACATTGTCAGACTTGATAAACCACAGAGATTGACTTTGTCAGACTGGATAAATCACTGATATTAACATTGTCAGACTGGATAAATCACTGATATTAACATTGCAGACTTGATAAACCACTGATATTGACTTTGTCAGACTGGATAAACCACAGATACTGACTTTGTCGGACTGGAGAAACCACAGATATTGACCATGTCAGACTGGATAAACCACAGATATTGACTTTGTCAGACTGGATAAACCATTGATATTGACTTTGTCAGACTGGATAAACCACTGATATTGACTTTGTCAGACTGCATAAACCACTGATATTGACTTTGTCAGATTGGATACACCACTGATATTGACATTGTCAGACTGGATAAACCACAGATATTGACTTTGTCAGACTGGATAAATCACAGATATTGACATTGTCAGACTGGGTAAACCACTGATATTGACTTTGTCAGACTGGATAGATCACAGATATTGAAATTGTCAGACTGGTTAAACCACAGATATTGACTTAGTCAGACTGGATAAATCACTGATATTGACTTTGTCAGACAGGATAAACCACTTATATTCAATTTGTCAGACTGGATTAACCACAGATATTGACATTGTCAGACTGGATAAATCACTGATATTCACATTGTTAGACTGGATAAATCACACATATTGACATTGTCAGACTGGAGAAACCATTGATATTGACTTTGTCAGACTGGATATACCACTGATATTGACTTTGTCAGCCTGGATAAACCACAGATATTGACTTTGTCAGACTGGATAAGTCACAGATATTGACTTTGTCAGACTGGATTAACCACTGATATTGACTTTGTCAGACTGGATAAACAACAGATATTAACATTGTCAGACTGGATATACCACTGATATTAACATTGTCAGACTGGATAAACCACAGATATTGACTTTGTCAGACTGGATAAATGACTGATATTAACATTGTCAGACTGGATAAATCACTGATATTACCATTGTCAGACTGGATAAACCATTGATATTGACTTTGTCAGACAGGATATACCACTGATATTGACTTTGTCAGCCTGGATAAACCACAGATATTGACTTTGTCAGACTGGATAAGTCACAGATATTGACTTTGTCAGACTGGATTAACCACTGATATTGACTTTGTCAGACTGGATAAACCACAGATATTGACTTTGTCAGACTGGATAAACAACAGATATTAACATTGTCAGACTGGATAAACCACTGATATTAACATTGTCAGACTGGATAAACCACAGATATTGACATTGTCAGACTGGATAAATCACTGATATTGACTTTGTCAGACTGGATAAATCACTGATATTAACATTGTCAGACTGGATAAATTACAGATATTGACTTTGTCAGACTGGATAAACCACAGATATTAACATTGTCAGACTGGATAAACTACAGATATTGACTTTGTCAGACTGGATAAATCACTGATATTAACATTGTCAGACTGGATAAATCACAGATATTGACTTTGTCAGACTGGATAAACCACTGATATTAACATTGTCAGACTGGATAAACTACAGATATTGACTTTGTCAGACTGGATAAATCACTGATATTAACATTGTCAGACTGGATAAATCACTGACATTAACATTGTCAGACTGGACAAACCACCGACATTAACATTGTCAGACTGGATAAACCACAGATATTGACATTGTCAGACTGGGTAAACCACAGGTATTGACTTTGCCAGACTGGATAAACCACTGATATTGACTTTGTCAGACTGGATAAAACACTGATATTGACTTTGTCAGACTGGATAAACTACAGATATTGACTTTGTCAGACTTGATAAATCACAGATATTGCATTTGTCAGCCTGGATAAACCACTGATATTGACTTTGTCAGACTGGATAAACCTCTGAAATTGACTTTGTCAGACTGGATAGACCACAGATATTGACTTTGTCAGACTGGATAAATCACAGATATTGACATTGTCAGACTGGATAAACCACAGATCTTGACTTTGTCAGACTGGATAAATCACAGATATTGACTTTGTCAGACTGGATAAATCACTGATATTGACTTCGTCAGACAGGATAAACCAGTGATATTTACATTGTCTGACTGGATAAACCACAGATATTAACATTGTCTGACTGGATAAATCACTGATATTGACTTTGTCAGACTGGATAAACCACTGATATTAACATTGTCAGACTGGATAAACCACAGATATTGACTTTGGCAGACTGGATAAATCACTGATATTAACATTGTCAGACTGGATAAATCACTGATATTACCATTGTCAGACTGGATAAACCACTGATATTAACATTGTCAGACTTGATAAACCACAGAGATTGACTTTGTCAGACTGGATAAATCACTGATATTAACATTGTCAGACTGGATAAATCACTGATATTAACATTGCAGACTTGATAAACCACTGATATTGACTTTGTCAGACTGGATAAACCACAGATACTGACTTTGTCGGACTGGAGAAACCACAGATATTGACCATGTCAGACTGGATAAACCACAGATATTGACTTTGTCAGACTGGATAAACCATTGATATTGACTTTGTCAGACTGGATAAACCACTGATATTGACTTTGTCAGACTGCATAAACCACTGATATTGACTTTGTCAGATTGGATACACCACTGATATTGACATTGTCAGACTGGATAAACCACAGATATTGACTTTGTCAGACTGGATAAATCACAGATATTGACATTGTCAGACTGGGTAAACCACTGATATTGACTTTGTCAGACTGGATAGATCACAGATATTGAAATTGTCAGACTGGTTAAACCACAGATATTGACTTAGTCAGACTGGATAAATCACTGATATTGACTTTGTCAGACAGGATAAACCACTTATATTCAATTTGTCAGACTGGATTAACCACAGATATTGACATTGTCAGACTGGATAAATCACTGATATTCACATTGTTAGACTGGATAAATCACACATATTGACATTGTCAGACTGGATAAACCACCGATATTGACTTTGTCAGACTGGATAAATCACTGATATTGACTTTGTCAGACTGGATAAATCACTGATATTAAGATTGTCAGACTGGATAAATCACTGATATTCACATTGTCAGAATGGATAAATCACTGATATTGACTTTGTCAGACTGGATAAATCACTGATATTAACATTGTCAGACTGGATAAACCACCGATATTAACATTGTCAGACTGGATAAATCACTGATTTTGACTTTGTCAGACTGGATAAACCACTGATATTGACTTTGTCAGCCTGGATAAATCACTGATATTCACATTGTCAGAATGGATAAATCACTGATATTGACTTTGTCAGACTGGATAAATCACTGATATTAACATTGTCAGACTGGATAAACCACTGATATTAACATTGTCAGACTGGATAAATCACGGATATTGACTTTGTCAGACTGGATAAATCACTGATATTAACATTGTCAGACTGGATAAACCACAGATATTAACATTGTCAGACTGGATAAACCACAGATATTGACATTGTCAGAATGGATAAATCACTGATATTGACTTTGTCAGACTGGATAAATCACTGATATTAACATTGTCAGACTGGATAAATCACAGATATTGACTTTGTCAGACTGGATAAACCACAGATATTAACATTGTCAGACTAGATAAACTACAGATATTGACTTTGTCAGACTGGATAAATCACTGATATTAACATTGTCAGACTGGATAAATCACTGATATTGACTTTGTCAGACTGGATAAACCACTGATATTAACATTGTCAGACTGGATAAACCACAGATATTGACTTTGTCAGACTGGATAAATCCCTGATATTAACATTGTCAGACAGGATAAACCACAGATATTAACATTGTCAGACTGGATAAATCACTGATATTGACTTTGTCAGACTGGATAAACCACTGATATTAACATTGTCAGACTGGATAAACCACAGATATAGACTTTGTCAGAGTGGATAAATCACTGATATTAACATTGTCAGACTGGATAAATCACTGATATTACCATTGTCAGTCTGGATAAACCACTGATATTAACATTGTCAGACTGGATAAACCACAGAGATTGACTTTGTCAGACTGGATAAATCACTGATATTAACATTGTCAGACTGGATAAATCACTGATATTAACATTGTCAGACTTGATAAACCACTGATATTGACTTTGTCAGACTGGATAAACCACCGACATTAACATTGTCAGACTGGATAAACCACAGATATTGACATTGTCAGACTGGGTAAACCACAGATATTGACTTTGTCAGACTGGAGAAACCACAGATATAGACCATGTCAGACTGGATAAACCACAGATATTGACTTTGTCAGACTGGATTCTTTCTTTCTTTCTTTTGGGCCTCCTTATCTCGAGAGACAATGGATATGCGCCTGGAGGTGGTCAGTGGTTTGTGAAGCAGCGCCTGGAGTGGCTATAAAGGCCAATTCTGGAGTGACAGGCTCTTCCACAGGTGCTGCAGAGAAATTTGTTTGTTGGGGCTGTTGCACAGTTGGCTCTCCCCTTGCGCCTCTGTCTTTTTTCCTGCCAACTACTAAGTCTCTTCGACTCGCCACAATTTAGCCCTGTCTTTATGGCTGCCCGCCAGCTCTGGCGAATGCTGGCAACTGACTCCCACGACTTGTGATCAATGTCACACGATTTCATGTCGCGTTTGCAGACGTCTTTATAACGGAGACATGGACGGCCGGTGGGTCTGATACCAGTGGCGAGCTCGCTGTACAATGTGTCTTTGGGGATCCTGCCATCTTCCATGCGGCTCACATGGCCAAGCCATCTCAAGCGCCGCTGACTCAGTAGTGTGTATAAGCTGGGGATGTTGGCCGCTTCAAGGACTTCTGTGTTGGAGATATAGTCCTGCCACCTGATGCCAAGTATTCTCCGAAGGCAGCGAAGATGGAATGAATTGAGACGTCGCTCTTGGCTGGCATACGTTGTCCAGGCCTCGCTGCCGTAGAGCAAGGTACTGAGGACACAGGCCTGATACACTCGGACTTTTGTGTTCCGTGTCAGTGCGCCATTTTCCCACACTCTCTTGGCCAGTCTGAACATAGCAGTGGAAGCCTTACCCATGCGCTTGTTGATTTCTGCATCTAGAGACAGGTTACTGGTGATAGTTGAGCCTAGGTAGGTGAACTCTTGAACCACTTCCAGAGCGTGGTCGCCAATATTGATGGATGGAGCATTTCTGACATCCTGCCCCATGATGTTCGTTTTCTTGAGGCTGATGGTTAGGCCAAATTCATTGCAGGCAGACGCAAACCTGTCGATGAGACTCTGCAGGCATTCTTCAGTGTGAGATGTTAAAGCAGCATCGTCAGCAAAGAGGAGTTCTCTGATGAGGACTTTCCGTACTTTGGACTTCGCTCTTAGACGGGCAAGGTTGAACAACCTGCCCCCTGATCTTGTGTGGAGGAAAATTCCTTCTTCAGAGGATTTGAACGCATGTGAAAGCAGCAGGGAGAAGAAAATCCCAAAAAGTGTGGGTGCGAGAACACAGCCCTGTTTCACACCACTCAGGATAGGAAAGGGCTCTGATGAGGAGCCACCATGTTGAATTGTGCCTTTCATATTGTCATGGAATGAGGTGATGATACTTAGTAGCTTTGGTGGACATCCGATCTTTTCTAGTAGTCTGAAGAGACCACGTCTGCTGACGAGGTCAAAGGCTTTGGTGAGATCAATGAAAGCAATGTAGAGGGGCATCTGTTGTTCACGGCATTTCTCCTGTATCTGACGAAGGGAGAACAGCATGTCAATAGTCGATCTCTCTGCACGAAAGCCACACTGTGCCTCAGGGTAGACGCGCTCGGCCAGCTTCTGGAGCCTGTTCAGAGCGACTCGAGCAAAGACTTTCCCCACTATGCTGAGCAGGGAGATTCCACGGTAGTTGTTGCAGTCACCGCGGTCACCTTTGTTTTTATAGAGGGTGATGATGTTGGCATCGCGCATGTCCTGGCGTACTGCTCCCTCGTCCCAGCACAGGCATAGCAGTTCATGTAGTGCTGAGAGTATAGCAGGCTTGGCACTCTTGATTATTTCAGGGGTAATGCTGTCCTTCCCAGGGGCTTTTCCGCTGGCTAGGGAATCAATGGCATCACTGAGTTCCGATTTGGTTGGCTGTATGTCCAGCTCATCCATGACTGGTAGAGGCTGGGCTGCATTGAGGGCAGTCTCAGTGACAGCATTCTCCCTGGAGTACAGTTCCAGGTAGTGCTCAACCCAGCGGTCCATCTGTTTGCGTTGGTCAGTGATTATGTCCCCCGATTTAGATTTGAGGGGGGTGATCTTCTTGATGGTTGGCCCAAGAGCTCTCTTCATGCCATCATACATTCCTCTGATGTTTCCGGTGTCTGAGGCCAGCTGAATATGACTGCATAGGTGTTGCCAGTAGTCGTTTGCGCAACGCCTAGCTGTTCTTTGTGCAGTACTTCTGGCTGCTTTAAGTGCTGCGGATGTTAAATCGCTGGGGGCTTTCTTGTAGTTCAAAAGTGCAATGCGCTTAGCGGCTATGACAGGTTCCAGCTCTTCATTATGAGATTGAAACCAGTCTGCATTTCTCTTCGCACTTTTGCCGTAGGTGGTCAAAGCTGACTCATAGATGGCGTCTCTGATGTGGGCCCACTTGGTCTCAGCATCCCCTGTGGGAGTGTTTTGAAGGGCTGTTACAAGTGAATTTAGAAATTTTTGTAACAGCTGTCGGTGAGAAATTCTGCTCGTGTTGATGCGCGGGTGGCCCTTCTGCTTGGAATGATGCAACTTCTTTGGTCTGAGTCTAACCTTGCTGCACACCAGGGAGTGGTCGGTGTCGCAGTCCGCACTGTGGAAGCTGCGTGTGATTTGAACACTGTTTAAGGCGGCTCGCCTTGTGACAATGAGGTCTAGCTGGTGCCAACGACGTGATCTTGGGTGCCTCCATGAAACCTGGTGACAGGGTTTAGTGTGAAAGAACGAGTTGGTGATGCAGAGGTTATGATAGGTACACAACTCAAGCAGTCTCTGCCCGTTCTCATTCATCCTTCCAACGCCATAGCGCCCAAGGCAGGAGGGCCATGAGTCATGGTCGGCCCCAACCCTGGCATTAAAGTCCCCCAGCAGGAATAGGTGTTCGGTGTTGGGGATGCTGCTAATGATGTTATGGAGTTGTTCATAGAACTGGTCTTTAGCTTCAGGTGCGGAACAGAGTGTTGGAGCATAGATGCTGAGTAGGTGTACTGGACCAGAGGTGGTGAGCAGTCGGATGGACAGTATGCGTTCCGAGCCATTTGAGGGAGGCTCTATCATGCTGAGCAAGGAGTTTCTGATGGCGAAGCCCACTCCATGCTGTCTTGGTTCTTCAGGATCCCTGCCCTGCCAGAAGAAGGTGTAGTCTTGCTCTGCTAGAGAGCCACTCGCGGGGAGGCGAGTCTCCTGAAGTGCTGCAATGTCCACATTGAGTCTACTGAGCTCGTTGTTAATGATGGCGGTCTTCCGAGAATCGTTGATTTGTGTAAGGTCTTCCGACAGGCCAGGACACATAGTTCTGACGTTCCAGCTTGCAAAGCGAAGGGCTGGTACCTTCTTTCCTTTTTTCATGTTGTTTGGTGCGGTGTATCAGTCCACCTTTCGGGCAATGACCCTGAGCTCCAAGCACCCATTGAAGCAGGCAGACTGTGGCGGGACAGAACCTTATTGACCGGGGGCTGCCCGGTTTGAGGCGGGCGGTAGCTGTCCAGTGAGGTGCAATGACCTCTCCCACCGACAAAGGCAACCCGTGGCGCCCAGTTTCTACGCCAATTTATCTGGACTTATAACCCGTAACTGCTGCCTTCCGTGTTGTTTCAGTCGCTGTGAGGCAACTATGGAGTGACCTCTCCATGGCGCATGCCTGGGCAAATTTATGGAGGTTGAGAGTTGCCCAGTCGTCAAAACCCCCCTCTCGGCCTTTCTGGTGGGGTCCAAAGGAGTGCAGGACACGACGTTTGGCACCAGTATGGCTGCAGGAACTGCCGGAAACATGCCAAAGGTGACACATGACCGCCTACGGGGTTCCGCTCTGGATTTTCTGTTAGGGTTTACTCCCTTAGCCTTGGTCTCTCCCGAGACGCCCACAAGGCAGTGGGGTTGTTGGGGCCCCTACACAGGTGTAGGATGGTGCCGGTGGGAGGAGGGGATGCAAGGGGGAGGGGTAGAGGGAGGGGGTGGGGGGGGGTGCAGGGGAAGGGGGTGCGGGGTGAAGATGGTGCGAGGGGGGGCGGGCTGGGACGGGGTTGTGAGGGGGTGAGCTGAGAGGGTGGAGCAGGGAAGGGGACGGGGGTGGGGGGGGGGAGTGGAAGGGGGGTAAAGGGGGGGGGAGGGGGGGTGGAATCTGGTGCAGGTAATAAGCCATTTCCTCAGTGCCCACCATCGACGTCCGGAAAGCTCATCCACGTCCTTCGGGAGGTGAAGCATCATTTGGCAGACTTAGAGGTGATTACATTTGTTAAGGGTTTTTTTTTGCAGTGGTTTAAATAAAGGCATGCAGCATTGCCGACAGTGCGCTGCAGATGCTCTCCGAGCCATCTCCCGCGGGCGCTTTGAAGTTGCGGCCGGGGGGGCCGTTCGTGGATGTTTTGGGTGTTCGGGGCACCTTTTCACAGGACTTCTCTCGGGTCCCGCAGCTCCTTCTTCACCTCAATGGACTTACCGCATGCCGTGGCTGCAGACACTCTGGACTGTGAAGACAGCAGGATCGGAGATTAAAGTATCGGCAGCTGTGCTCGTCAGTTTCATCCGGATCAATTTCATTGAGAAAACAAAGAGCAGGTGTGGCTGGGGGAGGGCAGTGGGCCCAGGTAACATACACTAAACTAACTGTTAACTTTTAGATAGGGCTAAAATGAACTGATTTAAAGAGCCAGGGGAATTTAAACAGTTTAAGAGGGCAGATTGGGGGAGAAAACGTTAGGGATGGGAGCAGATGGCCATGGATAGAGTTGAACAGCAAGGGAGCTTCCTAGGGAGCTTCCAGCCCAGGAGCCATCTTGAAACAGGTTCAACTGTTCAGACTGGATAAACCATTGATATTGACTTTGTCAGACTGGATATACCACAGATATTGACTTTGTCAGCCTGGATAAACCACAGATATTGACTTTGTCAGACTGGATAAGTCACAGATATTGACTTTGTCAGACTGGATTAACCACTGATATTGACTTTGTCAGACTGGATAAACCACTGATATTAACATTGTCAGACTGGATAAACCACAGATATTGACTTTGTCAGACTGGATAAATCACTGATATTAACATTGTCAGACTGGATAAATCACTGATATTACCATTGTCAGACTGGATAAACCACTGATATTAACATTGTCAGACTGGATAAACCACTGATATTAACATTGTCAGACTGGATAAACCACAGAGATTGACTTTGTCAGACTGGATAAATCACTGATATTAACATTGTCAGACTGGATAAATCACAGATATTAACATTGTCAGACTGGAAAAACCACAGATATTAACATTGTCAGACTGGATAAACCACTGATATTCACATTGTCAGACTGGATAAACCACAGATATTAACATTGTCAGACTGGATAAACCACTGATATTCACATTGTCAGACTGGATAAACCACAGATATTAACATTGTCAGACTGGATAAATCACTGATATTGACTTTGTCAGACTGGATAAACCATTGATATTAACATTGTCAGTCTGGATAAACTACAGATATTGACTTTGTCAGACTGGATAAATCACTGATATTAACAATGTCAGACTGGATAAATCACTGATATTAACATTGTTAGACTGGATAAATCACTGAAATTAACATTGTCAGACTGGATAAACCACCGACATTAACATTGTCAGACAGGATAAACCACAGATATTGACATTGTCAGACTGGGTAAACCACAGATATTGACTTTCTCAGACTGGATAAACCACTGATATTGACTTTGTCAGACTTGATAAAACACTGATATTGACTTTGTCAGACTGGATAAACCACAGATATTGACTTTGCCAGACTGGATAAATCACAGATATTGCATTTGTCAGACTGGATAAACCACTGATATTGACTTTGTCAGACTGGATAGACCACAGATATTGACTTTGTCAGACTGGATAAATCACAGATATTGACATTGTCAGACTGGATAAACCACGGATATTAACATTGTCAGACTGGATAAACCACAGATATTGACTTTGTCAGACTGGATAAATCGCAGATATTGACTTTGTCAGACTGGATAAATCCCTGATATTAACATTGTCAGACTGGATAAACCACAGATATTAACATTGTCAGACTGGATAAATCACTGATATTACCATTGTCAGACTGGATAAACCACTGATATTAACATTGTCAGACTGGATAAACCACAGAGATTGACTTTGTCAGACTGGATAAATCACTGATATTAACATTGTCAGACTGGATAAATCACTGATATTACCATTGTCAGACTGGATAAACCACTGATATTAACATTGTCAGACTGGATAAACCACAGATATTGACTTTGCCAGACTGGATAAATCACAGATATTGCATTTGTCAGCCTGGATAAACCACTGATATTGACTTTGTCAGACTGGATAAACCACTGATATTTACTTTGTCAGACTGGATAGACCACAGATATTGACTTTGTCAGACTGGATAAATCACAGATATTGACATTGTCAGACTGGATAAACCACTGATATTAACATTGTCAGACTGGATAAACCACAGATATTGACTTTGTCAGACTGGATAAATCACAGATATTGACTTTGTCAGACTGGATAAATACCTGATATTAACATTGTCAGACTGGATAAAACACAGATATTAACATTGTCAGACTGGATAAATCACTGATATTGACTTTGTCAGACTGGATAAACCACTGATATTAACATTGTCAGACTTGATAAACCACAGATATTGACTTTGTCAGACTGGATAAATCACTGATATTAACATTGTCAGACTGGATAAATCACTGATATTACCATTGTCAGACTGGATAAACCACTGATATTAACATTGTCAGACTGGATAAACCACAGAGATTGACTTTGTCAGACTGGATAAATCACTGATATTAACATTGTCAGACTGGATAAATCACAGATATTAACATTGTCAGACTGGATAAACCACTGATATTAACATTGTCAGACTGAATAAACCACAGATATTAACATTGTCAGACTGGATAAATCACTGATATTGACTTTGTCAGACTGGATAAACCATTGATATTAACATTGTCAGACTGGATAAACTACAGATATTGACTTTGTCAGACTGGATAAATCACTGATATTAACAATGTCAGACTGGATAAATCACTGATATTAACATTGTTAAACTGGACAAATCACTGAAATTAACATTGTCAGACTGGATAAACCACCGACATTAACATTGTCAGACTGGATAAACCACAGATATTGACATTGTCAGACTGGGTAAACCACAGATATTGACTTTGTCAGACTGGATAAACCACTGATATTGACTTTGTCAGACTGGATAAAACACTGATATTGACTTTGTCAGACTGGATAAACCACAGATATTGACTTTGCCAGACTGGATAAATCACAGATATTGCATTTGTCAGACTGGATAAACCACTGATATTGACTTTGTCAGACTGGATAAACCACTGATATTGACTTTGTCAGACTGGATAGACCACAGATATTGACTTTGTCAGACTGGATAAATCACAGATATTGACATTGTCAGACTGGATAAACCACTGATATTAACATTGTCAGACTGGATAAACCACAGATATTGACTTTGTCAGACTGGATAAATCACAGATATTGACTTTGTCAGACTGGATAAATCCCTGATATTAACATTGTCAGACAGGATAAACCACAGATATTAACATTGTCAGACTGGATAAATCAATGATATTGACTTTGTCAGACTGGATAAACCACTGATATTAACATTGTCAGACTGGATAAACCACAGATATTGACTTTGTCAGACTGGATAAATCACTGATATTAACATTGTCAGACTGGATAAATCACTGATATTACCATTGTCAGACTGGATAAACCACTGATATTAACATTGTCAGACTGGATAAACCACAGAGATTGACTTTGTCAGACTGGATAAATCACTGATATTAACATTGTCAGACTGGATAAATCACTGATATTAACATTGTCAGACTTGATAAACCACTGATATTGACTTTGTCAGACTGGATAAACCACCGACATTAACATTGTCAGACTGGATAAACCACAGATATTGACATTGTCAGACTGGGTAAACCACAGATATTGACTTTGTCAGACTGGAGAAACCATTGATATTGACTTTGTCAGACTGGATATACCACTGATATTGACTTTGTCAGCCTGGATAAACCACAGATATTGACTTTGTCAGACTGGATAAGTCACAGATATTGACTTTGTCAGACTGGATTAACCACTGATATTGACTTTGTCAGACTGGATAAACAACAGATATTAACATTGTCAGACTGGATAAACCACTGATATTAACATTGTCAGACTGGATAAACCACAGATATTGACTTTGTCAGACTGGATAAATGACTGATATTAACATTGTCAGACTGGATAAATCACTGATATTACCATTGTCAGACTGGATAAACCATTGATATTGACTTTGTCAGACAGTATATACCACTGATATTGACTTTGTCAGCCTGGATAAACCACAGATATTGACTTTGTCAGACTGGATAAGTCACAGATATTGACTTTGTCAGACTGGATTAACCACTGATATTGACTTTGTCAGACTGGATAAACCACAGATATTGACTTTGTCAGACTGGATAAACAACAGATATTAACATTGTCAGACTGGATAAACCACTGATATTAACATTGTCAGACTGGATAAACCACAGATATTGACATTGTCAGACTGGATAAATCACTGATATTGACTTTGTCAGACTGGATAAATCACTGATATTAACATTGTCAGACTGGATAAATTACAGATATTGACTTTGTCAGACTGGATAAACCACAGATATTAACATTGTCAGACTGGATAAACTACAGATATTGACTTTGTCAGACTGGATAAATCACTGATATTAACATTGTCAGACTGGATAAATCACAGATATTGACTTTGTCAGACTGGATAAACCACTGATATTAACATTGTCAGACTGGATAAACTACAGATATTGACTTTGTCAGACTGGATAAATCACTGATATTAACATTGTCAGACTGGATAAATCACTGACATTAACATTGTCAGACTGGACAAACCACCGACATTAACATTGTCAGACTGGATAAACCACAGATATTGACATTGTCAGACTGGGTAAACCACAGATATTGACTTTGCCAGACTGGATAAACCACTGATATTGACTTTGTCAGACCTGATAAAACACTGATATTGACTTTGTCAGACTGGATAAACTACAGATATTGACTTTGTCAGACTTGATAAATCACAGATATTGCATTTGTCAGCCTGGATAAACCACTGATATTGACTTTGTCAGACTGGATTAACCACTGATATTGACTTTGTCAGACTGGATAAACAACAGATATTAACATTGTCAGACTGGATAAACCACTGATATTAACATTGTCAGACTGGATAAACCACAGATATTGACTTTGTCAGACTGGATAAATGACTGATATTAACATTGTCAGACTGGATAAATCACTGATATTACCATTGTCAGACTGGATAAACCATTGATATTGACTTTGTCAGACAGTATATACCACTGATATTGACTTTGTCAGCCTGGATAAACCACAGATATTGACTTTGTCAGACTGGATAAGTCACAGATATTGACTTTGTCAGACTGGATTAACCACTGATATTGACTTTGTCAGACTGGATAAACCACAGATATTGACTTTGTCAGACTGGATAAACAACAGATATTAACATTGTCAGACTGGATAAACCACTGATATTAACATTGTCAGACTGGATAAACCACAGATATTGACATTGTCAGACTGGATAAATCACTGATATTGACTTTGTCAGACTGGATAAATCACTGATATTAACATTGTCAGACTGGATAAATTACAGATATTGACTTTGTCAGACTGGATAAACCACAGATATTAACATTGTCAGACTGGATAAACTACAGATATTGACTTTGTCAGACTGGATAAATCACTGATATTAACATTGTCAGACTGGATAAATCACAGATATTGACTTTGTCAGACTGGATAAACCACTGATATTAACATTGTCAGACTGGATAAACTACAGATATTGACTTTGTCAGACTGGATAAATCACTGATATTAACATTGTCAGACTGGATAAATCACTGACATTAACATTGTCAGACTGGACAAACCACCGACATTAACATTGTCAGACTGGATAAACCACAGATATTGACATTGTCAGACTGGGTAAACCACAGATATTGACTTTGCCAGACTGGATAAACCACTGATATTGACTTTGTCAGACTGGATAAAACACTGATATTGACTTTGTCAGACTGGATAAACTACAGATATTGACTTTGTCAGACTTGATAAATCACAGATATTGCATTTGTCAGCCTGGATAAACCACTGATATTGACTTTGTCAGACTGGATAAACCTCTGAAATTGACTTTGTCAGACTGGATAGACCACAGATATTGACTTTGTCAGACTGGATAAATCACAGATATTGACATTGTCAGAATGGATAAACCACAGATCTTGACTTTGTCAGACTGGATAAATCACAGATATTGACTTTGTCAGACTGGATAAATCACTGATATTGACTTTGTCAGACAGGATAAACCAGTGATATTTACATTGTCTGACTGGATAAACCACAGATATTAACATTGTCAGACTGGATAAATCACTGATATTGACTTTGTCAGACTGGATAAACCACTGATATTAACATTGTCAAACTGGATAAACCACAGATATTGACTTTGGCAGACTGGATAAATCACTGATATTTACATTGTCAGACTGGATAAATCACTGATATTACCATTGTCAGACTGGATAAACCACTGATATTAACATTGTCAGACTTGATAAACCACAGAGATTGACTATGTCAGACTGGATAAATCACTGATATTAACATTGTCAGACTGGATAAATCACTGATATTAACATTGCAGACTTGATAAACCACTGATATTGACTTTGTCAGACTGGATAAACCACAGATACTGACTTTGTCGGACTGGAGAAACCACAGATATTGACCATGTCAGACTGGATAAACCACAGATATTGACTTTGTCAGACTGGATAAACCATTGATATTGACTTTGTCAGACTGGATAAACCACTGATATTGACTTTGTCAGACTGGATAAACCACAGATATTGACTTTGTCAGATTGGATACACCACTGATATTGACATTGTCAGACTGGATAAACCACAGATATTGACTTTGTCAGACTGGATAAATCTCAGATATTGACATTGTCAGACTGGATAAACCACTGATATTGACTTTGTCAGACTGGATAAATCACAGATATTGAAATTGTCAGACTGGTTAAACCACAGATATTGACTTAGTCAGACTGGATAAATCACTGATATTGACTTTGTCAGACAGGATAAACCACTTATATTGAATTTGTCAGACTGGATTAACCACAGATATTGACATTGTCAGACTGGATAAATCACTGATATTCACATTGTTAGACTGGATAAATCACACATATTGACATTGTCAGACTGGATAAACCACCGATATTGACTTTGTCAGACTGGATAAATCACTGATATTGACTTTGTCAGACTGGATAAATCACTGATATTAAGATTGTCAGACTGGATAAATCACTGATATTCACATTGTCAGAATGGATAAATCACTGATATTGACTTTGTCAGACTGGATAAATCACTGATATTAACATTGTCAGACTGGATAAACCACCGATATTAACATTGTCAGACTGGATAAATCACTGATATTGACTTTGTCAGACTGGATAAACCACTGATATTGACTTTGTCAGCCTGGATAAATCACTGATATTCACATTGTCAGAATGGATAAATCACTGATATTGACTTTGTCAGACTGGATAAATCACTGATATTAACATTGTCAGACAGGATAAACCACTGATATTAACATTGTCAGACTGGATAAATCTCGGATATTGACTTTGTCAGACTGGATAAATCACTGATATTAACATTGTCAGACTGGATAAACCACAGATATTAACATTGTCAGACTGGATAAACCACAGATATTGACATTGTCAGAATGGATAAATCACTGATATTGACTTTGTCAGACTGGATAAATCACTGATATTAACATTGTCAGACTGGATAAATCACAGATATTGACTTTGTCAGACTGGATAAACCACAGATATTAACATTGTCAGACTGGATAAACTACAGATATTGACTTTGTCAGACTGGATAAATCACTGATATTAACATTGTCAGACTGGATAAATCACTGATATTGACTTTGTCAGACTGGATAAACCACTGATATTAACATTGTCAGACTGGATAAACTACAGATATTGACTTTGTCAGACTGGATAAATCACTGATATTAACATTGTCAGACTGGATAAACCACTGACATTAACATTGTCAGACTGGACAAACCACCGACATTAACATTGTCAGACTGGATAAACCACAGATATTGACATTGTCAGACTGGGTAAACCACAGATATTGACTTTGTCAGACTGGATAAACCGCTGATATTGACTTTGTCAGACTGGATAAAACACTGATATTGACTTTGTCAGACTGGATAAACCACAGATATTAACTTTGTCAAACTGGATAAATCACAGATATTGCATTTGTCAGACAGGATAAAACACTGATATTGACTTTGTCAGACTGGATAAACCACTGATATTGACTTTGTCAGACTGGATAGACCACAGATATTGACTTTGTCAGACTGGATAAATCACAGATATTGACATTTTCAGACTGGATAAAACACTGATATTAACATTGTCAGACTGGATAAACCACAGATCTTGACTTTGTCAGACTGGATAAATCACAGATATTGACTTTGTCAGACTGGATAAATCACTGATATTGACTTTGTCAGACAGGATAATCCACTGATATTAACATTGTCAGACTGGATATACCACAGATATTAACATTGTCAGACTGGATAAATCACTGATATTGACTTTGTCAGACTGGATAAACCACTGATATTAACATTGTCAGACTGGGCAAACCACAGATATTGACTTTGTCAGACTGGATAAATCACTGATATTAACATTGTCAGACTGGATAAATCACAGATATTACCATTGTCAGACTGGATAAACCACTGATATTAACATTGTCAGACTGGATAAACCACAGAGATTGACTTTGTCAGACTGGATAAATCACTGATATTAACATTGTCAGACTGGATAAATCACAGATATTAACATTGTCAGACTTGATAAACCACTGATATTGACTTTGTCAGACTGGATAAACCACCGACATTAACATTGTCAGACTGGATAAACCACAGATATTGACATTGTCAGACTGGGTAAACCACAGATACTGACTTTGTCAGACTGGAGAAACCACAGATATTGACCATGTCAGACTGGATAAACCACAGATATTGACTTTGTCAGACTGGATAAACCATTGATATTGACTTTGTCAGACTGGATAAACCACTGATATTGACTTTGACAGCCTGGATAAACCACAGATATTGACTTTGTCAGACTGGATAAGTCACATATATTGACTTTGCCAGACTGGATAAACCATTGATATTGACTTTGTCAGACTGGATAAACCACTGATATTGACTTTGTCAGACTGGATAAACCTCAGATATTGACTTTGTCAGACTGGATAAACCACAGATATTGACATTGTCAGACTGGATAAACCACTGATATTGACTTTGTCAGACTGGATAAACCACTGATATTGACTTTGTCAGATTGGATAAACCACTGATATTGACATTGTCAGACTGGATAAACCATTGATATTGACTTTGTCAGACTGGATAAATCACAGATATTGACATTGTCAGACTGGATAAACCACTGATATTGACTTTGTCAGACTGGATAAATCACAGATATTGACATTGTCAGACTGGATAAACCACTGATATTGACTTTGTCAGACTGGATAAATCACAGATATTGACATTGTCAGATTGGATAAACCACATATATTGACTTTGTCAGAATGGATAAACCACAGATATTGACTTTGTCAGACTGGATAAACCACAGATATTGACTTAGTCAGACTGGATAAATCACTGATATTGACTTTGTCAGACAGGATAAACCACTTATATTGAATTTGTCAGACTGGATAAACCACAGATATTGACATTGTCAGACTGGATAAACCACCGATATTGACTTTGTCAGACTGGATAAATCACTGATATTGACTTTGTCAGACTGGATAAATCACTGATATTAAGATTGTCAGACTGGATAAATCACTGATATTCACATTGTCAGAATGGATAAATCACTGATATTAACATTGTCAGACTGGATAAACCACTGATATTAACATTGTCAGACTGGATAAATCACTGATATTGACTTTGTCTGACTGGATAAACCACAGATCTTGACTTTGTCAGACTGGATAAATCACAGATATTGACTTTGTCAGACTGGATAAATCACTGATATTGACTTTGTCAGACAGGATAAACCACTGATATTAACATTGTCAGACTGGATAAACCACAGATATTAACATTGTCAGACTGGATAAATCACTGATATTGACTTTGTCAGACTGGATAAACCACTGATATTAACATTGTCAGACTGGATAAACCACTGATATTGACTTTGTCAGACTGGATAAATCACTGATATTAACATTGTCAGACTGGATAAATCACTGATATTACCATTGTCAGACTGGATAAACCACTGATATTAACATTGTCAGACTGGATAAACCACAGAGATTGACTTTGTCAGACTGGATAAATCACTGATATTAACATTGTCAGACTGGATAAATCACTGATATTAACATTGTCAGACTTGATAAACCACTGATATTGACTTTGTCAGACTGGATAAACCACCGACATTAACATTGTCAGACTGGATAAACCACAGATATTGACATTGTCGGACTGGGTAAACCACAGATACTGACTTTGTCAGACTGGAGAAACCACAGATATTGACCATGTCAGACTGGATAAACCACAGATATTGACTTTGTCAGACTGGATAAACCACTGATATTGACATTGTCAGCCTGGAAAAACCACAGATATTGACTTTGTCAGACTGGATAAGTCACAGATATTGACTTTGCCAGACTGGATAAACCACTGATATTGACTTTGTCAGACTGGATAAACCACTGATATTGACTTTGTCAGACTGGATAAACCTCAGATATTGACTTTGTCAGACTGGATAAACCACAGATATTGACATCGTCAGACTGGATAAACCACTGATATTGACTTTGTCAGACTGGACAAACCACTGATATTGACTTTGTCAGATTGGATAAACCACTGATATTGACATTGTCAGACTGGATAAACCATTGATATTGACTTTGTCAGACTGGATAAATCACAGATATTGACATTGTCAGGCTGGATAAACCACTGATATTGACTTTGTCAGACTGGATAAATCACAGATATTGACATTGTCAGACTGGATAAACCACTGATATTGACTTTGTCAGACTGGATAAATCACAGATATTGACATTGTCAGACTGGATAAACCACAGATATTGACTTTGTCAGAATGGATAAACCACAGATATTGACTTTGTCAGACTGGATAAACCACAGATATTGACTTAGTCAGACTGGATAAATCACTGATATTGACTTTGTCAGACAGGATAAACCACTTATATTGAATTTGTCAGACTGGATAAACCACAGATATTGACATTGTCAGACTGGATAGATCACTGATATTCACATTGTTAGACTGGATAAATCACAGATATTGACATTGTCAGACTGGATAAACCACCGATATTGACTTTGTCAGACTGGATAAATCACTGATATTGACTTTGTCAGACTGGATAAATCACTGATATTAAGATTGTCAGACTGGATAAATCACTGATATTCACATTGTCAGAATGAATAAATCACTGATATTGACTTTGTCAGACTGGATAAATCACTGATATTAACATTGTCAGACTGGATAAACCACTGATATTAACATTGTCAGACTGGATAAATCACTGATATTGACTTTGTCAGACTGGATAAATCACTGATATTAACATTGTCAGACTGGATAAACCACTGATATTAACATTGTCCGACTGGATAAATCACTGATATTGACTTTGTCAGACTGGATAAACCATTGATATTGACTTTGTCAGACTGGATAAACCACAGATATTGACTTTGTCAGCCTGGATAAACCACAGATATTGACTTAGTCAGACTGGATAAATCACTGATATTGACTTTGTCAGACAGGATAAACCACTTATATTGAATTTGTCAGACTGGATAAACCACAGATATTGACATTGTCAGACTGGATAAATCGCTGATATTCACATTGTTAGACTGGATAAATCACAGATATTGACATTGTCAGACTGGATGAACCACCGATATTGACTTTGTCAGACTGGATAAATCACTGATATTGACTTTGTCAGACTGGATAAATCACTGGTATTAAGATTGTCAGACTGGATAAATCACTGATATTCACTTTGTCAGAATGGATAAATCACTGATATTGACTTTGTCAGACTGGATAAATCACTGATATTAACATTGTCAGACTGGATAAACCACTGATATTAACATTGTCAGACTGGATGAACCACAGAGATTGACTTTGTCAGACTGGATAAATCACTGATATTGACTTTGTCAGACTGGATAAACCACCGACATTAACATTGTCAGACTTGATAAACCACTGATATTGACTTTGTCAGACTGGATAAATCACAGATATTGACATTGTCAGACTGGATAAACCACTGATATTGACTTTGTCAGACTGGATAAATCACAGATATTGACATTGTCAGACTGGATAAACCACATATATTGACTTTGTCAGAATGGATAAACCACAGATATTGACTTTGTCAGACTGGATAAACCACAGATATTGACTTAGTCAGACTGGATAAATCACTGATATTGACTTTGTCAGACAGGATAAACCACTTATATTGAATTTGTCAGACTGGATAAACCACAGATATTGACATTGTCAGACTGGATAAACCACCGATATTGACTTTGTCAGACTGGATAAATCACTGATATTGACTTTGTCAGACTGGATAAATCACTGATATTAAGATTGTCAGACTGGATAAATCACTGATATTCACATTGTCAGAATGGATAAATCACTGATATTGACTTTGTCAGACTGGATAAATCACTGATATTAACATTGTCAGACTGGATAAACCACTGATATTAACATTGTCAGACTGGATAAATCACTGATATTGACTTTGTCAGACTGGATAAACCACAGATCTTGACTTTGTCAGACTGGATAAATCGCAGATATTGACTTTGTCAGACTGGATAAATCACTGATATTGACTTTGTCAGACAGGATAAACCACTGATATTAACATTGTCAGACTGGATAAACCACAGATATTAACATTGTCAGACTGGATAAATCACTGATATTGACTTTGTCAGACTGGATAAACCACTGATATTAACATTGTCAGACTGGATAAACCACTGATATTGACTTTGTCAGACTGGATAAATCACTGATATTAACATTGTCAGACTGGATAAATCACTGATATTACCATTGTCAGACTGGATAAACCACTGATATTAACATTGTCAGACTGGATAAACCACAGAGATTGACTTTGTCAGACTGGATAAATCACTGATATTAACATTGTCAGACTGGATAAATCACTGATATTAACATTGTCAGACTTGATAAACCACTGATATTGACTTTGTCAGACTGGATAAACCACCGACATTAACATTGTCAGACTGGATAAACCACAGATATTGACATTGTCGGACTGGGTAAACCACAGATACTGACTTTGTCAGACTGGAGAAACCACAGATATTGACCATGTCAGACTGGATAAACCACAGATATTGACTTTGTCAGACTGGATAAACCACTGATATTGACTTTGTCAGCCTGGAAAAACCACAGATATTGACTTTGTCAGACTGGATAAGTCACAGATATTGACTTTGCCAGACTGGATAAACCACTGATATTGACTTTGTCAGACTGGATAAACCACTGATATTGACTTTGTCAGACTGGATAAACCTCAGATATTGACTTTGTCAGACTGGATAAACCACAGATATTGACATCGTCAGACTGGATAAACCACTGATATTGACTTTGTCAGACTGGACAAACCACTGATATTGACTTTGTCAGATTGGATAAACCACTGATATTGACATTGTCAGACTGGATAAACCATTGATATTGACTTTGTCAGACTGGATAAATCACAGATATTGACATTGTCAGGCTGGATAAACCACTGATATTGACTTTGTCAGACTGGATAAATCACAGATATTGACATTGTCAGACTGGATAAACCACTGATATTGACTTTGTCAGACTGGATAAATCACAGATATTGACATTGTCAGACTGGATAAACCACAGATATTGACTTTGTCAGAATGGATAAACCACAGATATTGACTTTGTCAGACTGGATAAACCACAGATATTGACTTTGTCAGACTGGATAAATCACTGATATTGACTTTGTCAGACAGGATAAACCACTTATATTGAATTTGTCAGACTGGATAAACCACAGATATTGACATTGTCAGACTGGATAAATCACTGATATTCACATTGTTAGACTGGATAAATCACAGATATTGACATTGTCAGACTGGATAAACCACCGATATTGACTTTGTCAGACTGGATAAATCACTGATATTGACTTTGTCAGACTGGATAAATCACTGATATTAAGATTGTCAGACTGGATAAATCACTGATATTCACATTGTCAGAATGAATAAATCACTGATATTGACTTTGTCAGACTGGATAAATCACTGATATTAACATTGTCAGACTGGATAAACCACTGATATTAACATTGTCAGACTGGATAAATCACTGATATTGACTTTGTCAGACTGGATAAATCACTGATATTAACATTGTCAGACTGGATAAACCACTGATATTAACATTGTCCGACTGGATAAATCACTGATATTGACTTTGTCAGACTGGATAAACCATTGATATTGACTTTGTCAGACTGGATAAACCACAGATATTGACTTTGTCAGCCTGGATAAACCACAGATATTGACTTAGTCAGACTGGATAAATCACTGATATTGACTTTGTCAGACAGGATAAACCACTTATATTGAATTTGTCAGACTGGATAAACCACAGATATTGACATTGTCAGACTGGATAAATCGCTGATATTCACATTGTTAGACTGGATAAATCACAGATATTGACATTGTCAGACTGGATGAACCACCGATATTGACTTTGTCAGACTGGATAAATCACTGATATTGACTTTGTCAGACTGGATAAATCACTGGTATTAAGATTGTCAGACTGGATAAATCACTGATATTCACTTTGTCAGAATGGATAAATCACTGATATTGACTTTGTCAGACTGGATAAATCACTGATATTAACATTGTCAGACTGGATAAACCACTGATATTAACATTGTCAGACTGGATGAACCACAGAGATTGACTTTGTCAGACTGGATAAATCACTGATATTGACTTTGTCAGACTGGATAAACCACCGACATTAACATTGTCAGACTGGATAAACCACAGATATTGACATTGTCAGACTGGGTAAACCACAGATACTGACTTTGTCAGACTGGAGAAACCACAGATATTGACCATGTCAGACTGGATAAACCACAGATATTGACTTTGTCAGACTGGATAAACCATTGATATTGACTTTATCAGACTGGATAAACCACTGATATTGACTTTGTCAGCCTGGATAAACCACAGATATTGACTTTGTCAGACTGGATAAGTCACAGATATTGACCTTGCCAGACTGGATAAACCACTGATATTGACTTTGTCAGACTTTATAAAACACTGATATTGACTTTGTCAGACTGGATAAACCTCAGATATTGACTTTGTCAGACTGGATAAACCACAGATATTGACATCGTCAGACTGGATAAACCACTGATATTGACTTTGTCAGACTGGACAAACCACTGATATTGACTTTGTCAGATTGCATAAACCACTGATATTGACATTGTCAGACTGGATAAACCATTGATATTGACTTTGTCAGACTGGATAAATCACAGATATTGACATTGTCAGGCTGGATAAACCACTGATATTGACTTTGTCAGACTGGATAAATCACAGATATTGACATTGTCAGACTGGATAAACCACTGATATTGACTTTGTCAGACTGGATAAATCACAGATATTGACATTGTCAGACTGGATAAACCACAGATATTGACTTGTCAGAATGGATAAACCACAGATATTGACTTTGTCAGACTGGATAAACCACAGATATTGACTTAGTCAGACTGGATAAATCACTGATATTGACTTTGTCAGACAGGATAAACCACTTATATTGAATTTGTCAGACTGGATAAACCACAGATATTGACATTGTCAAACTGGATAAACCACTGATATTGACATTGTCAGACTGGATAAATCACAGATATTGACATTGTCAGACTGGATAAACCACAGATATTGACTTTGTCAGAATGGATAAACCACAGATATTGACTTTGTCAGACTGGATAAACCACAGATATTGACTTAGTCAGACTGGATAAATCACTGATATTGACTTTGTCAGACTGGATAAACCACAGATATTGACATTGTCAGACTGGATAAATCACTGATATTCACATTGTTAGACTGGATAAATCACAGATATTGACATTGTCAGACTGGATAAACCACCGATATTGACTTTATCAGACTGGATAAATCACTGATATTGACTTTGTCAGACTGGATAAATCACTGATATTAATATTGTCAGACTGGATAAATCACTGATATTGACTTTGTCAGACTGGATAAATCACTGATATTAACATTGTCAGACTGGATAAACCACTGATATTAACATTGTCCGACTGGATAAATCACTGATATTGACTTTGTCAGACTGGATAAACCATTGATATTGACTTTGTCAGACTGGATAAACCACTGATATTGACTTTGTGAGCCTGGATAAACCACAGATATTGACTTAGTCAGACTGGATAAATCACTGATATTGACTTTGTCAGACAGGATAAACCACTTATATTGAATTTGTCAGACTGGATAAACCACAGATATTGACATTGTCAGACTGGATAAATCGCTGATATTCACATTGTTAGACTGGATAAATCACAGATATTGACATTGTCAGACAGGATAAACCACCGATATTGACTTTGTCAGACTGGATAAATCACTGATATTGACTTTGTCAGACTGGATAAATCACTTGTATTAAGATTGTCAGACTGGATAAATCACTGATATTCACATTGTCAGAATGGATAAATCACTGATATTGACTTTGTCAGACTGGATAAATCACTGATATTAACATTGTCAGACTGGATAAACCACTGATATTAACATTGTCAGACTGGATAAATCACTGATATTGACTTTGTCAGACTGGATAAATCACTGATATTAACATTGTCAGACTGGATAAACCACTGATATTAACATTGTCCGACTGGATAAATCACTGATATTGACTTTGTCAGACTGGATAAACCATTGATATTGACTTTGTCAGACCGGATAAACCACTGATGTTGACTTTGTCAGCCTGGATAAACCACAGATATTGACTTTGTCATACTGGATAAATGACAGATATTCACTTTGGCGGACTGGATAAATCACAGATATTGACTTTGTCAGACTGGATAAACCACTGATATTGACTTTGTCAGACTGGATAAACCACAGATATTGACTTTGTCAGACTGGATAAATCACTGATATTGACTTTGTCAGACAGGATAAACCACTGATATTAACATTGTCAGACTGGATAAACCCCTGATATTGACTTTGTCAGACTGGATAGACCACAGATATTGACTTTGTCAGACTGGATAAATCACAGATATTGACATTGTCAGACTGGATAAACCATTGATATTAACATTGTCAGACTGGATAAACCACAGATATTGACTTTGTCAGACTGGATAAATCACAGATATTGACTTTGTCAGACTGGATAAATCACTGATATTGAATTTGTCAGACAGGATAAACCACTGATATTAACATTGTCAGACTGGATAAACCAAAGATATTAACATTGTCAGACTAGATAAATCACTGATATTGACTTTGGCAGACTGGATAAACCACTGATTAACATTGTCAGACTGGATAAACCACAGATATTGACTTTGTCAGACTGTATAAATCACTGATATTAACATTGTCAGACTGGATAAATCACTGATATTACCATTGTCAGACTGGATAAACAACTGATATTAACATTGTCAGACTGGATAAACCACTGATATTGACTTTGTCAGACTGGATAAACCACCGACATTAACATTGTCAGACTGGATAAACCACTGATATTGACTTTGTCAGACTGGACAAACCACTGATATTGACTTTGTCAGATTGCATAAACCACTGATATTGACATTGTCAGACTGGATAAACCATTGATATTGACTTTGTCAGACTGGATAAATCACAGATATTGACATTGTCAGGCTGGATAAACCACTGATATTGACTTTGTCAGACTGGATAAATCACAGATATTGACATTGTCAGACTGGATAAACCACTGATATTGACTTTGTCAGACTGGATAAATCACAGATATTGACATTGTCAGACTGGATAAACCACAGATATTGACTTGTCAGAATGGATAAACCACAGATATTGACTTTGTCAGACTGGATAAACCACAGATATTGACTTAGTCAGACTGGATAAATCACTGATATTGACTTTGTCAGACAGGATAAACCACTTATATTGAATTTGTCAGACTGGATAAACCACAGATATTGACATTGTCAAACTGGATATACCACTGATATTGACATTGTCAGACTGGATAAATCACAGATATTGACATTGTCAGACTGGATAAACCACAGATATTGACTTTGTCAGAATGGATAAACCACAGATATTGACTTTGTCAGACTGGATAAACCACAGATATTGACTTAGTCAGACTGGATAAATCACTGATATTGACTTTGTCAGACTGGATAAACCACAGATATTGACATTGTCAGACTGGATAAATCACTGATATTCACATTGTTCGACTGGATAAATCACAGATATTGACATTGTCAGAATGGATAAACCACCGATATTGACTTTATCAGACTGGATAAATCACTGATATTGACTTTGTCAGACTGAATAAATCACTGATATTAATATTGTCAGACTGGATAAATCACTGATATTGACTTTGTCAGACTGGATAAATCACTGATATTAACATTGTCAGACTGGATAAACCACTGATATTAACATTGTCCGACTGGATAAATCACTGATATTGACTTTGTCAGACTGGATAAACCATTGATATTGACTTTGTCAGACTGGATAAACCACTGATATTGACTTTGTGAGCCTGGATAAACCACAGATATTGACTTAGTCAGACTGGATAAATCACTGATATTGACTTTGTCAGACAGGATAAACCACTTATATTGAATTTGTCAGACTGGATAAACCACAGATATTGACATTGTCAGACTGGATAAATCGCTGATATTCACATTGTTAGACTGGATAAATCACAGATATTGACATTGTCAGACTGGATAAACCACCGATATTGACTTTGTCAGACTGGATAAATCACTGATATTGACTTTGTCAGACTGGATAAATCACTTGTATTAAGATTGTCAGACTGGATAAATCACTGATATTCACATTGTCAGAATGGATAAATCACTGATATTGACTTTGTCAGACTGGATAAATCACTGATATTAACATTGTCAGACTGGATAAACCACTGATATTAACATTGTCAGACTGGATAAATCACTGATATTGACTTTGTCAGACTGGATCAATCACTGATATTAACATTGTCAGACTGGATAAACCACTGATATTAACATTGTCCGACTGGATAAATCACTGATATTGACTTTGTCAGACTGGATAAACCATTGATATTGACTTTGTCAGACCGGATAAACCACTGATGTTGACTTTGTCAGCCTGGATAAACCACAGATATTGACTTTGTCATACTGGATAAATGACAGATATTCACTTTGGCGGACTGGATAAATCACAGATATTGACTTTGTCAGACTGGATAAACCACTGATATTGACTTTGTCAGACTGGATAAACCACAGATATTGACTTTGTCAGACTGGATAAATCACTGATATTGACTTTGTCAGACAGGATAAACCACTGATATTAACATTGTCAGACTGGATAAACCCCTGATATTGACTTTGTGAGACTGGATAGACCACAGATATTGACTTTGTCAGACTGGATAAATCACAGATATTGACATTGTCAGACTGGATAAACCATTGATATTAACATTGTCAGACTGGATAAACCACAGATATTGACTTTGTCAGACTGGATAAATCACTGATATTGAATTTGTCAGACAGGATAAACCACTGATATTAACATTGTCAGACTGGATAAACCAAAGATATTAACATTGTCAGACTGGATAAATCACTGATATTGACTTTGGCAGACTGGAGAAACCACTGATTAACATTGTCAGACTGGATAAACCACAGATATTGACTTTGTCAGACTGTATAAATCACTGATATTAACATTGTCAGACTGGATAAATCACTGATATTGACTTTGTCAGACTGGATAAACCACTGATATTGACTTTGTCAGACTGGATAAACCACTGATATTGACTTTGTCAGACTGGATAAACCTCAGATATTGACTTTGTCAGACTGGATAAACCACAGATATTGACATTGTCAGACTGGATAAACCACTGATATTGACTTTGTCAGACAGGATAAACCACAGATATTGACTTTGTCAGACTTGATAAACCACAGATATTGACTTAGTCAGACTGGATAAATCACTGATATTGACTTTGTCAGACAGGATAAACCACTTATATTGAATTAGTCAGACTGGATAAACCACAGATATTGACATTGCCAGACTTGATAAATCACTGATATTCACATTGTTAGACTGGATAAATCACAGATATTGACATTGTCAGACTGGATAAACCACCGATATTGACTTTGTCAGACTGGATAAATCACTGATATTGACTTTGTCAGACTGGATAAATCACTGATATTAAGATTGTCAGACTGGATAAATCACTGATATTCACATTGTCAGAATGGATAAATCACTGATATTGACTTTGTCAGACTGGATAAATCAATGATATTAACATTGTCAGACTGGATAAAACACTGATATTAACATTGTCAGACTGGATAAATCACTGATATTGACTTTGTCAGACTGGATAAATCACTGATATTAACATTGTCAGACTGGATAAACCACTGATATTAACATTGTCCGACTGGATAAATCACTGATATTGACTTTGTCAGACTGGATTAACCATTGATATTGACTTTGTCAGACTGGATAAACCACTGATATTGACTTTGTCAGCCTGGATAAACCACTGATATTGACTTTGTCAGATTGGATAAACCACTGATATTGACATTGTCAGACTGGATAAACCACTGATATTGACTTTGTCAGACTGGATAAATCACAGATATTGACATTGTCAGACTGGATAAACCACTGATATTGACTTTGCCAGACTGGATAAATCACGGATATTGACATTGTCAGACTGGATAAACCACAGATATTGACTTTGTCAGAATGGATAAACCACCGATATTGACTTTGTCAGACTGGATAAATCACTGATATTGACTTTGTCAGACTGGATAAATCACTGATATTAAGATTGTCAGACTGGATAAATCACTGATATTCACATTGTCAGAATGGATAAATCACTGATATTGACTTTGTCAGACTGGATAAATCACTGATATTAACATTGTCAGACTGGATAAACCACTGATATTAACATTGTCAGACTGGATAAATCACTGATATTGACTTTGTCAGACTGGATAAACCACAGATCTTGACTTTGTCAGACTGGATAAATCACAGATATTGACTTTGTCAGACTGGATAAATCACTGATATTGACTTTGTCAGACAGGATAAACCACTGATATTAACATTGTCAGACTGGATAAACCACAGATATTAACATTGTCAGACTGGATAAATCACTGATATTGACTTTGTCAGATTGGATAAACCACTGATATTAACATTGTCAGACTGGATAAACCACAGATATTGACTTTGTCAGACTGGATAAATCACTGATATTACCATTGTCAGACTGGATAAATCACTGATATTACCATTGTCAGACTGGATAAACCACTGATATTAACATTGTCAGACTGGATAAACCACAGAGATTGACTTTGTCAGACTGGATAAATCACTGATATTAACATTGTCAGACTGGATAAATCACAGATATTAACATTGTCAGACTGGATAAACCACTGATATTAACATTGTCAGACTGAATAAACCACAGATATTAACATTGTCAGACTGGATAAATCACTGATATTAACATTGTCAGACTGGATAAATCACTGATATTACCATTGTCAGACTGGATAAAACACAGAGATTGACTTTGTCAGACTGGATAAATCACTGATATTAACATAGTCAGACTGGATAAATCACTGATATTAACATTGTCAGACTTGATAAACCACTGATATTGACTTTGTCAGACTGGATAAACCACTGATATTAACATTGTCAGACTGGATAAACCACAGAGATTGACTTTGTCAGACTGGATAAATCACTGATATTAACATTGTCAGACTGGATAAATCACTGATATTAACATTGTCAGACTTGATAAACCACTGATATTGACTTTGTCAGACTGGATAAACCACCGACATTAACATTGTCAGACTGGATAAACCACAGATATTGACCATGTCAGACTGGATAAACCACAGATATTGACTTTGTCAGACTGGATAAACCACTGATATTGACTTTGTCAGCCTGGATAAACCACAGATATTGACTTTGTCAGACTGGATAAGTCACAGATATTGACTTTGCCAGACTGGATAAACCACTGATATTGACTTTGTCAGACTGGATAAACCACTGATATTGACTTTGTCAGACTGGATAAACCTCAGATATTGACTTTGTCAGACTGGATAAACCACAGTTATTGACATCGTCGGACTGGATAAACCACTGATATTGACTTTGTCAGACTGGATAAACCACTGATATTGACTTTGTCAGATTGGATAAACCACTGATATTGACATTGTCAGACTGGATAAATCACAGATATTGACTTTGTCAGGCTGGATAAACCACTGATATTGACTTTGTCAGACTGGATAAATCACAGATATTGACATTGTCAGACTGGATAAACCACTGATATTGACTTTGTCAGACTGGATAAATCACAGATATTGACATTGTCAGACTGGATAAACCACAGATATTGACTTTGTCAGAATGGATAAACCACAGATATTGACTTTGTCAGACTGGATAAATCACTGATATTGACTTTGTCAGACAGGATAAACCACTGATATTAACATTGTCAGACTGGATAAACCACAGATATTAACATTGTCAGACTGGATAAATCACTGATATTGACTTTGTCAGACTGGATAAACCACTGATATTAACATTGTCAGACTGGATAAATCACTGATATTACCAAAGTCTGACTGGATAAACCACTGATATTAACATTGTCAGACTGGATAAACCACAGAGATTGACTTTGTCAGACTGGATAAATCACTGATATTAACATTGTCAGACTGGATAAATCACAGATATTAACATTGTCAGACTGGATAAACCACTGATATTAACATTGTCAGACTGAATAAACCACAGATATTAACATTGTCAGACTGGATAAATCACTGATATTAACATTGTCAGACTGGATAAATCACTGATATTACCATTGTCAGACTGGATAAACCACAGAGATTGACTTTGTCAGACTGGATAAATCACAGATATTAACATTGTCAGACTGGATAAATCACTGATATTAACATTGTCAGACTTGATAAACCACTGACATTGACTTTGTCAGACTGGATAAACCACTGATATTAACATTGTCAGACTGGATAAACCACAGAGATTGACTTTGTCAGACTGGATAAATCACTGATATTAACATTGTCAGACTGGATAAATCACTGATATTAACATTGTCAGACTTGATAAACCACTGATATTGACTTTGTCAGACTGGATAAACCACCGACATTAACATTGTCAGACTGGATAAACCATAGATATTGACATTGTCAGACTGGGTAAACCACAGATACTGACTTTGTCAGACTGGAGAAACCACAGATATTGACCATGTCAGACTGGATAAACCACAGATATTGACTTTGTCAGACTGGATAAACCACTGATATTGACTTTGTCAGACTGGATAAGTCACAGATATTGACTTTGCCAGACTGGATAAACCACTGATATTGACTTTGTCAGACTGGATAAACCACTGATATTGACTTTGTCAGACTGGATAAACCTCAGATATTGACTTTGTCAGACTGGATAAACCACAGATATTGACATCGTCGGACTGGATAAACCACTGATATTGACTTTGTCAGACTGGATAAACCACTAATATTGACTTTGTCAGATCGGATAAACCACTGATATTGACATTGTCAGACTGGATAAATCACAGATATTGACTTTGTCAGGCTGGATAAACCACTGATATTGACTTTGTCAGACTGGATAAATCACAGATATTGACATTGTCAGACTGGATAAACCACTGATATTGACTTTGTCAGACTGGATAAATCACAGATATTGACATTGTCAGACTGGATAAACCACAGATATTGACTTTGTCAGAATGGATAAACCACAGATATTGACTTTGTCAGACTGGATAAACCACAGATATTGACTTAGTCAGACTGGATAAATCACTGATATTGACTTTGTCAGACAGGATAAACCACTTATATTGAATTTGTCAGACTGGATAAACCACAGATATTGACATTGTCAGACTGGATAAATCACTGATATTCACATTGTTAGACTGGATAAATCACAGATATTGACATTGTCAGACTGGATAAACCACCGATATTGACTTTGTCAGACTGGATAAATCACTGATATTGACTTTGTCAGACTGGATAAATCACTGATATTAATATTGTCAGACTGGATAAATCACTGATATTCACATTGTCAGAATGAATAAATCACTGATATTGACTTTGTCAGACTGGATAAATCACTGATATTAACATTGTCAGACTGGATAAACCACTGATATTAACATTGTCAGACTGGATAAATCACTGATATTGACTTTGTCAGAATGGATAAATCACTGATATTAACATTGTCAGACTGGATAAACCACTGATATTAACATTGTCCGACTGGATAAATCACTGATATTGACTTTGTCAGACTGGATAAACCATTGATATTGACTTTGTCAGACTGGATAAACCACTGATATTGACTTTGTCAGCCTGGATAAACCACAGATATTGACTTAGTCAGACTGGATAAATCACTGATATTGACTTTGTCAGACAGGATAAACCACTTATATTGAATTTGTCAGACTGGATAAACCACAGATATTGACATTGTCAGACTGGATAAATCGCTGATATTCACATTGTTAGACTGGATAAATCACAGATATTGACATTGTCAGACTGGATAAACCACCGATATTGACTTTGTCAGACTGGATAAATCACTGATATTGACTTTGTCAGACTGGATAAATCACTGGTATTAAGATTGTCAGACTGGATAAATCACTGATATTCACATTGTCAGAATGGATAAATCACTGATATTGACTTTGTCAGACTGGATAAATCACTGATATTAACATTGTCAGACTGGATAAACCACTGATATTAACATTGTCAGACTGGATAAA
The DNA here is from genome assembly GCF_036365525.1 of Heterodontus francisci. Classification (NCBI taxonomy): domain Eukaryota; kingdom Metazoa; phylum Chordata; class Chondrichthyes; order Heterodontiformes; family Heterodontidae; genus Heterodontus; species Heterodontus francisci. Next base: position 48,401,664 of record NC_090398.1, read on the forward strand.
TCACTGATATTGACTTTGTCAGACTGGATAAATCACTGATATTAACATTGTCAGACCGGATAAACCACTGAAATTGACTTTGTCATACTGGATAAATCACAGATATTGACTTTGTCGGACTGGATAAATCACAGATATTGACTTTGTCAGACTGGATAAACCAAAGATATTGACTTTGTCAGACTGGGTAAATCACTGATATTGACTTTGTCAGACAGGATAAACCACTGATATTAACATTGTCAGACTGGATAAACCCCTGATATTGACTTTGTCAGACTGGATAGACCACAGATATTGACTTTGTCAGACTGGATAAATCACAGATATTGACATTGTCAGACTGGATAAACCACTGATATTAACAGAGTCAGACTGGATAAACCACAGATATTGACTTTGTCAGACTGGATAAATCACAGATATTGACTTTGTCAGACTGGATAAATCACTGATATTGACTTTGTCAGACTGGATAAACCACTGATATTAACATTGTCAGACTGGATAAACCACAGATATTGACTTTGTCAGACTGGATAAATCACAGATATTGACTTTGTCAGACTGGATAAACCTCAGATATTGACTTTGTCAGACTGGATAAACCACAGATATTGACATCGTCGGACTGGATAAACCACTGATATTGACTTTGTCAGACTGGATAAACCACTGATATTGACTTTGTCAGATTGGATAAACCACTGATATTGACTTCGTCAGACTGGATAAATCACAGATATTGACATTGTCAGGCTGGATAAACCACAGATATTGACTTTGTCAGACTGGATAAATCACAGATATTGACATTGTCAGACTGGATAAACCACTGATATTGACTTTGTCAGACTGGATAAATCACAGATATTGACATTGTCAGACTGGATAAACCACAGATATTGACTTTGTCAGAATGGATAAACCACAGATATTGACTTTGTCAGACTGGATAAACCACAGATATTGACTTAGTCAGACTGGATAAATCACTGATATTGACTTTGTCAGACAGGATAAACCACTTATATTGAATTTGTCCGACTGGATAAACCACAGATATTGACATTGTCAGACTGGATAAATCACTGATATTCACATTGTTAGACTGGATAAATCACAGATATTGACATTGTCAGACTGGATAAACCACCGATATTGACTTTGTCAGACTGGATAAATCACTGATATTGACTTTGTCAGACTGGATAAATCACTGATATTAAGATTGTCAGACTGGATAAATCACTGATATTCACATTGTCAGAATGAATAAATCACTGATATTGACTTTGTCAGACTGGATAAATCACTGATATTAACATTGTCAGACTGGATAAACCACTGATATTAACATTGTCAGACTGGATAAATCACTGATATTGACTTTGTCAGACTGGATAAATCACTGATATTAACATTGTCAGACTGGATAAACCACTGATATTAACATTGTCCGACTGGATAAATCACTGATATTGACTTTGTCAGACTGGATAAACCATTGATATTGACTTTGTCAGACTGGATAAACCACTGATATTGACTTTGTCAGCCTGGATAAACCACAGATATTGACTTAGTCAGACTGGATAAATCACTGATATTGACTTTGTCAGACAGGATAAACCACTTATATTGAATTTGTCAGACTGGATAAACCACAGATATTGACATTGTCAGACTGGATAAATCGCTGATATTCACATTGTTAGACTGGATAAATCACAGATATTGACATTGTCAGACTGGATAAACCACCGATATTGACTTTGTCAGACTGGATAAATCACTGATATTGACTTTGTCAGACTGGATAAATCACTGGTATTAAGATTGTCAGACTGGATAAATCACTGATATTCACATTGTCAGAATGGATAAATCACTGATATTGACTTTGTCAGACTGGATAAATCACTGATATTAACATTGTCAGACTGGATAAACCACTGATATTAACATTGTCAGACTGGATAAACCACAGATATTGACTTTGTCAGACTGGATAAACCACTGATATTGTCATTGTCAGACTGGATAAACCACTTATATTGAATTTGTCAGACTGGATAATCCACAGATATTGACATTGACAGACTGGATAAATCACTGATATTCACATTGTTAGACTGGATAAATCACAGATATTGACATTGTCAGACTGGATAAACCACCGATATTGACTTTGTCAGACTGGATAAATCACTGATATTGACTTTGTCAGATTGGATAAACCACTGATATTGACATTGTCAGACTGGATAAACCACAGATATTGACTTTGTCAGACTGGATAAATCTTCTCTGCTGACGGGGGTGGTACCAGGTGATTGGAGGGTGGCAAATGTTGTGCCCCTGTTCAAGAAAGGGAATAGGAACAACCCTGGGAATTACAGGCCAGTTAGTCTTACTTCGGTGGTAGGCAAGTTGATGGAAAAGGTGCTGAGGGATAGGATTTCTGAGCATCTGGAAAGACACTGCTTGATTCGGGACAGTCAGCACGGTTTTGTGAGGGGTAGGTCTTGCCTCACAAGCCTGATTGAATTCTTTGAGCAGATGACCAAGCAAGTGGATGAGGGTAAACCAGTGGATGTGGTGTACATGGATTTTAGTAAGGCATTTGATAAGGTCCCCCATGGTAGACTTATGGAGAAAGTCAGGAGGCATGGGATAGTGGGGAATGTGGCCAGTTGGATTAAGAATTGGCTAACTGATAGAAGGCAGAGAGTGGTCTTAGATGGTAAATACTCAGCCTGGAGCCCAGTTACCAGTGGCGTGCCGCAGGGATCAGTTCTGGGTCCTCTCCTGTTTGTGATTTTTATTAACGACTTGGATGAGGAAGTCGAAGGGTGGGTCAGTAAATTTGCAGATGATACAAAGGTTGGTGGAGTTGTGGATACCGAGGAGGGCTATTGTCGTCTGCAAAGGGACTTGGATAGGTTGCAGTGCTGGGCTGAAAAGTGGCAGATGGAGTTTAACCCTGAAAAGTGTGAGGCCGTCCATTTTGGAAGGACAAACACGAATGCAAAATACTGGGTTAACGGTAGGGTTCTTGGGCATGTGGAGGAGCAGAGAGACCTTGGGGTCTATGTGCATAGATCGTTGAAAGTTGCAACTCAAGTGGATAGGGCTGTGAAGAAGGCATATGGGGTGTTAGCGTTCATTAGCAGAGGGATTGAATTTAAGAGCCGTGAGGTGATGATGCAGCTGTACAGGACCTTGGTAAGGCCTCATTTGGAGTACTGTGTGCAGTTCTGGTCGCCTCATTTTAGGAAGGATGTGGAAGCCTTGGAGAGGGTGCAGAGGAGATTTACCAGGATGTTGCCTGGAATGGAGAATAAGTCTTACGAGGAAAGGCTGAACATTCTAGGCCTCTTCTCATTAGAACGGAGAAGGATGAGGGGTGACATGATAGAGGTTTATAAGATGATCAGGGGAATAGATAGGGTAGACAGTCAGAAACTTTTTCCCCGGGTGGAGCAAAGCGTTACAAGGGGTCATAAATTTAAGGTGAAGGGTGGGAGATATAAGGGGGATGTCAGGGGAAGGTTCTTTACCCAGAGAGTGGTCGGGGCATGGAATGCCTTGCCTGGGGAAGTTGTTGAGTCAGAAACTTTAGGGACTTTCAAACGGCTTTTAGATAGGTATATGGATAAAGGAGAATGATGGGGTATAGATTAAATTGTCCTTGACAGAGGACAAAGGATCGGCACAACATCGTGGGCCGAAGGGCCTGTTCTGTGCTGTATTTTTCTATGTTCTATCACTGATATTGACTTTGTCAGACTGGATAAATCACTGATATTAAGATTGTCAGACTGGATAAATCACTGATATTCACATTGTCAGAATGGATAAACCACTGATATTGACTTTGTCAGACTGGATAAATCACTGATATTAACATTGTCAGACTGGATAAACCACTGATATTAACATTGTCAGACTGGATAAATCACTGATATTGTCTTTGCCAGACTGGATAAATCACTGATATTGACTTTGTCAGACTGGATAAACCATTGATATTGACTTTGTCAGACTGCATAAACCCCTGATATTCACATTGTCAGAATGGATAAATCACTGATATTGACTTTGTCAGACTGGATAAATCACTGATATTAACATTGTCAGACTGGATAAATCACTGATATTAACATCGTCAGACTGGATAAACCACTGATATTAACATTGTCCGACTGGATATATCACTGATATTGACTTTGTCAGACTGGATAAACCATTGATATTGACTTTGTCAGACTGGATAAACCCCTGATATTGACTTTGTCAGCCTGGATAAAACACAGAAATTGACTTTGTCAGACTGGATAAATCACAGATATTGACTTTGTCAGACTGGATAAATCACAGATATTGACTTTGTCAGACTGGATACACCACTGCTATTGACTTTGTAAGACTGGATAAACCACTGATATTGACTTTGTCAGACTGGATAAACCACTGATATTAACATTGTCAGACTGGATAAACCCCTGATATTGACTTTGGCAGACTGGATAGCCCACAGATATAGACTTTGTCAGACTGGATAAATCACAGATATTGACATTGTCAGACTGGATAAACCACTGATATTAACATTGTCAGACTGGATAAACCACAGATATTGACTTTGTCAGACTGGATAAATCACAGATATTGACTTTGTCAGACTGGATAAATCACTGATATTGACTTTGTCAGACAGGATAAACCACTGATATTAACATTGTCAGACTGGATAAACCACAGATATTAACATTGTCAGACTGGATAAATCAATGATATTGCTTTTGTCAGACTGGATGAACCACTGATATTAACATTTGCAGACTGGATAAACCACAGATATTGACTTTGTCAGGCTGGATAAATCACTGATATTAACATTGTCAGACTGGATAAACCACTGATATTAACATTGTCAGACTGGATAAACCACAGAGATTGACTTTGTCAGACTGGATAAATCACTGATATTAACATTGTCAGACTGGATAAATCACTGATATTAACATTGTCAGACTTGATAAACCACTGATATTGACTTTGTCAGACTGGATAAATCACTGATATTGACTTTGTCAGACTGGATAAACCACTGATATTAACATTGTCCGACTGGATAAATCACTGATATTGACTTTGTCAGACTGGATAAACCATTGATATTGACTTTGTCAGACTGGATAAACCACTGATATTGACTTTGTCAGCCTGGATAAACCACAGATATTGACTTTGTCATACTGGATAAATCACAGATATTGACTTTGTCGGACTGGATAAATCACAGATATTGACTTTGTCAGACTGGATAAACCACTGATATTGAATTTGTCAGACTGGATAAATCACAGATATTGACTTTGTCAGACTGGATAAATCACTGATATTGACTTTGTCAGACAGGATAAACCACTGATATTAACATTGTCAGACTGGATAAACCACAGATATTGACATTATCAGACTGGATAAATCACTGATATTCACATTGTTAGACTGGATAAATCACAGATATTGACATTGTCAGACTGGATAAACCACCGATATTGACTTTGTCAGACTGGATAAATCACTGATATTGACTTTGTCAGACTGGATAAATCACTGGTATTAAGATTGTCAGACTGGATAAATCACTGATATTCACATTGTCAGAATGGATAAATCACTGATATTGACTTTGTCAGACTGGATAAATCACAGATATTAACATTGTCAGACTGGATAAACCACTGATATTAACATTGTCAGACTGGATAAATCACTGATATTGACTTTGTCAGACTGGATAAATCACTGATATTAACATTGTCAGACTGGATAAACCACTGAAATTGACTTTGTCATACTGGATAAATCACAGATATTGACTTTGTCGGACTGGATAAATCACAGATATTGAATTTGTCAGACTGGATAAACCACTGATATTGACTTTGTCAGACTGGATAAATCACTGATATTGACTTTGTCAGACAGGATAAACCACTGATATTAACATTGTCAGACTGGATAAACCCCTGACATTGACTTTGTCAGACTGGATAGACCACAGATATTGACTTTGTCAGACTGGATAAATCACAGATATTGACATTGTCAGACTGGATAAACCACTGATATTAACAGAGTCAGACTGGATAAACCACAGATATTGACTTTGTCAGACTGGATAAATCACAGATATTGACTTTGTCAGACTGGATAAATCACTGATATTGACTTTGTCAGACTGGATAAACCACTGATATTAACATTGTCAGACTGGATAAACCACAGATATTGACTTTGTCAGACTGGATAAATCACAGATATTGACTTTGTCAGACTGGATAAATCACTGATATTGACTTTGTCAGACTGGATAAACCACTGATATTAACATTGTCAGACTGGATAAACCACAGATATTGACTTTGTCAGACTGGATAAATCACAGATATTGACTTTGTCAGACTGGATAAACCACTGATATTGACTTTGTCAGACTGGATAAACCTCAGATATTGACTTTGTCAGACTGGATAAACCACAGATATTGACATTGTCAGACTGGATAAACCACTGATATTGACTTTGTCAGACTGGATAAACCACTGATATTGACTTTGTCAGATTGGATAAACCACTGATATTGACAATGTCAGACTGGATAAACCACAGATATTGACTTTGTCAGACTGGATAAATCACAGATATTGACATTGTCAGACTGGATAAACCACTGATATTGACTTTGTCAGACTGGATAAATCACAGATATTGACATTGTCAGACTGGATAAACCACTGATATTGACTTTGTCAGACTGAATAAATCACAGATATTGACATTGTCAGACTGGATAAACCACAGATATTGACTTTGTCAGAATGGATAAACCACAGATATTGACTTTGTCAGACTTGATAAACCACAGATATTGACTTCGTCAGACTGGATAAATCACTGATATTGACTTTGTCAGACAGGATAAACCACTTATATTGAATTTGTCAGACTGGATAAACCACAGATATTGACATTGCCAGACTTGATAAATCACTGATATTCACATTGTTAGACTGGATAAATCACAGATATTGACATTGTCAGACTGGATAAACCACCGATATTGACTTTGTCAGACTGGACAAATCACTGATATTGACTTTGTCAGACTGTATAAATCACTGATATTAAGATTGTCAGACTGGATAAATCACTGATATTCACATTGTCAGAATGGATAAATCACTGATATTGACTTTGTCAGACTGGATAAATCAATGATATTAACATTGTCAGACTGGATAAACCACTGATATTAACATTGTCAGACTGGATAAATCACTGATATTGACTTTGTCAGAATGGATAAACCATTGATATTGACTTTGTCAGACTGGATAAACCACTGATATTGACATTGTCAGCCTGGATAAACCACAGATATTGAATTTGTCAGACTGGATAAATCACAGAAATTGACTTTGTCAGACTGGATAAACCACTGATATTGACTTTGTCAGACTGGATAAACCACTGATATTGACTTTGTCAGACTGGATAAACCTCAGATATTGACTTAGTCAGACTGGATAAACCACAGATATTGACATTGTCAGATTGGATAAACCACTGATATTGTCTTTGTCAGACTGGATAAACCACTGATATTGACTTTGTCAGATTGGATAAACCACTGATATTGACATTGTCAGACTGGATAAACCACAGATATTGACTTTGTCAGACTGGATAAATCACAGATATTGACATTGTCAGACTGGATAAACCACTGATATTGTCATTGTCAGACTGGATAAACCACTTATATTGAATTTGTCAGACTGGATAATCCACAGATATTGACATTGACAGACTGGATAAATCACTGATATTCACATTGTTAGACTGGATAAATCACAGATATTGACATTGTCAGACTGGATAAACCACCGATATTGACTTTGTCAGACTGGATAAATCACTGATATTGACTTTGTCAGACTGGATAAATCACTGATATTAAGATTGTCAGACTGGATAAATCACTGATATTCACATTGTCAGAATGGATAAACCACTGATATTGACTTTGTCAGACTGGATAAATCACTGATATTAACATTGTCAGACTGGATAAACCACTGATATTAACATTGTCAGACTGGATAAATCACTGATATTGTCTTTGCCAGACTGGATAAATCACTGATATTGACTTTGTCAGACTGGATAAACCATTGATATTGACTTTGTCAGACTGGATAAACCCCTGATATTCACATTGTCAGAATGGATAAATCACTGATATTGACTTTGTCAGACTGGACAAATCACTGATATTAACATTGTCAGACTGGATAAATCACTGATATTAACATTGTCAGACTGGATAAACCACTGATATTAACATTGTCCGACTGGATATATCACTGATATTGACTTTGTCAGACTGGATAAACCATTGATATTGACTTTGTCAGACTGGATAAACCCCTGATATTGACTTTGTCAGCCTGGATAAAACACAGAAATTGACTTTGTCAGACTGGATAAATCACAGATATTGACTTTGTCAGACTGGATAAATCACAGATATTGACTTTGTCAGACTGGATACACCACTGCTATTGACTTTGTAAGACTGGATAAACCACTGATATTGACTTTGTCAGACTGGATAAACCACTGATATTAACATTGTCAGACTGGATAAACCCCTGATATCGACTTTGGCAGACTGGATAGCCCACAGATATAGACTTTGTCAGACTGGATAAATCACAGATATTGACATTGTCAGACTGGATAAACCACTGATATTAACATTGTCAGACTGGATAAACCACAGATATTGACTTTGTCAGACTGGATAAATCACAGATATTGACTTTGTCAGACTGGATAAATCACTGATATTGACTTTGTCAGACAGGATAAACCACTGATATTAACATTGTCAGACTGGATAAATCACTGATATTGCTTTTGTCAGACTGGATGAACCACTGATATTAACATTTGCAGACTGGATAAACCACAGATATTGACTTTGTCAGGCTGGATAAATCACTGATATTAACATTGTCAGACTGGATAAACCACTGATATTAACATTGTCAGACTGGATAAACCACAGAGATTGACTTTGTCAGACTGGATAAATCACTGATATTAACATTGTCAGACTGGATAAATCACTGATATTAACATTGTCAGACTTGATAAACCACTGATATTGACTTTGTCAGACCGGATAAATCACTGATATTGACTTTGTCAGACTGGATAAACCACTGATATTAACATTGTCAGACTGGATAAACCCCTGACATTGACTTTGTCAGACTGGATAGACCACAGATATTGACTTTGTCAGACTGGATAAATCACAGATATTGACATTGTCAGACTGGATAAACCACTGATATTAACAGAGTCAGACTGGATAAACCACAGATATTGACTTTGTCAGACTGGATAAATCACAGATATTGACTTTGTCAGACTGGATAAATCACTGATATTGACTTTGTCAGACTGGATAAACCACTGATATTAACATTGTCAGACTGGATAAACCACAGATATTGACTTTGTCAGACTGGATAAATCACAGATATTGACTTTGTCAGACTGGATAAATCACTGATATTGACTTTGTCAGACTGGATAAACCACTGATATTAACATTGTCACACTGGATAAACCACAGATATTGACTTTGTCAGACTGGATAAATCACAGATATTGACTTTGTCAGACTGGATAAACCACTGATATTGACTTTGTCAGACTGGATAAACCTCAGATATTGACTTTGTCAGACTGGATAAACCACAGATATTGACATTGTCAGACTGGATAAACCACTGATATTGACTTTGTCAGACTGGATAAACCACTGATATTGACTTTGTCAGATTGGATAAACCACTGATATTGACAATGTCAGACTGGATAAACCACAGATATTGACTTTGTCAGACTGGATAAATCACAGATATTGACATTGTCAGACTGGATAAACCACTGATATTGACTTTGTCAGACTGGATAAATCACAGATATTGACATTGTCAGACTGGATAAAACACTGATATTGACTTTGTCAGACTGAATAAATCACAGATATTGACATTGTCAGACTGGATAAACCACAGATATTGACTTTGTCAGAATGGATAAACCACAGATATTGACTTTGTCAGACTTGATAAACCACAGATATTGACTTCGTCAGACTGGATAAATCACTGATATTGACTTTGTCAGACAGGATAAACCACTTATATTGAATTTGTCAGACTGGATAAACCACAGATATTGACATTGCCAGACTTGATAAATCACTGATATTCACATTGTTAGACTGGATAAATCACAGATATTGACATTGTCAGACTGGATAAACCACCGATATTGACTTTGTCAGACTGGACAAATCACTGATATTGACTTTGTCAGACTGTATAAATCACTGATATTAAGATTGTCAGACTGGATAAATCACTGATATTCACATTGTCAGAATGGATAAATCACTGATATTGACTTTGTCAGACTGGATAAATCAATGATATTAACATTGTCAGACTGGATAAACCACTGATATTAACATTGTCAGACTGGATAAATCACTGATATTGACTTTGTCAGAATGGATAAACCATTGATATTGACTTTGTCAGACTGGATAAACCACTGATATTGACATTGTCAGCCTGGATAAACCACAGATATTGACTTTGTCAGACTGGATAAATCACAGAAATTGACTTTGTCAGACTGGATAAACCACTGATATTGACTTTGTCAGACTGGATAAACCACTGATATTGACTTTGTCAGACTGGATAAACCTCAGATATTGACTTAGTCAGACTGGATAAACCACAGATATTGACATTGTCAGATTGGATAAACCACTGATATTGTCTTTGTCAGACTGGATAAACCACTGATATTGACTTTGTCAGATTGGATAAACCACTGATATTGACATTGTCAGACTGGATAAACCACAGATATTGACTTTGTCAGACTGGATAAATCACAGATATTGACATTGTCAGACTGGATAAACCACTGATATTGTCATTGTCAGACTGGATAAACCACTTATATTGAATTTGTCAGACTGGATAATCCACAGATATTGACATTGACAGACTGGATAAATCACTGATATTCACATTGTTAGACTGGATAAATCACAGATATTGACATTGTCAGACTGGATAAACCACCGATATTGACTTTGTCAGACTGGATAAATCACTGATATTGACTTTGTCAGACTGGATAAATCACTGATATTAAGATTGTCAGACTGGATAAATCACTGATATTCACATTGTCAGAATGGATAAACCACTGATATTGACTTTGTCAGACTGGATAAATCACTGATATTAACATTGTCAGACTGGATAAACCACTGATATTAACATTGTCAGACTGGATAAATCACTGATATTGTCTTTGCCAGACTGGATAAATCACTGATATTGACTTTGTCAGACTGGATAAACCATTGATATTGACTTTGTCAGACTGGATAAACCCCTGATATTCACATTGTCAGAATGGATAAATCACTGATATTGACTTTGTCAGACTGGATAAATCACTGATATTAACATTGTCAGACTGGATAAATCACTGATATTAACATCGTCAGACTGGATAAACCACTGATATTAACATTGTCCGACTGGATATATCACTGATATTGACTTTGTCAGACTGGATAAACCATTGATATTGACTTTATCAGACTGGATAAACCCCTGATATTGACTTTGTCAGCCTGGATAAAACACAGAAATTGACTTTGTCAGACTGGATAAATCACAGATATTGACTTTGTCAGACTGGATAAATCACAGATATTGACTTTGTCAGACTGGATACACCACTGCTATTGACTTTGTAAGACTGGATAAACCACTGATATTGACTTTGTCAGACTGGATAAACCACTGATATTAACATTGTCAGACTGGATAAACCCCTGATATCGACTTTGGCAGACTGGATAGCCCACAGATATAGACTTTGTCAGACTGGATAAATCACAGATATTGACATTGTCAGACTGGATAAACCACTGATATTAACATTGTCAGACTGGATAAACCACAGATATTGACTTTGTCAGACTGGATAAATCACAGATATTGACTTTGTCAGACTGGATAAATCACTGATATTGACTTTGTCAGACTGGATAAACCACTGATATTAACATTGTCAGACTGGATAAATCACTGATATTGCTTTTGTCAGACTGGATGAACCACTGATATTAACATTTGCAGACTGGATAAACCACAGATATTGACTTTGTCAGGCTGGATAAATCACTGATATTAACATTGTCAGACTGGATAAACCACTGATATTAACATTGTCAGACTGGATAAACCACAGAGATTGACTTTGTCAGACTGGATAAATCACTGATATTAACATTGTCAGACTGGATAAATCACTGATATTAACATTGTCAGACTTGATAAACCACTGATATTGACTTTGTCAGACTGGATAAATCACTGATATTGACTTTGTCAGACTGGATAAACCACTGATATTAACATTGTCCGACTGGATAAATCACTGATATTGACTTTGTCCGACTGGATAAACCATTGATATTGACTTTGTCAGACTGGATAAACCACTGATATTGACTTTGTCAGCCTGGATAAACCACAGATATTGACTTTGTCATACTGGATAAATCACAGATATTGACTTTGTCGGACTGGATAAATCACAGATATTGACTTTGTCAGACTGGATAAACCACTGATATTGAATTTGTCAGACTGGATAAACCAAAGATATTGACTTTGTCAGACTGGATAAATCACTGATATTGACTTTGTCAGACAGGATAAACCACTGATATTAACATTGTCTGACTGGATAAAGCCCTGATATTGACTTTGTCAGACTGGATAGACCACAGATATTGACTTTGTCAGACTGGATAAATCTCAGATATTGACATTGTCAGACTGGATAAACCACTGATATTAACATTGTCAGACTGGATAAACCACAGATATTGACTTTGTCAGACTGGATAAATCACAGATATTGACTTTGTCAGACTGGATAAATCACTGATATTGACTTTGTCAGACAGGATAAACCACTGATATTAACATGGTCAGACTGGATAAACCACAGATATTGACATTGTCAGACTGGATAAATCACTGATATTCACATTGTTAGACTGGATAAATCACAGATATTGACATTGTCAGACTGGATAAACCATCGATATTGACTTTGTCAGACTGGATAAATCACTGATATTGACTTTGTCAGACTGGATAAATCACTGATATTAAGATTGTCAGACTGGATAAATCACTGATATTCACATTGTCAGAATGAATAAATCACTGATATTGACTTTGTCAGACTGGATAAATCACTGATATTAACATTGTCAGACTGGATAAACCACTGATATTAACATTGTCAGACTGGATAAATCACTGATATTGACTTTGTCAGACTGGATAAATCACTGATATTAACATTGTCAGACTGGATAAACCACTGATATTAACATTGTCCGACTGGATAAATCACTGATATTGACTTTGTCAGACTTGATAAACCATTGATATTGACTTTGTCAGACTGGATAAACCACTGATATTGACTTTGTCAGCCTGGATAAACCACAGATATTGACTTAGTCAGACTGGATAAATCACTGACATTGACTTTGTCAGACAGGATAAACCACTTATATTGAATTTGTCAGACTGGATAAATCTCGGATATTGACATTGTCAGACTGGATAAATCGCTGATATTCACATTGTTAGACTGGATAAATCACAGATATTGACATTGTCAGACTGGATAAACCACCGATATTGACTTTGTCAGACTGGATAAATCACTGATATTGACTTTGTCAGACTGGATAAATCACTGGTATTAAGATTGTCAGACTGGATAAATCACTGATATTCACATTGTCAGAATGGATAAATCACTGATATTGACTTTGTCAGACTGGATAAATCACTGATATTAACATTGTCAGACTGGATAAACCACTGATATTAACATTGTCAGACTGGATAAATCACTGATATTGACTTTGTCAGACTGGATAAATCACTGATATTAACATTGTCAGACTGGATAAACCACTGAAATTGACTTTGTCATACTGGATAAATCACAGATATTGACTTTGTCGGACTGGATAAATCACAGATATTGACTTTGTCAGACTGGATAAACCACTGATATTGACTTTGTCAGACTGGATAAATCACTGATATTGACTTTGTCAGACAGGATAAACCACTGATATTAACATTGTCAGACTGGATAAACCCCTGACATTGACTTTGTCAGACTGGATAGACCACAGATATTGACTTTGTCAGACTGGATAAATCACAGATATTGACATTGTCAGACTGGATAAACCACTGATATTAACAGAGTCAGACTGGATAAACCACAGATATTGACTTTGTCAGACTGGATAAATCACAGATATTGACTTTGTCAGACTGGATAAATCACTGATATTGACTTTGTCAGACTGGATAAACCACTGATATTAACATTGTCAGACTGGATAAACCACAGATATTGACTTTGTCAGACTGGATAAATCACAGATATTGACTTTGTCAGACTGGATAAATCACTGATATTGACTTTGTCAGACTGGATAAACCACTGATATTAACATTGTCAGACTGGATAAACCACAGATATTGACTTTGTCAGACTGGATAAATCACAGATATTGACTTTGTCAGACTGGATAAATCACTGATATTGACTTTGTCAGACAGGATAAACCACTGATATTAACATGGTCAGACTGGATAAACCAAAGATATTAACATTGTCAGACTGGATAAATCACTGATATTGACTTTGGCAGACTGGATAAACCACTGATTAACATTGTCAGACTGGATAAACCACTGATATTGACTTTGTCAGACTGTATAAATCACTGATATTAACATTGTCAGACTGGATAAATCACTGATATTACCATTGTCAGACTGGATAAACAACTGATATTAACATTGTCAGACTGGATAAACCACTGATATTGACTTTGTCAGATTGGATAAACCACCGACATTAACATTGTCAGACTGGATAAACCACAGATATTGACATTGTCAGACTGGGTAAACCACAGATATTGACTTTGTCAGACTGGATAAATCACTGATATTAACATTGTCAGACTGGATAAATCTCTGATATTAACATTGTCAGACTTGATAAACCACTGATATTGACTTTGTCAGACTGGATAAACAACCGACATTAACATTGTGAGACTGGATAAACCACAGATATTGACATTGTCAGACTGGGTAAACCACAGATATTGACGTTGTTAGACTGGAGAAACCACAGATATTGACCATGTCAGACTGGATAAACCACAGATATTGACTTTGTCAGACTGGATAAACCATTGATATTGACTTTGTCAGACTGGACAAAACAACTGATATTGACTTTGTCATCCTGGATAAACCACAGATATTGACTTTGTCAGACTGGATAAATCACAGATATTGACTTTGTCAGACTGGATAAACCACTGATATTGACTTTGTCAGACTGGATAAACCACTGATATTGACTTTGTCAGACTGGATAAACCTCAGATATTGACTTTGTCAGACTGGATAAATCACAGATATTGACATTGTCAGACTGGATAAACCTTTGATATTGACATTGTCAGTCTGGATAAACCACTTATATTGAATTTGTCAGACTGGATAATCCACAGATATTGACATTGTCAGACTGGATAAATCACTGATATTCACATTGTTAGATTGGATAAATCACAGATATTGACATTGTCAGACTGGATAAACCACCGATATTGACTTTGTCAGACTGGATAAATCACTGATATTGACTTTGTCAGACTGGAGAAATCACTGATATTAAGATTGTCAGACTGGATAAATCACTGATATTCACATTGTCAGAATGGATAAATCACTGATATTGACTTTGTCAGACTGGATAAATCACTGTTATTAACATTGTCAGACTGGATAAACCACTGATATTAACATTGTCAGACTGGATAAATCACTGATATTGACTTTGTCAGACTGGATAAATCACTGATATTGACTTTGTCAGACTGGATAAACCATTGATATTGACTTTGTCAGACTGGATAGACCCCTGATATTCGCATTGTCAGAATGGATAAATCACTGATATTGACTTTGTCAGACTGGATAAATCACTGATATTAACATTGTCAGACTGGATAAATCACTGATATTAACATCGTCAGACTGGATAAACCACTGATATTAACATTGTCCGACTGGATATATCACTGATATTGACTTTGTCAGACTGGATAAACCATTGATATTGACTTTGTCAGACTGGATAAACCCCTGATATTGACTTTGTCAGCCTGGATAAACCACAGATATTGACTTTGTCAGACTGGATAAATCACAGATATTGACTTTGTCAGACTGGATAAATCACAGATATTGACTTTGTCAGACTGGATAAACCACTGATAATGACTTTGTAAGACTGGATAAACCACAGATATTAACATTGTCAGACTGGATAAATCACTGATATTGACTTTGTCAGACTGGATAAACCACTGATATTAACATTGTCAGACTGGATAAACCACAGATATTGACTTTGTCAGACTGGATAAATCACTGATATTAACATTGTCAGACTGGATAAATCACTGATATTACCATTGTCAGACTGGATAAACCACTGATATTAACAACGTCAGACTGGATAAACCACAGAGATTGACTTTGTCAGACTGGATAAATCACTGATATTAACATTGTCAGACTGGATAAATCACTGATATTAACATTGTCAGACTTGATAAACCACTGATATTGACTTTGTCAGACTGGATAAACCACCGACATTAACATTGTCAGACTGGATAAACCACAGATATTGACATTGTCAGACTGGGTAAACCACAGATACTGACTTTGTCAGACTGGAGAAACCACAGATATTGACCATGTCAGACTGGATAAACCACAGATATTGACTTTGTCAGACTGGATAAACCATTGATATTGACTTTGTCAGACTGGATAAACCACTGATATTGACTTTGTCAGCCTGGATAAACCACAGATATTGACTTTGTCAGACTGGATAAGTCACAGATATTGACTTTGCCAGACTGGATAAACCACTGATATTGACTTTGTCAGACTGGATAAACCACTGATATTGACTTTGTCAGACTGGATAAACCTCAGATATTGACTTTGTCAGACTGGATAAACCACAGATATTGACATTGTCAGACTGGATAAACCACTGATATTGACTTTGTCAGACTGGATAAACCACTGATATTGACTTTGTCAGATTGGATAAACCACTGATATTGACAATGTCAGACTGGATAAACCACAGATATTGACTTTGTCAGACTGGATAAATCACAGATATTGACATTGTCAGACTGGATAAACTACTGATATTGACTTTGTCAGACTGGATAAATCACAGATATTGACATTGTCAGACTGGATAAACCACTGATATTGACTTTGTCAGACTGGATAAATCACAGATATTGACATTGTCAGACTGGATAAACCACAGATATTGACTTTGTCAGAATGGATAAACCACAGATATTGACTTTGTCAGACTTGATAAACCACAGATATTGACTTAGTCAGACTGGATAAATCACTGATATTGACTTTGTCAGACAGGATAAACCACTTATATTGAATTTGTCAGACTGGATAAACCACAGATATTGACATTGCCAGACTTGATAAATCACTGATATTCACATTGTTAGACTGGATAAATCACAGATATTGACATTGTCAGACTGGATAAACCACCGATATTGACTTTGTCAGACTGGATAAATCACTGATATTGACTTTGTCAGACTGTATAAATCACTGATATTAAGATTGTCAGACTGGATAAATCACTGATATTCACATTGTCAGAATGGATAAATCACTGATATTGACTTTGTCAGACTGGATAAATCAATGATATTAACATTGTCAGACTGGATAAACCACTGATATTAACATTGTCAGACTGGATAAATCACTGATATTGACTTTGTCAGAATGGATAAACCATTGATATTGACTTTGTCAGACAGGATAAACCACTTATATTGACATTGTCAGCCTGGATAAACCACAGATATTGACTTTGTCAGACTGGATAAATCACAGATATTGACTTTGTCAGACTGGATAAACCACTGATATTGACTTTGTCAGACTGGATAAACCACTGATATTGACTTTGTCAGACTGGATAAACCTCAGATATTGACTTAGTCAGACTGGATAAACCACAGATATTGACATTGTCAGATTGGATAAACCACTGATATTGACTTTGTCAGACTGGATAAACCACTGATATTGACTTTGTCAGATTGGATAAACCACTGATATTGACATTGTCAGACTGGATAAACCACAGATATTGACTTTGTCAGACTGGATAAATCACAGATATTGACATTGTCAGACTGGATAAACCACTGATACTGTCATTGTCAGACTGGATAAACCACTTATATTGAATTTGTCAGACTGGATAATCCACAGATATTGACATTGTCAGACTGGATAAATCACTGATATTCACATTGTTAGACTGGATAAATCACAGATATTGACATTGTCAGACTGGATAAATCACTGATATTAACATTGTCAGACTGGATAAATCACTGATATTAACATCGTCAGACTGGATAAACCACTGATATTAACATTGTCCGACTGGATATATCACTGATATTGACTTTGTCAGACTGGATAAACCATTGATATTGACTTTGTCAGACTGGATAAACCCCTGATATTGACTTTGTCAGCCTGGATAAAACACAGAAATTGACTTTGTCAGACTGGATAAATCACAGATATTGACTTTGTCAGACTGGACAAATCACAGATATTGACTTTGTCAGACTGGATACACCACTGCTATTGACTTTGTAAGACTGGATAAACCACTGATATTGACTTTGTCAGACTGGATAAACCACTGATATTAACATTGTCAGACTGGATAAACCCCTGATATTGACTTTGGCAGACTGGATAGCCCACAGATATAGACTTTGTCAGACTGGATAAATCACAGATATTGACATTGTCAGACTGGATAAACCACTGATATTAACATTGTCAGACTGGATAAACCACAGATATTGACTTTGTCAGACTGGATAAATCACAGATATTGACTTTGTCAGACTGGATAAATCACTGATATTGACTTTGTCAGACAGGATAAACCACTGATATTAACATTGTCAGACTGGATAAACCACAGATATTAACATTGTCAGACTGGATAAATCACTGATATTGCTTTTGTCAGACTGGATGAACCACTGATATTAACATTGTCAGACTGGATAAACCACAGATATTGACTTTGTCAGGCTGGATAAATCACTGATATTAACATTGTCAGACTGGATAAATCACTGATATTACCATTGTCAGACTGGATAAACCACTGATATTAACATTGTCAGACTGGATAAACCACAGAGATTGACTTTGTCAGACTGGATAAATCACTGATATTAACGTTGTCAGACTGGATAAATCACTGATATTAACATTGTCAGACTTGATAAACCACTGATATTGACTTTGTCAGACTGGATAAATCACTGATATTGACTTTGTCAGACTGGATAAATCACTGATATTAACATTGTCAGACTGGATAAACCACTGATATTAACATTGTCCGACTGGATAAATCACTGATATTGACTTTGTCAGACTGGATAAACCATTGATATTGACTTTGTCAGACTGGATAAACCACTGATATTGACTTTGTCAGCCTGGATAAACCACAGATATTGACTTTGTCATACTGGATAAATCACAGATATTGACTTTGTCGGACTGGATAAATCACAGATATTGACTTTGTCAGACTGGATAAACCACTGATATTGAATTTGTCAGACTGGATAAACCAAAGATATTGACTTTGTCAGACTGGATAAATCACTGATATTGACTTTGTCAGACAGGATAAACCACTGATATTAACATTGTCAGACTGGATAAACCCCTGATATTGACTTTGTCAGACTGGATAGACCACAGATATTGACTTTGTCAGACTGGATAAATCTCAGATATTGACATTGTCAGACTGGATAAACCACTGATATTAACATTGTCAGACTGGATAAACCACAGATATTGACTTTGTCAGACTGGATAAATCACAGATATTGACTTTGTCAGACTGGATAAATCACTGATATTGACTTTGTCAGACAGGATAAACCACTGATATTAACATTGTCAGACTGGATAAACCACTGATATTAACATTGTCAGACTGGATAAACCACAGATATTGACTTTGTCAGACTGGATAAATCACAGATATTGACTTTGTCAGACTGGATAAATCACTGATATTGACTTTGGCAGACTGGATAAACCACTGATTAACATTGTCAGACTGGATAAACCACAGATATTGACTTTGTCAGACTGTATAAATCACTGATATTAACATTGTCAGACTGGATAAATCACTGATATTACCATTGTCAGACTGGATAAACCACTGATATTAACATTGTCAGACTGGATAAACCACTGATATTGACTTTGTCAGACTGGATAAATCACCGACATTAACATTGTCAGACTGGATAAACCACAGATATTGACATTGTCAGACTGGGTAAACCACAGATATTGACTTTGTCAGACTGGATAAATCACTGATATTAACATTGTCAGACTTGATAAACCACTGATATTGACTTTGTCAGACTGGATCAACCACCGACATTAACATTGTCAGACTGGATAAACCGCAGATATTGACATTGTCAGACTGGGTAAACCACAGATATTGACTTTGTCAGACTGGAGAAACCACAGATATTGAGCATGTCAGACTGGATAAACCACAGATATTGACTTTGTCAGACTGGATAAACCATTGATATTGACTTTGTCAGACTGGATAAACACTTGAAATTGACTTTGTCAGCCTGGATAAACCACAGATATTGACTTTGTCAGACTGGATAAATCACAGATATTGACTTTGTCAGACTGGATAAACCACTGATATTGACTTTGTCAGACTGGATAAACCACTGGTATTGACTTTGTCAGACTGGATAAACCTCAGATATTGACTTAGTCAGACTGGATAAACCACAGATATTGACATTTTCAGACTGGATAAACCACTGATATTGACTTTGTCAGACTGGATAAACCACTGATATTGACTTTGACAGATTGGATAAACCACTGATATTGACATTGTCAGACTGGATAAACCACAGATATTTACTTTGTCAGACTGGATAAATCACAGATATTGACATTGTCAGACTGGATAAACCACTAATATTGACATTGTCAGACTGGATAAACCACTTATATTGAATTTGTCAGACTGGATAATCCACAGGTATTGACATTGTCAGACTGGATAAATCACTGATATTCACATTGTTAGACTGGATAAATCACAGATATTGACATTGTCAGACTGGATAAACCACCGATATTGACTTTGTCAGACTGGATAAATCACTGATATTGACTTTGTCAGACTGGATAAATCACTGATATTAAGATTGTCAGACTGGATAAATCACTGATATTCACATTGTCAGAATGGATAAATCACTGATATTGACTTTGTCAGACTGGATAAATCACTGATATTAACATTGTCAGACTGGATAAACCACTGATATTAACATTGTCAGACTGGATAAATCACTGATATTGACTTTGTCAGACTGGATAAATCACTGATATTGACTTTGTCAGACTGGATAAACCATTGATACTGACTTTGTCAGACTGGATAAACCCCTGATATTCACATTGTCAGAATGGATAAATCACTGATATTGACTGTGTCAGACTGGATAAATCACTGATATTAACATTGTCAGACTGGATAAATCACTGATATTAACATCGTCAGACTGGATAAACCACTGATATTAACTTTGTCCGACTGGATATATCACTGATATTGTCTTTGTCAGACTGGATAAACCATTGATATTGACTTTGTCAGACTGGATAAACCCCTGATATTGACTTTGTCAGCCTGGATAAACCACAGAAATTGACTTGGTCAGACTGGATAAATCACAGATATTGACTTTGTCAGACTGGATAAACCACTGCTATTGACTTTGTAAGACTGGATAAACCACAGATATTGACTTTGTCAGACTGGATAAATCACTGATATTGACTTTGTCAGACAGGATAAACCACTGATATTAACATTGTCAGACTGGATAAACCCCTGATATTGACTTTGGCAGACTGGATAGCCCACAGATATAGACTTTGTCCGACTGGATAAATCACAGATATTGACATTGTCAGACTGGATAAACCACTGATATTAACATTGTCAGACTGGATAAACCACAGATATTGAATTTGTCAGACTGGATAAATCACAGATATTGACTTTGTCAGACTGGATAAATCACTGATCTTGACTTTGTCAGACAGGATAAACCACTGATATTAACATTGTCAGACTGGATAAACCACAGATATTAACATTGTCAGACTGGATAAATCACTGATATTGCCTTTGTCAGACTGGATGAACCACTGATATTAACATTGTCAGACTGGATAAACCACAGATATTGACTTTGTCAGGCTGGATAAATCACTGATATTAACATTGTCAGACTGGATAAATCACTGATATTACCATTGTCAGAATGGATAAACCACTGATATTAACATTGTCAGACTGGATAAACCACAGAGATTGACTTTGTCAGACTGGATAAATCACAGATATTGACTTTGTCAGACTGGATAAACCACTGATATTGACTTTGTCAGACTGGATAAACCACCGACATTAACATTGTCAGACTGGATAAACCACAGATATTGACATTGTCAGACTGGGTAAACCACAGATATTGACTTTGTCAGACTGGATAAACCACTGCTATTGACTTTGTAAGACTGGATAAACCACAGATATTGACCTTGTCAGACTGGATAAATCACTGATATTGACTTTGTCAGACAGGATAAACCACTGATATTAACATTGTCAGACTGGATAAACCCCTGATATTGACTTTGGCAGACTGGATAGCCCGCAGATATAGACTTTGTCAGACTGGATAAATCACAGATATTGACATTGTCAGATTGGATAAACCACTGATATTAACATTGTCAGACTGGATAAACCACAGATATTGACTTTGTCAGACTGGATAAATCACAGATATTGACTTTGTCAGACTGGATAAATCACTGATATTGACTTTGTCAGACAGGATAAACCACTGATATTAACATTGTCAGACTGGATAAACCACAGATATTAACATTGTCAGACTGGATAAATCACTGATATTGCCTTTGTCAGACTGGATGAACCACTGATATTAACATTGTCAGACTGGATAAATCACAGATATTGACTTTGTCAGGCTGGATAAATCACTGATATTAACATTGTCAGACTGGATAAATCACTGATATTACCATTGTCAGACTGGATAAACCACTGATATTAACATAGTCAGACTGGATAAAACACACAGAGATTGACTTTGTCAGACTGGATAAATCACTGATATTAACATTGTCAGACTGGATAAATCACTGATATTAACATTGTCAGACTTGATAAACCACTGATATTGACTTTGTCAGACAGGATAAACCACCGACATTAACATTGTCAGACTGGATAAACCACAGATATTGACATAGTCAGACTGGGTAAATCACAGATATTGACTTTGTCAGACTGGAGAAACCACAGATATTGACCATGTCAGACAGGATAAACCACAGATATTGACTTTGTCAGACTGGATAAACCATTGATATTGACTTTGTCAGACTGGATAAACCACTGATAGTGACTTTGTCAGACTGGATAAACCACAGATATTGACTTTGTCAGACTGGATAAATCACAGATATTGACTTTGTCAGACTGGATAAACCACTGATATTGACTTTGTCAGGCTGGATAAACCACAGATATTGACTTTGTCAGACTGGATAAATCACAGATATTGACATTGTCAGACTGGTTAAACCACTGATATTGACTTTGTCAGACTGGATAAATCACAGATATTGACATTGTCTGACTGGATAAACCACAGATATTGATTTTGTCAGACTGGATAAACCACAGATATTGACTTCGTCAGACTGGATAAATCACTGATATTGACTTTGTCAGACAGAATAAACCACTGATATTGAATTTGTCAGACTGGATAAACCACAGATATTGACATTGTCAGACTGGATAAATCACTGATATTCTCATTGATAGACTGGATAAATCACAGATATTGACATTGTCAGACTGGATAAACCACCGATATTAACATTGTCAGACTGGATAAATCACTGATATTGACTTTGTCAGACTGGATAAATCACTGATATTGACTTTGTCAGACTGGATAAATCACTGATATTAAGATTGTCAGACTGGATAAATCACTGATATTCACATTGTCAGAATGGATAAATCACTGATATTGACTTTGTCAGACTGGATAAATCACTGATATTAACATTGTCAGACTGGATAAACCACTGATATTAACATTGTCAGACTGCATAAATCACTGATATTAAGATTGTCAGACTGGATATATCACTGATATTAACATTGTCAGACTGGATAAACCACTGATATTGACTTTGTCAGACTGGATAAACCATTGATATTGACTTTCTCAGACTGGATAAACCACTGATATTGACTTTGTCAGCCTGGATAAACCACAGATATTGACTTTGTCAGACTGGATAAACCACTGATATTGACTTTGTCAGACTGGATAAACCACAGATATTGACTTTGTCAGACTGGATAAACCACAGATATTGACTTTGTCAGACTGGATAAACCACAGATATTGACATTGTCAGACTGGATAAACCACTGATACTGACTTTGTCAGACTGGATAAACCACTGATATTGACTTTGTCAGACTGGATAGACCACTGATATTGACTTTGTCAGACTGGATAAACCACAGATATTGACTTTCTCAGACTGGATAAATCACAGATATTGACATTGTCAGACTGGATAAACCACTGATATTGACATTGTCAGACTGGATAAACCACTGATATTGACTTTGTCAGACTGGATAAACCACTGATATTGACTTTATCAGATTGGATAAACCACTGATATTGACTTTGTCAGACTGGATAAATCACTGATATTAAGATTGTCAGACTGGATAAATCACCGATATTCACATTGTCAGAATGGATAAATCACTGATATTGACTTTGTCAGACTGGATAAATCACAGATATTGACTTTGTCAGACTGGATAAACCACTGATATTGACTTTGTCAGCCTGGATAAACCACTGATATTGACTTTGTCAGATTGGATAAACCACTGATATTGACATTGTCAGACTGGATAAATCACAGATATTGACTTTGTCAGACTGGATAAACCACTGATATTGATTTTGTCAGACTGGATAAATCACAGATATTGACTTTGTCAGACTGGATAAACCACTGATATTGACTTTGTCAGCCTGGATAAACCACTGATATTGACTTTGTCAGATTGGATAAACCACTGATATTGACATTGTCAGACTGGATAAACCACAGATATTGACTTTGTCAGACTGGATAAATCACAGATATTGACATTGTCAGACTGGATAAACCACTGATATTGACTTTGTCAGACTGGATAAACCACTGATATTGACTTTGTCAGCCTGGATAAACCACTGATATTGACTTTGTCAGATTGGATAAACCACTGATATTGACATTGTCAGACTGGATAAACCACAGATATTGACTTTGTCAGACTGGATAAACCACTGATATTGACTTTGTCAGACTGGATAAACGACAGATATTAACATTGTCAGAATGGATAAATCACTGATATTCACTTTGTCAGACTGGATAAACCACTGATATTGACTTTGTCAGACTGGAAAAACCACTGATATTGACTTTGTCAGACTGGATAAATCACTGATATTGACTTTGTGAGACTGGATAAACCACCGACATTAACATTGTCAGACTGGATAAACCACAGATATTGACATTGTCAGACTGGGTAAACCACAGATATTGACTTTGTCAGACTGGATAAATCACAGATATTGACTTTGTCAGACTGGATAAACCACTGCTATTGACTTTGTAAGACTGGATAAACCACAGATATTGACCTTGTCAGACTGGATAAATCACTGATATTGACTTTGTCAGACAGGATAAACCACTGATATTAACATTGTCAGACTGGATAAACCCCTGATATTGACTTTGGCAGACTGGATAGCCCACAGATATAGACTTTGTCAGACTGGATAAATCACAGATATTGACATTGTCAGATTGGATAAACCACTGATATTAACATTGTCAGACTGGATAAACCACAGATATTGACTTTGTCAGACTGGATAAATCACAGATATTGACTTTGTCAGACTGGATAAATCACTGATATTGACTTTGTCAGACAGGATAAACCACTGATATTAACATTGTCAGACTGGATAAACCACAGATATTAACATTGTCAGACTGGATAAATCACTGATATTGCCTTTGTCAGACTGGATGAACCACTGATATTAACATTGTCAGACTGGATAAACCACAGATATTGACTTTGTCAGGCTGGATAAATCACTGATATTAACATTGTCAGACTGGATAAATCACTGATATTACCATTGTCAGACTGGATAAACCACTGATATTAACATTGTCAGACTGGATAAACCACAGAGATTGACTTTGTCAGACTGGATAAATCACTGATATTAACATTGTCAGACTGGATAAATCACTGATATTAACATTGTCAGACTTGATAAACCACTGATATTGACTTTGTCAGACAGGATAAACCACCGACATTAACATTGTCAGACTGGATAAACCACAGATATTGACATTGTCAGACTGGGTAAACCACAGATATTGACTTTGTCAGACTGGAGAAACCACAGATATTGACCATGTCAGACAGGATAAACCACAGATATTGACTTTGTCAGACTGGATAAACCATTGATATTGACTTTGTCAGACTGGATAAACCACTGATAGTGACTTTGTCAGCCTGTATAAACCACAGATATTGACTTTGTCAGACTGGATAAATCACAGATATTGACTTTGTCAGACTGGATAAACCACTGATATTGACTTTGTCAGCCTGGATAAACCACTGATATTGACTTTGTCAGATTGGATAAACCACTGATATTGACATTGTCAGACTGGATAAACCACAGATATTGACTTTGTCAGACTGGATAAATCACAGATATTGACATTGTCAGACTGGATAAACCACTGATATTGACTTTGTCAGACTGGATAAATCACAGATATTGACATTGTCTGACTGGATAAACCACAGATATTGATTTTGTCAGACTGGATAAACCACAGATATTGACTTCGTCAGACTGGATAAATCACTGATATTGACTTTGTCAGACAGAATAAACCACTGATATTGAATTTGTCAGACTGGATAAACCACAGATATTGACATTGTCAGACTGGATAAATCACTGATATTCACATTGATAGACTGGATAAATCACAGATATTGACATTGTCAGACTGGATAAACCACCGATATTAACATTGTCAGACTGGATAAATCACTGATATTGACTTTGTCAGACTGGATAAATCACTGATATTAAGATTGTCAGACTGGATAAATCACTGATATTCACATTGTCAGAATGGATAAATCACTGATATTGACTTTGTCAGACTGGATAAATCACTGATATTAACATTGTCAGACTGGATAAACCACTGATATTAACATTGTCAGACTGCATAAATCACTGATATTGACTTTGTCAGACTGGATATATCACTGATATTAACATTGTCAGACTGGATAAACCACTGATATTGACTTTGTCCGACTGGATAAACCACTGATATTGACTTTCTCAGATTGGATAAACCACTGATATTGACTTTGTCAGCCTGGGTAAACCACAGATATTGACTTTGTCAGACTGGATAAACCACAGATATTGACTTTGTCAGACTGGATAAACCACAGATATTGACTTTGTCAGACTGGATAAACCACAGATATTGACATTGTCAGACTGGATAAACCACTGATACTGACTTTGTCAGACTGGATAAATCACTGATATTAACATTGTCAGACTGGATAAACCACCGATATTAACATTGTCAGACTGCATAAATCACTGATATTGACTTTGTCAGACTGGATATATCACTGATATTAACATTGTCAGACTGGATAAACCACTGATATTGACTTTGTCAGACTGGATAAACCACTGATATTGACTTTCTCAGATTGGATAAACCACTGATATTGACTTTGTCAGCCTGGGTAAACCACAGATATTGACTTTGTCAGACTGGATAAACCACTGATATTGACTTTGTCAGACTGGATAAACCACAGATATTGACTTTGTCAGACTGGATAAACCACAGATATTGACTTTGTCAGACTGGATAAACCACAGATATTGACATTGTCAGACTGGATAAACCACTGATACTGACTTTGTCAGACTGGATAAACCACTGATATTGACTTTGTCAGACTGGATAGACCACTGGTATTGACTTTGTCAGACTGGATAAACCACAGATATTGACTTTCTCTGACTGGATAAATCACAGATATTGACATTGTCAGACTGGATAAACCACTGATATTGACATTGTCAGACTGGATAAACCACTGATATTGACTTTGTCAGACTGGATAAACCACTGATATTGACTTTATCAGATTGGATAAACCACTGATATTGACTTTGTCAGACTGGATAAATCAATGATATTAAGATTGTCAGACTGGATAAATCACCGATATTCACATTGTCAGAATTGATAAATCACTGATATTGACTTTGTCAGACTGGATAAATCACAGATATTGACTTTGTCAGACTGCATAAACCACTGACATTGACTTTGTCAGCCTGGATAAACCACTGATATTGACTTTGTCAGATTGGATAAACCACTGATATTGACATTGTCAGACTGCAAAAACCACAAATATTGACTTTGTCCGACTGGATAAATCACAGATATTGACATTGTCAGACTGGATAAACCACTGATATTGACTTTGTCAGACTGGATAAATCACAGATATTGACATTGTCTGACTGGATAAACCACAGATATTGATTTTGTCAGACTGGATAAACCACAGATATTGACTTCGTCAGACTGGATAAATCACTGATATTGACTTTGTCAGACAGAATAAACCACTGATATTGAATTTGT
Source organism: Heterodontus francisci (assembly GCF_036365525.1). Classification (NCBI taxonomy): domain Eukaryota; kingdom Metazoa; phylum Chordata; class Chondrichthyes; order Heterodontiformes; family Heterodontidae; genus Heterodontus; species Heterodontus francisci. Next base: position 48,431,147 of record NC_090398.1, read on the forward strand.
CAGACTGGATAAACCACAGATATTGACATTGTCAGACTGGATAAATCACTGATATTCACATTGATAGACTGGATAAATCACAGATATTGACATTGTCAGACTGGATAAACCACCGATATTAACATTTTCAGACTGGATAAATCACTGATATTGACTTTGTCAGACTGGATAAATCACTGATATTGACTTTGTCAGACTGGATAAATCACTGATATTAAGATTGTCAGACTGGATAAATCACTGATATTCACATTGTCAGAATGGATAAATCACTGATATTGACTTTGTCAGACTGGATAAATCACTGATATTAACATTGTCAGACTGGATAAACCACTGATATTAACATTGTCAGACTGCATAAATCACTGATATTGACTTTGTCAGACTGGATATATCACTGATATTAACATTGTCAGACTGGATAAACCACTGATATTGACTTTGTCAGACTGGATAAACCATTGATATTGACTTTCTCAGACTGGATAAACCACTGATATTGACTTTGTCAGCCTGGATAAACCACAGATATTGACTTTGTCAGACTGGATAAACCACTGATATTGACTTTGTCAGACTGCAAAACCACAGATATTGACTTTGTCAGACTGGATAAACCACAGATATTGACTTTGTCAGACTGGATAAACCACAGATATTGACATTGTCAGACTGGATAAACCACTGATACTGACTTTGTCAGACTGGATAAACCACTGATATTGACTTTGTCAGACTGGATAGACCACTGATATTGACTTTGTCAGACTGGATAAACCATAGATATTGACTTTCTCAGACTGGATAAATCACAGACATTGACATTGTCAGACTGGATAAACCACTGATATTGACATTGTCAGACTGGATAAACCACTGATATTGACTGTGTCAGACTGGATAAACCACTGATATTGACTTTATCAGATTGGATAAACCACTGATATTGACTTTGTCAGACTGGATAAATCACTGATATTAAGATTGTCAGACTGGATAAATCACCGATATTCACATTGTCAGAATGGATAAATCACTGATATTGACTTTGACAGACTGGATAAATCACTGATATTAACATTGTCAGACTGGATAAATCACTGATATTAACATTGTCAGACTTGATAAACCACGGATATTTAAATTGTCAGACAGGATAAATCACTGATATTAACATTGTCAGACTGGATAAATCACTGATATTAACATTGTCAGACCTGATAAACCACTGATATTGAAATTGTCAGACTTGATAAATCACTGATATTAACATTGTCAGACTGGATAAACCACAGATATTGACATTGTCAGACTGGATAAACCACTGATATTGACATTGTCAGACTGCATAAACCACTGATATTAACATTGTCAGACTGGATAAACCACAGATATTAACATTGTCAGACTGGATAAACCACTGATATTGACATTGTCAGACTGCATAAACCACAGATATTAACATTGTCAGACGGGATAAACCACAGATATTAACATTGTCAGACTTGATAAACCACAGATATTGACTTTGTCAGACTGGATAAACCAATGATATTGACTTTGTCAGACTGGATAAACCACTGATATTAACATTGTCAGACTTGATAAATCACTGATATTGACTTTGTCAGACTGGATAAACCACTGATATTAACATTGCCAGACTGGATAAATCACTGATATTGACTTTGTCAGATTGGATAAACCACTGATATTGACTTTGTCAGACTGGATAAACCACTGATATTAACATTGTCAGACTGGATAAACCACTGATATTAACATTGTCAGACTGGATAAACCACAGAGATTAACATTGTCAGACTGGATAAACCACAGATATTGACATTGTCAGACTGGATAAACCACAGATATTAACATTGTCAGACTTGATAAACCACAGATATTGACTTTTTAAGACTGGATAAACCACTGATATTGACTTTGTCAGACTGGATAAACCACTGATATTGACTTTGTCAGACTGGATAAACGACAGATATTAACATTGTCAGAATGGATAAATCACTGATATTCACTTTGTCAGACTGGATAAACCACTGATATTGACTTTGTCAGACTGGAAAAACCACTGATATTGACTTTGTCAGACTGGATAAATCACTGATATTGACTTTGTCAGACTGGATAAACCACTGATATTGACTTTGTCAGACTGGATAAACCACTGATATTGACTTTGTCAGACTGGATAAATCACTGATATTAACATTGTCAGACTGGATAAACCACATATATTGACATTGTCAGACAGGATAAACCACTGTTATTAACATTGTCAGACTGGATAAACCACAGATATTAACATTGTCAGACTGGATAAACCACAGATATTAACATTGTCAGACCGGATAAACCACAGATATTATCATTGACAGACTGGATAAACCAGAGATATTAACATTGTCAGACTTGATAATCCACAGATATTGACATTGTCAGACCGGATAAACCACAGATATTGACTTTGTCAGACTGGATAAATCACTGATATTGACTTTGTCAAACTGGATAAATCACTGATATTAACATTGTCAGACTGGATAAACCACCGATATTAACATTGTCAGACAGGATAAACCACAGATCTTAACATTGTCAGACAAGATAAACCACAGATATTAACATTGTCAGACTGGATCAACCACTGATATTGACATTGTCAGACTTGATAAATCACAGATATTGACTTTGTCAGACTGGATAAACCACTGATATTGACGTTGTCAGCCTGGATAAACCACTGATATTGACTTTGTCAGATTGGATAAACCACTGATATTGACATTGTCAGACTGGATCAACCACAGATATTGACTTTGTCAGACTGGATAAATCAGAGATATTGACATTGTCAGACTGGATAAACCACTGATATTGACTTTGTCAGACTGGATAAATCACAGATATTGACATTGTCAGACTGGATAAACCACAGATATTGATTTTGTCAGACTGGATAAACCACAGATATTGACTTCGTCAGACTGGATACATCACTGATATTGACTTTGTCAGACAGAATAAACCACTGATATTGAATTTGTCAGACTGGATAAACCACAGATATTGACATTGTCAGACTGGATAAATCACTGATATTCACATTGATAGACTGGATAAATCACAGATATTGACATCGTCAGACTGGATAAACCACCGATATTAACATTGTCAGACTGGATAAATCACTGATATTGACTTTGTCAGACTGGATAAATCACTGATATTGACTTTGTCAGACTGGATAAATCACTGATATTAAGATTGTCAGACTGGATAAATCACTGATATTCACATTGTCAGAATGGATAAATCACTGATATTGACTTTGTCAGACTGGATAAATCACTGATATTAACATTGTCAGACTGGATAAACCACTGATATTAACATTGTCAGACTGCATAAATCACTGATATTGACTTTGTCAGACTGGATATATCACTGATATTAACATTGTCAGACTGGATAAACCACTGATATTGACTTTGTCAGACTGGATAAACCATTGATATTGACTTTGTCAGACTGGATAAACCACTGATATTGACTTTGTCAGCCTGGATAAACCACAGATATTGACTTTGTCAGACTGGATAAACCACTGATATTGACTTTGTCAGACTGGATAAACCACAGATATTGACTTTGTCAGACTGGATAAACCACAGATACTGACTTTGTCAGACTGGATAAACCACAGATATTGACATTGTCAGACTGGATAAACCACTGATACTGACTTTGTCAGACTGGATAAACCACTGATATTGACTTTGTCAGACTGGATAGACCACTGATATTGACTTTGTCAGACTGGATAAACCACAGATATTGACTTTCTCAGACTGGATAAATCACAGATATTGACATGGTCAGACTGGATAAACCACTGATATTGACATTGTCAGACTGGATAAACCACTGATATTGACTTTGTCAGACTGGATAAACCACTGATATTGACTTTATCAGATTGGATAAACCACTGATATTGACTTTGTCAGACTGGATAAATCACTGATATTAAGATTGTCAGACTGGATAAATCACCGATATTCACATTGTCAGAATGGATAAATCACTGATATTGACTTTGACAGACTGGATAAATCACAGATATTGACATTGTCAGACTGGATAAACCACTGATATTGACTTTGTCAGACTGGATAAATCACAGATATTGACATTGTCAGACTGGATAAACCACAGATATTGATTTTGTCAGACTGGATAAACCACAGATATTGACTTCGTCAGACTGGATAAATCACTGATATTGACTTTGTCAGACAGAATAAACCACTGATATTGAATTTGTCAGACTGGATAAACCACAGATATTGACATTGTCAGACTGGATAAATCACTGATATTCACATTGATAGACTGGATAAATCACAGATATTGACATTGTCAGACTGGATAAACCACCGATATTAACATTGTCAGACTGGATAAATCACTGATATTGACTTTGTCAGACTGGATAAATCACTGATATTGACTTTGTCAGACTGGATAAATCACTGATATTAAGATTGTCAGACTGGATAAATCACTGATATTCACATTGTCAGAATGGATAAATCACTGATATTGACTTTGTCAGACTGGATAAATCACTGATATTAACATTGTCAGACTGGATAAACCACTGATATTAACATTGTCAGACTGCATAAATCACTGATATTGACTTTGTCAGACTGGATATATCACTGATATTAACATTGTCAGACTGGATAAACCACTGATATTGACTTTGTCAGACTGGATAAACCATTGATATTGACTTTGTCAGACTGGATAAACCACTGATATTGACTTTGTCAGCCTGGATAAACCACAGATATTGACTTTGTCAGACTGGATAAACCACTGATATTGACTTTGTCAGACTGGATAAACCACAGATATTGACTTTGTCAGACTGGATAAACCACAGATACTGACTTTGTCAGACTGGATAAACCACAGATATTGACATTGTCAGACTGGATAAACCACTGATACTGACTTTGTCAGACTGGATAAACCACTGATATTGACTTTGTCAGACTGGATAGACCACTGATATTGACTTTGTCAGACTGGATAAACCACAGATATTGACTTTCTCAGACTGGATACATCACAGATATTGACATGGTCAGACTGGATAAACCACTGATATTGACATTGTCAGACTGGATAAACCACTGATATTGACTTTGTCAGACTGGATAAACCACTGATATTGACTTTATCAGATTGGATAAACCACTGATATTGACTTTGTCAGACTGGATAAATCACTGATATTAAGATTGTCAGACTGGATAAATCACCGATATTCACATTGTCAGAATGGATAAATCACTGATATTGACTTTGACAGACTGGATAACTCACTGATATTAACATTGTCAGACTGGATAAATCACTGATATTAACATTGTCAGACTTGATAAACCACTGATATTTAAATTGTCAGACTGGATAAATCACTGATATTAACATTGTCAGACTGGATAAATCACTGATATTAACATTGTCAGACTTGATAAACCACTGATATTGAAATTGTCAGGCTTGATAAATCACTGATATTAACATTGTCAGACTGGATAAACCACAGATATTGACATTGTCAGACTGGATAAACCACTGATATTGACATTGTCAGACTGCATAAACCACTGATATTAACATTGTCAGACTGGATAAACCACAGATATTAACATTGTCAGACTTGATAAACCACAGATATTGACTTTGTCAGACTGGATAAACCACTGATATTGACTTTGTCAGACTGGATAAACCACAGATATTAACATTGTCAGACTGGATAAATCACTGATATTAACATTGTCAGACTGGATAAATCACTGATATTGACTTTGTCAGACTGGATAAACCACTGATATTAACATTGCCAGACTGGATAAATCACTGATATTCACTTTGTCAGATTGGATAAACCACTGATATTGACTTTGTCAGACTGGATAAACCACTGATATTAACATTGTCAGACTGGATAAACCACTGATATTAACATTGTCAGACTGGATAAACCACAGAGATTAACATTGTCAGACTGGATAAACCACAGATATTAACATTGTCAGACTTGATAAACCACAGATATTGACTTTGTAAGACTGGATAAACCACTGATATTGACTTTGTCAGACTGGATAAACCACTGATATTGACTTTGTCAGACTGGATAAACGACAGATATTAACATTGTCAGAATGGATAAATCACTGATATTCACTTTGTCAGACTGGATAAACCACTGATATTGACTTTGTCAGACTGGATAAACCACTGATATTGACTTTGTCAGACTGGATAAATCACAGATATTGACTTTGTCAGACTGGATAAACCACTGATATTGACTTTGTCAGACTGGATAAACCACTGATATTGACTTTGTCAGACTGGATAAATCACTGATATTAACATTGTCAGACTGGATAAACCACATATATTGACATTGTCAGACAGGATTAACCACTGTTATTAACATTGTCAGACTGGATAAACCACAGATATTAACATTGTCAGACTGGATACACCACAGATATTAACATTGTCAGACCGGATAAACCACAGATATTATCATTGACAGACTGGATAAACCAGAGATATTAACATTGTCAGACTTGATAATCCACAGATATTGACATTGTCAGACCGGATAAACCACAGATATTGACTTTGTCAGACTGGATAAATCACTGATATTGACTTTGTCAAACTGGATAAATCACTGATATTAAGATTGTCAGACTGGATAAATCACCGATATTCACATTGTCAGAATGGATAAATCACTGATATTGACTTTGACAGACTGGATAAATCACAGATATTGACATTGTCAGACTGGATAAACCACTGATATTGACTTTGTCAGACTGGATAAATCACAGATATTGACATTGTCAGACTGGATAAACCACAGATATTGATTTTGTCAGACTGGATAAACCACAGATATTGACTTCGTCAGACTGGATAAATCACTGATATTGACTTTGTCAGACAGAATAAACCACTGATATTGAATTTGTCAGACTGGATAAACCACAGATATTGACATTGTCAGACTGGATAAATCACTGATATTCACATTGATAGACTGGATAAATCACAGATATTGACATTGTCAGACTGGATAAACCACCGATATTAACATTGTCAGACTGGATAAATCACTGATATTGACTTTGTCAGACTGGATAAATCACTGATATTGACTTTGTCAGACTGGATAAATCACTGATATTAAGATTGTCAGACTGGATAAATCACTGATATTCACATTGTCAGAATGGATAAATCACTGATATTGACTTTGTCAGACTGGATAAATCACTGATATTAACATTGTCAGACTGGATAAACCACTGATATTAACATTGTCAGACTGCATAAATCACTGATATTGACTTTGTCAGACTGGATATATCACTGATATTAACATTGTCAGACTGGATAAACCACTGATATTGACTTTGTCAGACTGGATAAACCATTGATATTGACTTTGTCAGACTGGATAAACCACTGATATTGACTTTGTCAGCCTGGATAAACCACAGATATTGACTTTGTCAGACTGGATAAACCACTGATATTGACTTTGTCAGACTGGATAAACCACAGATATTGACTTTGTCAGACTGGATAAACCACAGATACTGACTTTGTCAGACTGGATAAACCACAGATATTGACATTGTCAGACTGGATAAACCACTGATACTGACTTTGTCAGACTGGATAAACCACTGATATTGACTTTGTCAGACTGGATAGACCACTGATATTGACTTTGTCAGACTGGATAAACCACAGATATTGACTTTCTCAGACTGGATACATCACAGATATTGACATGGTCAGACTGGATAAACCACTGATATTGACATTGTCAGACTGGATAAACCACTGATATTGACTTTGTCAGACTGGATAAACCACTGATATTGACTTTATCAGATTGGATAAACCACTGATATTGACTTTGTCAGACTGGATAAATCACTGATATTAAGATTGTCAGACTGGATAAATCACCGATATTCACATTGTCAGAATGGATAAATCACTGATATTGACTTTGACAGACTGGATAACTCACTGATATTAACATTGTCAGACTGGATAAATCACTGATATTAACATTGTCAGACTTGATAAACCACTGATATTTAAATTGTCAGACTGGATAAATCACTGATATTAACATTGTCAGACTGGATAAATCACTGATATTAACATTGTCAGACTTGATAAACCACTGATATTGAAATTGTCAGGCTTGATAAATCACTGATATTAACATTGTCAGACTGGATAAACCACAGATATTGACATTGTCAGACTGGATAAACCACTGATATTGACATTGTCAGACTGCATAAACCACTGATATTAACATTGTCAGACTGGATAAACCACAGATATTAACATTGTCAGACTTGATAAACCACAGATATTGACTTTGTCAGACTGGATAAACCACTGATATTGACTTTGTCAGACTGGATAAACCACAGATATTAACATTGTCAGACTGGATAAATCACTGATATTAACATTGTCAGACTGGATAAATCACTGATATTGACTTTGTCAGACTGGATAAACCACTGATATTAACATTGCCAGACTGGATAAATCACTGATATTCACTTTGTCAGATTGGATAAACCACTGATATTGACTTTGTCAGACTGGATAAACCACTGATATTAACATTGTCAGACTGGATAAACCACTGATATTAACATTGTCAGACTGGATAAACCACAGAGATTAACATTGTCAGACTGGATAAACCACAGATATTAACATTGTCAGACTTGATAAACCACAGATATTGACTTTGTAAGACTGGATAAACCACTGATATTGACTTTGTCAGACTGGATAAACCACTGATATTGACTTTGTCAGACTGGATAAACGACAGATATTAACATTGTCAGAATGGATAAATCACTGATATTCACTTTGTCAGACTGGATAAACCACTGATATTGACTTTGTCAGACTGGATAAACCACTGATATTGACTTTGTCAGACTGGATAAATCACAGATATTGACTTTGTCAGACTGGATAAACCACTGATATTGACTTTGTCAGACTGGATAAACCACTGATATTGACTTTGTCAGACTGGATAAATCACTGATATTAACATTGTCAGACTGGATAAACCACATATATTGACATTGTCAGACAGGATTAACCACTGTTATTAACATTGTCAGACTGGATAAACCACAGATATTAACATTGTCAGACTGGATACACCACAGATATTAACATTGTCAGACCGGATAAACCACAGATATTATCATTGACAGACTGGATAAACCAGAGATATTAACATTGTCAGACTTGATAATCCACAGATATTGACATTGTCAGACCGGATAAACCACAGATATTGACTTTGTCAGACTGGATAAATCACTGATATTGACTTTGTCAAACTGGATAAATCACTGATATTAACATTGTCAGACTGGATAAACCACCGATATTAACATTGTCAGACAGGATAAACCACAGATCTTAACATTGTCAGACAAGATAAACCACAGATATTAACATTGTCAGACTGGATCAACCACTGATATTGACATTGTCAGACTTGATAAATCACAGATATTGACTTTGTCAGACTGGATAAACCACTGATATTGACGTTGTCAGCCTGGATAAACCACTGATATTGACTTTGTCAGATTGGATAAACCACTGATATTGACATTGTCAGACTGGATCAACCACAGATATTGACTTTGTCAGACTGGATAAATCACAGATATTGACATTGTCAGACTGGATAAACCACTGATATTGACTTTGTCAGACTGGATAAATCACAGATATTGACATTGTCAGACTGGATAAACCACAGATATTGATTTTGTCAGACTGGATAAACCACAGATATTGACTTCGTCAGACTGGATAAATCACTGATATTGACTTTGTCAGACAGAATAAACCACTGATATTGAATTTGTCAGACTGGATAAACCACAGATATTGACATTGTCAGACTGGATAAATCACTGATATTCACATTGATAGACTGGATAAATCACAGATATTGACATTGTCAGACTGGATAAACCACCGATATTAGCATTGTCAGACTGGATAAATCACTGATATTGACTTTGTCAGACTGGATAAATCACTGATATTGACTTTGTCAGACTGGATAAATCACTGATATTAAGATTGTCAGACTGGATAAATCACTGATATTCACATTGTCAGAATGGATAAATCACTGATATTGACTTTGTCAGACTGGATAAATCACTGATATCAACATTGTCAGACTGGATAAACCACTGATATTAACATTGTCAGACTGCATAAATCACTGATATTGACTTTGTCAGACTGGATATATCACTGATATTAACATTGTCAGACTGGATAAACCACTGATATTGACTTTGTCAGACTGGATAAACCATTGATATTGACTTTGTCAGACTGGATAAACCACTGATATTGACTTTGTCAGCCTGGATAAACCACAGATATTGACTTTGTCAGACTGGATAAATCACAGATATTGACTTTGTCAGACTGGATAAACCACAGATATTGACTTTGTCAGACTGGATAAACCACAGATATTGACTTTGTCAGACTGGATAAACCACAGATATTGACATTGTCAGACTGGATAAACCACTGATACTGACTTTGTCAGACTGGATAAACCACTGATATTGACTTTGTCAGACTGGATAGACCACTGATATTGACTTTGTCAGACTGGATAAACCACAGATATTGACTTTCTCAGACTGGATAAATCACAGATATTGACATTGTCAGACTGGATAAACCACTGATATTGACATTGTCAGACTGGATAAACCACTGATATTGACTTTGTCAGACTGGATAAACCACTGATATTGACTTTATCAGATTGGATAAACCACTGATATTGACTTTGTCAGACTGGATAAATCACTGATATTAAGATTGTCAGACTGGATAAATCACCGATATTCACATTGTCAGAATGGATAAATCACTGATATTGACTTTGTCAGACTGGATAACTCACTGATATTAACATTGTCAGACTGGATAAATCACTGATATTAACATTGTCAGACTTGATAAACCACTGATATTTAAATTGTCAGACTGGATAAATCACTGATATTAACATTGTCAGACTGGATAAATCACTGATATTAACATTGTCAGACTTGATAAACCACTGATATTGAAATTGTCAGACTTGATAAATCACTGATATTAACATTGTCAGAGTTGATAAACCACAGATATTGACATTGTCAGACTGGATAAACCACTGATATTGACATTGTCAGACTGCATGAACCACTGATATTAACATTGTCAGACTGGATAAACCACAGATATTAACATTGTCAGACTGGATAAACCACTGATATTGACATTGTCAGACTGCATAAACCACAGATATTAACATTGTCAGACTGGATAAACCACAGATATTAACATTGTCAGACTTGATAAACCACAGATATTGACTTTGTCAGACTGGATAAACCACAGATATTAACATTGTCAGACTGGATCAATCACTGATATTAACATTGTCAGACTGGATAAATCACTGATATTGACTTTGTCAGACTGGATAAACCACTGATATTAACATTGTCAGACTGGATAAGTCACTGATATTGACTTTGTCAGATTGGATAAACCACTGATATTGACTTTGTCAGACTGGATAAACCACTGATATTAACATTGTCAGACTGGATAAACCACTGATATTAACATTGTAAGACTGGATAAACCACAGAGATTAACATTGTCAGACTGGATAAACCACAGATATTAACATTGTCAGACTTGATAAACCACAGATATTGACTTTGTCAGACTGGATAAACCACTGATATTGACTTTGTCAGACTGGATAAATCACTGATATTAACATTGTCAGACTGGATAAACCACATATATTGACATTGTCAGACAGGATTAACCACTGTTATTAACATTGTCAGACTGGATAAACCACAGATATTAACATTGTCAGACTGGATAAACCACAGATATTAACATTGTCAGACCGGATAAACCACAGATATTATCATTGACAGACTGGATAAACCAGAGATATTAACATTGTCAGACTTGATAATCCACAGATATTGACATTGTCAGACCGGATAAACCACAGATATTGACTTTGTCAGACTGGATAAATCACTGATATTGACTTTGTCAAACTGGATAAATCACTGATATTAACATTGTCAGACTGGATAAACCACCGATATTAACATTGTCAGACAGGATAAACCACAGATCTTAACATTGTCAGACAAGATAAACCACAGATATTAACATTGTCAGACTGGATCAACCACTGATATTGACATTGTCAGACTTGATAAATCACAGATAATGACTTTGTCAGACTGGATAAACCACTGATATTGACGTTGTCAGCCTGGATAAACCACTGATATTGACTTTGTCAGATTGGATAAACCACTGATATTGACATTGTCAGACTGGATCAACCACAGATATTGACTTTGTCAGACTGGATAAATCACAGATATTGACATTGTCAGACTGGATAAACCACTGATATTGACTTTGTCAGACTGGATAAATCACTGATATTGACTTTGTCAGACAGAATAAAAAACTGATATTGACTTTGTCAGATTGGATAAACCACAGATATTGACATTGTCAGACTGGATCAACCACAGATATTGACTTTGTCAGACTGGATAAATCACAGATATTGATTTTGTCAGACTGGATAAACCACAGATATTGACTTCGTCAGACTGGATAAATCACTGATATTGACTTTGTCAGACAGAATAAAAAACTGATATTGAATTTGTCAGACTGGATAAACCACAGATATTGACATTGTCAGACTGGATAAATCACTGATATTCACATTGATAGACTGGATAAATCACAGATATTGACATTGTCAGACTGGATAAACCACCGATATTAACATTGTCAGACTGGATAAATCACTGATATTGACTTTGTCAGACTGGATAAATCACTGATATTGACTTTGTCAGACTGGATAAATCACTGATATTAAGATTGTCAGACTGGATAAATCACTGATATTCACATTGTCAGAATGGATAAATCACTGATATTGACTTTGTCAGACTGGATAAATCACTGATATCAACATTGTCAGACTGGATAAACCACTGATATTAACATTGTCAGACTGCATAAATCACTGATATTGACTTTGTCAGACTGGATATATCACTGATATTAACATTGTCAGACTGGATAAACCACTGATATTGACTTTGTCAGACTGGATAAACCATTGATATTGACTTTGTCAGACTGGAAAAACCACTGATTTTGACTTTGTCAGCCTGGATAAACCACAGATATTGACTTTGTCAGACTGGATAAATCACAGATATTGACTTTGTCAGACTGGATAAACCACAGATATTGACTTTGTCAGACTGGATAAACCACAGATATTGACTTTGTCAGACTGGATAAACCACAGATATTGACATTGTCAGACTGGATAAACCACTGATACTGACTTTGTCAGACTGGATAAACCACTGATATTGACTTTGTCAGACTGGATAGACCACTGATATTGACTTTGTCAGACTGGATAAACCACAGATATTGACTTTCTCAGACTGGATAAATCACAGATATTGACATTGTCAGACTGGATAAACCACTGATATTGACATTGTCAGACTGGATAAACCACTGATATTGACTTTGTCAGACTGGATAAACCACTGATATTGACTTTATCAGATTGGATAAACCACTGATATTGACTTTGTCAGACTGGATAAATCACTGATATTAAGATTGTCAGACTGGATAAATCACCGATATTCACATTGTCAGAATGGATAAATCACTGATATTGACTTTGTCAGACTGGATAACTCACTGATATTAACATTGTCAGACTGGATAAATCACTGATATTAACATTGTCAGACTTGATAAACCACTGATATTTAAATTGTCAGACTGGATAAATCACTGATATTAACATTGTCAGACTGGATAAATCACTGATATTAACATTGTCAGACTTGATAAACCACTGATATTGAAATTGTCAGACTTGATAAATCACTGATATTAACATTGTCAGAGTTGATAAACCACAGATATTGACATTGTCAGACTGGATAAACCACTGATATTGACATTGTCAGACTGCATAAACCACTGATATTAACATTGTCAGACTGGATAAACCACAGATACTAACATTGTCAGACTGGATAAACCACTGATATTGACATTGTCAGACTGCATAAACCACAGATATTAACATTGTCAGACTGGATAAACCACAGATATTAACATTGTCAGACTTGATAAACCTCAGATATTGACTTTGTCAGACTGGATAAACCACTGATATTGACTTTGTCAGACTGGATAAACCACAGATATTAACATTGTCAGACTGGATCAATCACTGATATTAACATTGTCAGACTGGATAAATCACTGATATTGACTTTGTCAGACTGGATAAACCACTGATATTAACATTGTCAGACTGGATAAGTCACTGATATTGACTTTGTCAGATTGGATAAACCACTGATATTGACTTTGTCAGACTGGATAAACCACTGATATTAACATTGACAGACTGGATAAACCACTGATATTAACATTGTCAGACTGGATAAACCACAGAGATTAACATTGTCAGACTGGATAAACCACAGATATTAACATTGTCAGACTTGATAAACCACAGATATTGACTTTGTCAGACTGGATAAACCACTGATATTGACTTTGTCAGACTGGATAAACCACTGATATTGACTTTGTCAGACTGGATAAACGACAGATATTAACATTGTCAGACTGGATAAATCACTGATATTCACTTTGTCAGACTGGATAAAGCACTGATATTGACTTTGTCAGACTGGATAAACCACTGATATTGACTTTGTCAGACTGGATAAACCACAGAGATTAACATTGTCAGACTGGATAAACCACTGATATTAACATTGTCAGACTTGATAAACCACAGATATTGACTTTGTCAGACTGGATAAATCACTGATATTGACTTTGTCAGACTGGATAAACCACTGATATTGACTTTGTCAGACTGGATAAACCACTGATATTGACTTTGTCAGACTGGATAAATCACTGATATTAACATTGTCAGACTGGATAAACCACATATATTGACATTGTCAGACAGGATAAACCACTGTTATTAACATTGTCAGACTGGATAAACCACAGATATTAACATTGTCAGACCGGATAAACCACAGATATTAACATTGACAGACTGGATAAACCCGAGATATTAACATTGTCAGACTTGATACTCCACAGATATTGACATTGTCAGACCGGATAAACCACAGATATTGACTTTGTCAGACTGGATAAATCACAGATATTAACATTGTCAGACTGGATAAATCACTGATATTCACTTTGTCAGACTGGATAAACCACTGATATTGACTTTGTCAGACTGGATAAACCACTGATATTGACTTTGTCAGACTGGATAAACCACAGAGATTAACATTGTCAGACTGGATAAACCACTGATATTAACATTGTCAGACTTGATAAACCACTGATATTGACTTTGTCAGACTGGATAAATCACTGATATTGACTTTGTCAGACTGGATAAACCACTGATATTGACTTTGTCAGACTGGATAAACCACTGATATTGACTTTGTCAGACTGGATAAATCACTGATATTAACATTGTCAGACTGGATAAACCACATATATTGACATTGTCAGACAGGATAAACCACTGTTATTAACATTGTCAGACTGGATAAACCACAGATATTAACATTGTCAGACTGGATAAACCACAGATATTAACATTGTCAGACCGGATACACCACAGATATTAACATTGACAGACTGGATAAACCAGAGATATTAACATTGTCAGACTTGATAATCCACAGATATTGACATTGTCAGACCGGATAAACCACAGATATTGACTTTGTCAGACTGGATAAATCACTGATATTGACTTTGTCAAACTGGATAAATCACTGATATTAACATTGTCAGACTGGATAAACCACCGATATTAACATTGTCAGACAGGATAAACCACAGATCTTAACATTGTCAGACAAGATAAACCACAGATATTAACATTGTCAGACTGGATCAACCACTGATATTGACATTGTCAGACTTGATAAACCAGAGATATTGACATTGTCAGACTGGATAAACCAGAGATATTAACATTGTCAGACAGGAAGGACCTGTTTACCCTCGCAGAGAGGTCAATTGCCAGGAAGCACGGATTTGAGGTGATTGGTCGAAGGATTAGAGGGGACATGAGGAAAAGGTTTTCACCCAGAGGGTGGTGGGTGTCTGGAATTCACTGCCCGGATCAGTGGTGGATGCAGAAACCCTCAACTCATTTAAAAAAAGCTGGACGTGCACCTGAAGTGCTGTAACCTGCAAAGCTACAGACCAGGTGCTGGAAGGTGAGATTAGATCTCACTAAGCTAGTTTTTTCAGCCGGTGCAGACAGGATGGGCTGAATGGCCTCCTTCTGTGCTGTAACCTTTCTCTGGTTCTGTGTCCTGGAATGTTTTATTCCATTAAAGGTGCTATATAAACACAAGGTGTTGTTGTTATTTGGACCTTTATCGCCATTCCTTCATTGTCACTGGGAAAAATCCTGGAACTCCTTACCTAACAGCATTGTGGGAGTATTTCACCACACCAACGGCAACGTGTTAAGAAAGCGGTCGAGCTTCACCTTCTCAACAGGCAACTGGTGATTTACAATATATGTTGGTCTTGCTAGTGACGTCTATATCCTGAGAATGAAGTAAAAACAATGTGTATTTGTAAAATGGATTGAAAGTCTCAACAGAAATATTTGTTGCTAAATTAATCCTCTTTTAGATTGTACAGACAATGTCACTTTAATAACCTAATCTCTCCTCGACATTCCCACAATGGATGTTGGGTTGGACTGTGCTCACAAGTTCTGGGGTTAAACTGAGCAGATTCTGCTCTATCTTCACTCCAGCTCAAAGTGATGTTACAAAAAACCTCTCCATTCTGATGCAGGGTCACTGATCTGAAATGTTAACTCTGCTTCTCCCTCCACAGATACTGCCAGACCTGCAAAGTATTTCCAGCAGTTTTTTGCTTTTATTTCAGATTTCCAGCATCTGCAGTATTTTGCTTTTATTTTCTTGCATCCAATGTCCACCCTGATATAAACCAACACTTAACTGGTCTGTCTGTGTTTCTCGACTGGGTTCTGTGAGCAGCGCTGGTCATAAAACAACAGCAAAATACTGCAGATGCTGGAAATATGAAAGAGAAAGTACGGGAAGTACTCAGCAGGTCAGGTAGCATGTGTGGAGAAAAGAAAGTTAACCTTTCAGGGTTTGCAGAATGAATTATCAGGAATAAAAATGGTGCAGAATTTGATGGGCAAGAAAGCTGAGAAGTGGAAGAGAAATGGACTAGAGTTCAGGAAAAACAATTGCTAATAATGAAAGATGCTGTGGGAAGATAAAACTGGTAATCCAGCAGTGCATGGTCAGTGTACATGGAAGTAACAAGAAAATATCAAAGCTTTCTAAAATACAGGCATTATTAGAGGGAGGTGAAGTTACACAATCACAGAGAGGTTAATGGGGAGGACAGAGGTGAAACAAAGCAATGGATGGAGATGGTTTCAGAGACACAGTAAAGGAGCAAATCAGTCCCAGAGCAATGGAATCTGTCTCAGAAAACACAGAAAAATAAAAGTTCCAAATTGTAGATAAATGTTCAAAAATAATCACCTCTGACACAACTTCACTGTTTTCATATTGAAAACTTTGCAGCTCCGGGATCAGAGATTTTAAAAAAGGCTGCGTTTACTAACAACGCAACCATGAGTTGTGCAGAAGCTGCACATGCGCAGATGGATTGAAGCGTCACACTCTGTGACTTTTTCAGCGGTTGCCAGTAGGAAAGATGGCGCCGCTCAATTGATCACTAAAAAACACAACAAGCGAAACCAAAAGGTGATTGTCGGCTCCCCGTTTCCTGCCCTACACTGCAATGCTGCCTGCACCATCCTGCAACTGCTCCCCAAAGTGAATATTATTGTGCACAAAAACCCGCATTTCAAACCAGAGATTTCCATCATTTTGGTAGTTGCAACAGATAAATCCTGGGAGCTCATGTTCAGCAATTCAAAAGTATCCGTGCTTACAGAGATAGGGAGGGTTGTGGAGGCTGGAGGAGGTTACAGAGATAGGGAGGGTTGCAGGGGCTGGAGGAGGCAACAGCGATGAGGAGGGTTGTCAGGGCTGGAGGAAGTTATAGAGATTGGGAGGGTTGTAAGGGCTGGAGGAGGTTACAGAGATAGGGAGGGTGGTAGGGGCTGAAGGAGGTTACAGAGATAGGGAGGGTTGCAGGGGCTGGAGGAGGTGACAGAGATAGGGAGGGTGGTAGGGGATGAAGGAGGTAACAGCGATGGGGAGGGTTGTAAGGGCTGGAGGAAGTTATAGAGATCGGGGGGTTGTGAGGGCTGGAGGAGGTTAGAGAAATAGGGAGGGCTGTCGGAGGTTACAGAGATAGGGAGGGCTGTAGGATGTTACAGTAATAGGGAGGGTTGTAAGGGCCGGAGGAAGTTAGAGAGATAGGGAGGGCTGTAGGGGCTGGAGGAGGATACCATGATAGGGAGGGCTGTAGCAGGTTACTGGGATGTGGAGGGTTGTAGGGGCTGGAGGCAGTTACAGAGATAGGAAGAGTTGTCGAGGCTGGAGGAGGTGACAGAGCTTGGGAGTGTTGTGGAGCCTGGAGAAGGTTACAGAGATAGGGAAGTTGTAGGGGCTGGAGAAGGTTACAGAGATAGGGAGGGTTGTAGGGGCTGGAGGAGGTTACAGAGATAGGGAGAGTTGTAGGGGCTGGAGGAAGTTACAGAGATAGGGAGGGTTGTAGGGGCTAGAGGAGGTTACAGAGATAGGGAGGGTTGCAGGTGCTGGAGGAGGTTACAGAGATAGGGAGGGTTGTAGGGGCTGGAGGAGGTTACAGAGATAGGGAGGGTTGTCGGGGCTGGAGGAAGTTACAGAGATAGGAAGAGTTGTCGAGGCTGGAGGAGGTGACAGAGCTTGGGAGTGTTGTGGAGCCTGGAGAAGGTTACAGAGATAGGGAAGTTGTAGGGGCTGGAGAAGGTTACAGAGATAGGGAGGGTTGTAGGGGCTGGAGGAGGTTACAGAGATAGGGAGAGTTGTAGGGGCTGGAGGAAGTTACAGAGATAGGGAGGGTTGTAGGGGCTAGAGGAGGTTACAGAGATAGGGAGGGTTGCAGGTGCTGGAGGAGGTTACAGAGATAGGGAGGGTTGTAGGGGCTGGAGGAGGTTACAGAGATAGGGAGGGTTGTAGGGGCTGGAGGAGGTAACAGCGATGAGGAGGGTTGTAGGGGCTGGAGGAGGTTACAGAGATGGGGAGGGTTGTAGGGACTGGAGGAGATTAGAGAGAAGGGGTGGGTTGTAGGGGCTGGAGGAGGTTACAGAGATCGAGAGGGTTGCAGAGGTTGTAGGTAGTTACAGTGATCGGGAGGGTTGTAGGGGCTGGAGGTGGTTACAGAGATAGGGAGGGCTGAAGGGGCTGTAGGAGGTTACGTGATGGGAGGGTTGTAGAGGTTGGAGGTAGTTACAGAGATAGGGAGGGTTGTAGGGGCTGGAGAAGGTTACAGAGATAGGGAGGGTTGTAGGGGCTGGAGGAGGTTACAGAGATAGGGAGAGTTGTAGGGGCTGGAGGAAGTTACAGAGATAGGGAGGGTTGTAGGGGCTAGAGGAGGTTACAGAGATAGGGAGGGTTGCAGGTGCTGGAGGAGGTTACAGAGATAGGGAGGGTTGTAGGGGCTGGAGGAGGTTACAGAGATAGGGAGGGTTGTCGGGGCTGGAGGAAGTTACAGAGATAGGGAGGGTTGTAGGGGCTGGAGGAGGTAACAGCGATGAGGAGGGTTGTAGGGGCTGGAGGAGGTTACAGAGATGGGGAGGGTTGTAGGGACTGGAGGAGATTAGAGAGAAGGGGTGGGTTGTAGGGGCTGGAGGAGGTTACAGAGATCGAGAGGGTTGCAGAGGTTGTAGGTAGTTACAGTGATCGGGAGGGTTGTAGGGGCTGGAGGTGGTTACAGAGATAGGAAGGGCTGAAGGGGCTGTAGGAGGTTACGTGATGGGAGGGTTGTAGAGGTTGGAGGTAGTTACAGAGATAGGGAGGGTTGTAGGGGCTGGAGGAGGTTACAGAGATCGAGAGGGTTGCAGAGGTTGGAGGTAGTTACAGAGATAGGGAGGGTTGTAGGGGCTGGAGGAGGTTACAGAGATGAAGAGCGTTGTAGGGGCTGGAGGCGGTTACAGAGATGGGGAGGGTTGTAGGGGCTGGAGGAGGTTACAGAGATGAAGAGGGTTTTCAGGGCTGGAGGAGGTGACAGAGATGGGGAGAGTTGTAGGGGCTGAAGGGGGTTACAGAGATAGGGAGGGTTGTACAGGTTGGAGGAGGTTGCAGAGATCGGGAAGGTTGTAGAGGTTGGAGGTAGTTACAGTGATAGGAAGGGTTGTAGGGGCTGGAGGAGGTTACAGAGATGGGGAGGTTTGAAGGGGCTGGAGGAGGCTACGGAGATAGGGGGCGTTGTCAGGGCTGGAGGAGGTTACAGACATAGGGAGGGTTGTAGAGGCTGGAGGAGGTTAGAGAGATGGGGAGGGTTGCAGGGGCTGGAGGAGGTTACAGAGATAGAGAAGGTTGTAGGGGCTGGAGGAGGTTACAGATATGAGGAGGGTTGTAGGGGCTGGAGGACGTTACAGAGATGGGGTGGGCTGGAGGTGGTTGCAGTGATAGGGAGAGATGTTGGGGCTGGAGGAAGTTACAGAGATAGGGAGAGTTGTAGGGGCTGGAGGAGGTTAGAGAGATGGGGAGGGTTGTAGGGGCTGGAGGATGTTAGAGAGATGGGGAGGGTTGTAGGGGCTTGATGAGGTTACAGGGATCGGGAGGGTTGCAGAGGTTGGAGGTACTTACAGTGGTAGGGAGGGTTGTAGGGGCTGGAGGAGGTTCCAGAGATAGGGAGGGCTGTAGGAGGTTACGTGATGGGAGGGTTGGAGAGGTTGGAGGTAGTTACAGAGATAGGGAGGGTTGTCGGGGCTGGAGGAGGTTCCAGGGATAGGGAGGGTTGTAGGGGCTGGAGGAGGTTACAGAGATAGGGAGGGCTGTAGGGGCTGGAGGAGGTTACAGAGATAGGGAGGGTTGTAGGGGCTGGAGGAGCTTACAGAGATAGGGAGAGTTGTAGAGGCAGGAGGAGGTTACAGAGCTTGGGAGCGTTGTAGGGGCTGGAGGAGATTACAGAGATGGGGAGGGTTGTTGGGGCTGGAGGAGGTTACAGAGATAGGGAGAGTTGTAGAGGCAGGAGGAGGTTACAGAGCTTGGGAGCGTTGTAGGGGCTGGAGGAGGTTACAGAGATGAAGAGGGTTGTCGGGGCTGGAGGATGTTACAGATATAGCGAGCGTTGTCAGGGCTGGAGGTAGTGACAGAGATCGGGAGGGTTGTAGAGGTTGGAGGTAGTTACTGTGATAGGGAGGGCTGGAGGGGCTGGAGGAGGTTACAGAGATAGGGAAGGTTGTAGAGGCTGGAGGAGGTTACAGAGATAGCGAGCGTTGTCTGGGCTGGAGGTGGTGACAGAGATCGGGAGGGTTGTGGAGGTTGGAGGTAGTTACAGTGATAGGGAGCGTTGTCGGGGCTGGAGGAGGTTACAGAGATGAAGAGGGTTGTAGGGGCTGGAGGAGGTTACAGATTTAGCGAGCGTTGTCAGGGCTGGAGGTAGTGACAGAGATCGGGAGGGTTGTAGAGGTTGGAGGTAGTTACAGTGATAGGGAGGGCTGTAGGGGCTGGAGGAGGTTACAGAGATAGGGAGGGAATTAGAGGCTGGAGGAGGTTACAGAGATAGCGAGCGTTGTCTGGGCTGGAGGTGGTGACAGAGATCGGGAGGGTTGTAGAGGTTGGAGGTAGTTACAGAGATAGGGAGGGTTGTGGCGGCTGGAGGAGGTTACAGAGATCGAGAGGGTTGCAGAGGTTGGAGGTAGTTACAGAGATAGGGAGGGTTGTAGAGGCTGGAGGAGGTTAGAGAGATGGGGAGGGTTGTAGGGGCTGGAGGAGGTTACAGAGATAGGGAAGGTTGTAGGGGCTGGAGGAGGTTACAGAGATCGAGAGGGTTGCAGAGGTTGGAGGTAGTTACAGAGATAGGGGGGGTTGTAGAGGCTGGAGGAGGTTAGAGAGATGGGGAGGGTTGTAGGGGCTGGAGGAGGTTACAGAGATAGGGAAGGTTGTAGGGGCTGGAGGAGGTTACAGAGATCGAGAGGGTTGCAGAGGTTGGAGGTAGTTACAGAGATAGGGAGGGTTGTAGGGGCTGGAGGAGGTTACAGAGATAGGGAGGGCTGTAGGTGCTGGAGGAGGTTACAGAGATGAAGAGGGTTGCAGGGGCTGGAGGAGGTTACAGAGATGAAGAGGGTTGTAGGGGCTTGAGGAGGTTACAGAGATGGGGAGAGTTGTAGGGGCTGAAGGAGGTTACAGAGAAAGGGAGGGTTGTACAGGTTGGAGGAGGTTACAGAGATCGGGAAGGTTGTAGAGGTTGGAGGTAGTTACAGTGATAGGGAGGGTTGTAGGGGCTGGAGGAGGTTACATAGATGGGGAGGGTTGTGGGGGCTGGAGTAGGCTACGGAGATAGGGGGCGTTGTCAGGGCTGGAGGAGGTTACAGATATAGGGAGGGTTGTAGAGGCTGGAGGAGGTTAGAGAGATGGGGAGGGTTGTAGGGGCTGGAGGAGGTTACAGAGATAGGGAAGGTTGTAGGGGCTGGAGGAGGTTACAGATATGAGGAGGGTTGTAGGGGCTGGAGGACGTTACAGAGATGGGGAGGGCTGGAGGTGGTTACAGTGATACGGAGAGATGTTGGGGCTGGAGGAAGTTACAGAGATAGGGAGAGTTGTAGGGGCTGGAGGGGGTTAGAGAGATGGGGAGGGTTGTAGGGGCTGGAGGAGGTTAGTGAGATGGGGAGGTTTGTAGGGGCTGGATGAAGTTTCAGGGATCGGGAGGGTTGCAGAGGTTGGAGGTAGTTACAGTGGTAGGGAGGGTTGTAGGGGCTGGAGGAGGTTCCAGAGATAGGGAGGGCTGTAGGAGGTTACGTGATGGGAGGGTTGGAGAGGTTGGAGGTAGTTACAGAGATAGGGAGGGTTGTCGGGGCTGGAGGAGGTTCCAGGGATAGGGAGGGTTGGAGGGGCTGGAGGAGGTTATAGAGATAGGGAGGGCTGTAGGGGCAGGAGGAGGTTACAGAGCCTGGGAGCGTTGTAGGGGCTGGAGGAGATTACAGAGATGGGGAGGGTTGTTGGGACTGGAGGAGGTTACAGAGAATGGGAGAGTTGTAGAGGCAGGAGGAGGTTACAGAGCTTGGGATCGTTGTCGGGGCTGGAGGAGGTTACAGAGATGAAGAGGGTTGTCGGGGCTGGAGGAGGTTACAGATATAGCGAGCGTTGTCAGGGCTGGAGGTAGTGACAGAGATCGGGAGGGTTGTAGAGGTTGGAGGTAGTTACTGTGATAGGGAGGGCTGGAGGGGCTGGAGGAGGTTACAGAGATAGGGAGGGTTGTAGAGGCTGGAGGAGGTTAACGAGATAGCGAGTGTTGTCTGGGCTGGAGGTGGTGACAGAGATCGGGAGGGCTGTGGAGGTTGGAGGTAGTTACAGTGATAGGGAGCGTTGTCGGGGCTGGAGGAGGTTACAGAGATGAAGAGGGTTGTAGGGGCTGGAGGAGGTTACAGATTTAGCGAGCGTTGTCAGGGCTGGAGGTCGTGACAGAGATCGGGAGGGTTGTAGAGGTTGGAGGTAGTTACAGTGATAGGGAGGGCTGTAGGGGCTGGAGGAGGTTACAGAGATAGGGATGGTTGTAGAGGCTGGAGGAAGTTACAGAGATAGCGAGCGTTGTCTAGGCTGGAGGTGGTGACAGAGATCGGGAGGGTTGTAGAGGTTGGAGGTAGTTACAGTGATAGGGATGGTTCTAGGGGCTGGAGGAGGTTATAGAGGTAGGGAGAGTTGCAGGGCTGGAGGAGGTTACGGAGATGGGGATGTTGTCGATACTGGAGGAGGTTACTGAGATAAGGAGAGTTGTGGGGGCTGGAGGAGGTTACAGAGATAGGGAGCGTTGTCGGGGCTGGAGGAGGTGACAGAGATAGGGAGGGTTGCAGAGGCTAGAGGTGGTTACAGTGATAGGGAGTGTTGTACGAGCTGGAGGAGGTTACAGAGATCAGGAGGTTTGCAGAGGCTGGAGGAGGTTACAGAGACAGGGAGGGCTGGAGGAGGTTACAGTGAGAGGGAGGGTTGTAGTGGCTAGTAAAGGTTACAGAAATATGGAGGGTTGTCGCGGCTGGAGGAGGTTACAGAGATAGGGAGGGGGCTGGAGGAGGTTCCAGATATAGGGAGGGGGCTGGAGGAGGTTCCAGAGAAAAGGAGAGGGCTGGAGGTGGTTACAGAGATAGGGAGGCGGCTGGAGGAGGTTCCAGAGATAGGGAGGGGGCTGGAGGAGGTTCCAGAGGTAGACTGGGAGGGGGGCAGAGTGGAGGGGGGCAGAGTGGAGGGGGCAGAGTGGGAGGGAGGCAGAGTGGGAGGGAGGCAGAGTGGGAGGGGGCAGAGTGGGAGGGGGCATGATGGTTTTTCTAACTTCCTCCCTTTCTATAACCTCTGCATTACCTGGTACTATTGGGATGGTACGAGTGTCCTCCGCTGTGAAAACTGAAGCAAAATACTGATTTTGTGTGTCTGCCATTTCTGTGTTCCCTTCTATTAATTCCCCAGTCTCATCCTCCAACGGACTAACATTCACTTTAGCTACTCTCTTCCCTTTTATATACTTTTTCTTTTTATAGCTTTTGCTATCCGTTTATATATTTTGCACTAGTTTTCTTTCATAATTTACCTTTGCTCTTTTTATTATTTTTTTAGTAACCCTTTTTTGATATTTAAAAGTTTCCCAATCTTCCAGCCTGCCTGTGCAACATGGTATGCCTTAGTTTTTGTCTTGATGTTATCATTAACTTCCTTGCTTAGCCATGGATGTTTTTTTCCCCTCCTAGAATCTTTCTTCCTGTCTGGAATATATTTTATTTGGGATAAATTGAAGATCTCCTTAAACATCTGCCACTGCTCGTCAACTGTCCTACCTTGGAGTCTTCCTGCCCAGTCCACTAGGGCCAAATCTGTCCTCATGCCTATATAATTACCATTGTTTAACTCCAGAAAGCTTGTGTGGGACTCTAGCTTCTTGGTCTCAAACTGAATTTGAATTTCTAGCATGATATGATGACTTTTCCCTCCAGGATCCTGAACAATGAGATCATTTATTAATCCCACCCCATTACACAACACCAAATCTAGAATAGCCTGCTGCCTGGTTGCTTCCACAACATATTGCTCCAAAAAACAATCTCTAATACATTCAATGAACTCTCCCTCGAGGCTACCCTTGCCAATTTCATTAATCCAGTCAATACGTATATTAAAATCACCCATGATTATTGCCATACCTTTCTTGCAAGCCCCCAGTATTTCCTGGTTGAAACTGTGCCCCACTGCGGAACTACTGTTTGGGGACCAATAGATTTCTCCCACCAGGGACTTCTTTCCCTTGCTTTTTCTTATTTCTACCCAGACTGATTCTATGTCTTGATCTCCAGAGCCTATATTGTTTCTCGCTACAGCACTGATCTCTTCTTTCACGAACAAAGCGACACCACCTCCTTTTCCTTCCTGTCTATCCTTCCGAAATACTGAGTACCCTTGGATATTCAATTCCCAAACCTGGCTTCCCTGTCACCACCTCTCAGTAATTGCCACGAAATCATACCCAATTGTCTCGATTTGCGCTGTTAACTCATTTATTTTAGACCGCAATTGTTGACAACGCGATCGGTAGGTGGAGCTGTTTTGGCACATGCGCAGATACAGCATGTGCCACCAAAACGTCACAGCCTGCGACTGCAGCAGCTGCCAGGACTAAAGATGGCGCTGGTCAAAAAATCACACAGATGAAACCTAACAAACACGTGGCAGAATACAATGGCCGGAGTGAGAGAGTGGAGCGGGCCGGGGAGAGCACCGCGCGGAAGAGGGAGGGAGGGGAAGGGGGAGGGGAAGAGGGAGGGAGGGGGAGGGGAGGAGGAGGAGGGGGGAGAAGAGGGGGGAGAGGAGGGGGGAGGGGAGAGAGGAGGAGGGGGGAGAGGAGGGGGAGAGGAGGGGGAGAGGAGGGGGAGAGGGGAGAGGAGCGGGGAGGGGGGAGAGGAGGAGAGGAGGGGGGAGAGGGGAGAGGAGCGGGGAGGGGGGAGAGGAGGAGAGGAGGGGGGAGGGGGGAGAGGAGGGGGGATGGGGAGGAGCGGGGGGAAGGGGGAGGGAGAGGAGGGGGAGGGGGGAGAGGAGGGGGGAGGGGGCGGAGCGGGGGGAAGGGGGAGGGGAGGAGGGGGGAAGGGGAAGAGGGAGGGAGGGGAAGGGGAAGAGGGAGGGAGGGGAAGGGGAAGGGGAAGAGGGAGGGAGGGGAAGGGGAAGGGGAAGAGGGAGGGAGGGGAAGGGGAAGAGGGAGGGAGGGGAAGGGGAAGGGGAAGAGGGAGGGAGGGGAAGGGGAAGAGGGAGGGAGGGGGAGGGGAAGGGGAAGGGGAAGAGGGAGGGAGGGGAAGGGGAAGAGGGAGGGAGGGGAAGGGGAAGAGGGAGGGAGGGGAAGGGGAAGAGGGAGGGAGGGGAAGGGGAAGAGGGAGGGAGGGGGAGGGGAAGAGGGAGGGAGGGGGTGGGGAAGGGGAAGAGGGAGGGAGGGGAAGGGGAAGAGGGAGGGAGGGGAAGGGGAAGAGGGAGGGAGGGGAAGGGGAAGAGGAAGAGGGAGGGAGGGGAAGGGGAAGGGGAAGAGGGAGAGAGGGGAAGGGGTAGGGGAAGGGGAAGAGGGAGGGAGGGGAAGGGGAAGAGGGAGGGAGGGGGAGGGGAAGGGGAAGAGGGAGGGAGGTGGAGGGGAAGGGGAAGAGGAAGAGGGAGGGAGGGGAAGGGGAAGAGGGAGGGAGGGGAAGGGGAAGAGCGAGGAAGGGGATGGGGAAGAGGGAGGGAGGGAGGGGAAGGGGAAGAGGGAGGGAGGGGAAGGCGAAGAGGGAGGGAGGGGAAGGGGAAGAGGGAGGGAGGGGAAGGGGAAGAGGGAGGTAGGGGAAGGGGATGAGGGAGGGAGGGGAAGGGGAAGAGGGAGGGAGGGGGAGGGGAAGAGGGAGGGAGGGGGAGGGGAAGGGGAAGAGGGAGGGAGGGGAAGGGGAAGAGGGAGGGAGGGAGGAGAAGGGGAAAAGGGAAGGAGGGGAAGGGGAAGAGGGAGGGAGGGGAAGGGGATGTGGAAGAGGGAGGGCGGGGAAGGGGAAGGGGAAGAGGGAGGGAGGGGAAGGGGAAGAGGGAGGAAGGGGAAGGGGAGGAGGGAGGGAGGGGAAGGGGAAGAGGGAGGGGAAGTGGAAGGGTAAGAGGGAGGGAGGGGAAGGGGAAGGGGAAGAGAAGAGGGAGGGAGGGAAGGGGAAGATGGAGGGAGGGGAAGGGGAAGAGGGAGGGAGGGAAGTGGAAGGGGAAGAGGGAGGGAGGGGAAGGGGGAAGAGGGAGGAGGGAGGGGAAGGGGAAGAGGGAGGGAGGGAGGGGAAGAGGGAGGGAGGGAGGTGAAGGGAAGAGGGAGGGAGGGAGAGGGAGGGGAAGAGGGAGGGAGGGGAGGGAGGGGAAGGGGAAGAGGGAATGAGGGAAGGGAAGGGAAGGGCTAGAGGGAGAGAGGGAGGGGAAGGGGAAGAGGGAGGGAGGGAGTGGAAGGGGAAGAGGGAGGGGAGGGGAAGGGGAAGAGGGAGGGAGGGAGGGAGGGGAAGGGGAAGAGGGAGGGAGGGAGGGGAAGGGGAAGAGGGAGGGATGGAGAGGGAGGGGAAGACGGAGGGAGGGTAAGGGAGAGGGAGGAGGGGAAGGTGAAGAGGGAGGGAGGGAGGGGAAGGGGAGAGGAGGGAGGGAGGGGAAGGGGAAGAGGAAGAGGGAGGGGAAGGGGAAGAGGGAGGGAAGGGGAAGAGGGAGGGGAAGGGAAGGAGGGAGGGGAAGGGGAAGATGAGGGAAGGGTAGAGGGAGGGAGGGAGGGGGAAGAGGGAGGGGAAGGGAGGGAGGGAGGGGAAGGGGAAGGGGAAGAGGGAGGGAGGGTAAGGGAAGAGGGAGGGAGGGGAAGGGAAGAGGGAGGGAGGGAGGAGGGGAAGGGGAAGAGGGATGGAGGGAAGGTGAAGAGGAAGGGAGGGGAAGGGGAGGAGGGAGGGGAAGGGGGAGGGGGCAGGCAGGGGGGAAGGGGAAGAGGGAGGGAGGGAAGGGGAAGAGGGATGGAGGGGAGGGGAAGGGGAAGAGGGAGGGAGGGGGAGGGGAAGGGAGAGGAAGAGGGAGGGAGGGGAAGGGGAAGAGGGAGGGAGGGGAAGGGGAAGAGGAGGAAGGTGATGGGGAAGAGGGAGGGAGGTAGGAGGGGAAGGGGAAGAGGGAGGGAGGGGAAGGGAGGAGGAGCAGGGGGAGAAGAGGGGGGAGAGGAGGGGGGAGAGGAGGGGAGAGGAGGGGGAGAGGGGAGAGGAGCGGGGAGGGGGAGAGGAGGAGAGGAGGGGGAGAGAGAGGAGCGGGGAGGGGGGAGAGGAGGGGAGGAGGGGGGAGGGGGAGAGGAGGGGTGGAGGGGGAGGAGCGGGGGGAAGGGGGAGGGAGAGGAGGGGGAGGGGGGAGAGGAGGGGGGAGGGGGAGGAGCGAGGGGAAGGAGGGGAGGGGAGGAGGGGGGAAGGGGAAGAGGGAGGGAGGGGAAGGGGAAGAGGGAGGGAGGGGAAGGGGAAGAGGGAGGAGGGAGGGGAAGGGAGAGGAGGGGAGGTGGGGAAGAGGGAGGGAGGAGGTGAGGGAAGAGGGAGGGAGGGAGAGGGAGGGAAGACGGAGGGAGGGAGGGAGGGAAGGGAAGAGGGAGGGAGGGTGAAGGGAAGAGGGAGGGAGGGAAGGAGGGGAAGAGGAGGAGGGAGAGGGAGGGAAGGGGAAGAGGGAGGGAGGCAAGGGAAGGGAAGGGAGAGAGGGAGGGAAGGGAAGAGGGAGGGAGGGAGGGGAAGGGAGAGGGATGGAGGGGAAGGGAAGAGGGAGGGAGGAGGGAGGGGAAGAGGGAGGGAGGGGAAGGGGAAGAGGGAGGGAGGGAGGGGAAGGGAAGAGGGAGGAGGGGAAGGGGAAGAGGGAGGAGGGAGGGAAGAGGGAAGGGAGGGAGGGAAGGGGAGGGAAGGGGAAGAGGAAGAGGGAGGGAGGGGAAGGGAAGGGAAGGGAAGGAGGGAGGGGAAGGGGAAGGGGATGAAGGAGGGAGAGGGAAGGGGAAGAGGGAGGAGGAGAGGGAGGGGAAGAGGGAGGAAGGGGAGGGAGGGAGGGAGGGATGGAAGAGGGAGGGAGGGGAAGGGAAGAGGGAGGAGGGGAAGGGATAGAGGGAGGGAGGGGAAGGGGAGAGAGGGAGGGAGGGAGGGGAAGGGAGGGAGAGGGGAGGGGAAGGGGAAGGAGGGAGGGAGGAAGGGAAGAGGGAGGGAGGGAAGGGGAAGTGGGAAGGAGGGAAGGGGAAGAGGGAGGGAGGGTAAGGGAAGGGGAAGAGGAGGGAGGGAAGGGGAAGGAGGGAGGGAGGGAAGGGGAGAGAGGGAGGGAGGGATGAGGGAGGAGGGGAGAGAGGGGAGAGGAGGGGGAGAAGGGGGAGAGAGGAGGGGGGGAGGGGGAAGAGGGAGGGAGGGGGGAGAGGGGAGAGAGGGGGAGGGGGGAAGGGAGGGGAGGAGGGGGAGGGGAAGGGAGGGGAGGGGGAGCGGAGGGGAAGGGGAGAGGGAGGGAGGGGAGGGGAAGAGGAGGGGGGAGGGGTGGAGCGGGGGAGAGGAGGAGGGGGGAGGGGGAAGGGGAGGGGAGGGAGGGAAGGGGAGAGGGAGGGAGGGAGAGGGGAAGGGGAAGAGGAGGGAGGGGAAGGGAGGAAGAGGGAGGGAGGGGAAGGGGAAGAGGAGGAGGGAAGGGGAAGAGGGAG